>NC_034594.1:39132550-39142200 GCF_900095145.1 Mus pahari
GAGGGATTTGGTTCTTCGCTCTCTTCTCTTCTCTCTCTTCTCTTCGCCCTTTGCCTGTTGGAAGCTTATGCTCTCCCTCTCAAGAGCATTAAAGCTTTGCTGCAGAAGGATCCTGTTTGTGTGCCGCGTCGTTTCTTGCTGGCGAGAAGGTAGCGCGGGACAAGGGACTATGTCAGGATTGTAGGCACTGGGCCAAATACAAGGTTGAATATTCCTAATTTGGAAATCTGAAATTCAGAAATTCTTTATCACAAGTAAGAACTTCTTTTATCATAACAAGACTTGTTTTTATATACACACTATTTAGAGTACTATCTCCATCGGATTCACACCATTTCCTTTCCTCTGTGCCTATGTCTCCCTTTCAGCAATGACTTCTAAAAGAAGGGACGCAGCGTAGGCTTATGTGGAAATGTCTGGAGCCTTTGCTCTCAGTTGTGTAGCTAATACTCTTCCTGACTTTTACTATGGCTTAGAGTATTGCCCAAAGACTCTGGGGCTTTTTAAAAACTTTATTAAAATTATCCTAAACAGTTAAAAATATAGAAGAAAACAGAAATGAATTTCATGTTTAGTTTTGGATTCATCCCTAAGATATCTCATAATGTTTATGCAAATATACCAAAATTCTTTTAAAGTCTAAAAACTGGAACACTATACAAACATCATGAATAAATGTTCCCGGCCCTGAAACTCTTAGGCCATAGAGATTGGCATTTCAGTTTCATACACGGTAGGGTAGGTATGGCACTTACTTAACACATAACTAAGAACTAAGAGGTGAACATCCCACACAAAATGTGGTACAGGTGACATTTTCCAAAGAAGGCAAGACAGACTAGCCTATAATGTCCCCAGCCAATGGTAATTGTAGACATTTATAGTATCCATCCAATATGGTAATTTAGATATTTATAGTATTCACCTAGTATGGTGATCTAGATATTTATAGTATCCATCTAATATGGCAACTGCAGATATTTATGGTATCCATCTAATATGGTATTTTAGAATACCCACACAATAAAGAGTGGGGTACAGGAGCTGAACAGAGATTGAACCATTATTCCTGGTCATGACTTCATATTTGTCAGTATTGAAGGCTAGTTTAATATTTCTTTAAAGACACCTAAAAACCAATACAGTATCCTTTTAAAAAATAACTACAGCCAGGCAGTGGTGGCACATGCCTTTAATCCCAGCACTTGGGAGGCAGAGGCAGGCAGATTTCTGAGTTCCAGGCCAGTCTGGTCTACAAAGTAAGTTCCAGGACAGCCAGGGCTACACAGAGAAACCCTGTCTCTAAAAATCCTTATAGAGTAAATAAGACGTAGGATTGGGATTAAATGTCCAATGATAGTGTATATATGTGTGTGTGTATATATATATATATATATATATATATATACATATATATATATATATATGATTTTAAAAATATTTTTAAGATACACTGTTGCTGTTCTCAGACACACCAGAAGAGGGTATCAGATCCCATTACAGATGGTTGTGAGTCACCATGCAGTTGCTGGGAATTATGAATTCAGGACCTCTGAAAGAGTAGTCAGTGCTCTTAACCACTGAGTCATCTCCCCAGCCCCCTGTGTATAACATTTTTAAACAACTTAGCTTCATTCAAGTTTAATTTATACATACAAACATTTAGTTTGGATTCCCCATAGAGAATATGCTTGGATCACCTTCTTCTCAGGAGTCTCTGTGACTCCTGGGCTCTCGGAGTTGTTGCTGTCTTAGCCAGTTTGCTGAAGACAGGAGGGGAGCCACAGAGAAGCAGGGCAGAGCCAGGGAGCAGGCCTGTGTGGGAAGCAGTCTTTCCCCGGGACAGAACCTGGAGCAGTCGCCACAGCTCACTGGACCTTTGGCATCTCCTTTGCCTACCATGTTAACAGCAGGGAAAGATGTTTGTGTTGTTTGGGGAAATGACACAGTATAAACATTTGCTGAGCTGGAGAGGAGCGAGCCAATGACTATTTATCTCCATGTGTGTCACAGGATGGCACCCCGGATTCCATAGCACCAGAGGCAGCTCTCGCCTACTTACTTATTGAGGTCTGTAGTGAGACAACTGCCTTCTGTTTGTTCCTCTTGGTAATCTGCAGTGAGATTGCCTGGAGTGTCTTGTAGTCGCTAAGGAAACAAAATTTAATGTTAAGTAGATTAAAAAAAAAAAAACAAAAACATTTCTCTTTACAACCGAAAGGAGAATAAAAATTTCAGACACTATAAAACAGAAAGTCCAGAGCCGAGAGTGAGAAGCGTGGGAACGTGGGATGTGCCCTGTGCACTGAGCCCCACGTACACAGTTCCTCCTGGCCACCTGTGGAGCCACACACAGCTGTGGCACGCCTTAGAGGTAGGTCCAGAGAAAACACGCTGCATTCCCCGCCTGCACTGCAATCCTCATCATAGAGCTAAAGATGTTCTGTCTAGATTCTGAGTGGAAATTAGGCACGGAATTTGCCTAATACATAACACATTATTGACTAAAGCATTTCTTATAGAAAAAATTAACTTTAATCAAAGGCAGCTTTGGGCTGAAAGATATTATCTCACAAAATAACTTAAAAGATGGGCGAGGTGGGCAGGCTTATGTCTTTAATCCCTTTCTGAGCACTATGTGAGTTCAAAGCCAGCCTGGTCTTCAGAGTGTTCCAAGCCACGCAGGGCCACAGTGAGACCCTGACTCAAAAAGGAAAAGACTTAAAAGGAGACTGAAGAGCTAACTCAGCAGTTAGGAGTATGTACCGTTCTCCAGGGAAGCCAAGTTCAATTCCCAGTACCCATATGAGGCCACCTGTGACTCCAGCCCCAGGGAGATCAGACATCTCTGGCCTCTGTGGGCATCTGGGCAAGAGTGCACGCCCACCCCCACCCCCTTCAATATTGTTAAAAAAAAAAAAAAAGATGACTTTAAAAATCTGTCACCACCATTTGATGCAGCTGAGGTAAGAATGGTGAGTTAAAGCTGTCCCACCAGGACCGAAGAGATGGTTATCACAGTGGGACCGTTTTGAAGAAGCCTCAAGCAAACTGAGCACCCTTTCATATTTCACATATCCATGCACGGAACAAGGACCTCTCCTCACGCTTGTCTCTGCAGCTACAGTGGCATCCATGGCAGGGTCAGGAACCACATCTGTGGACTTCATATCTTTTATTACTAAACTTCACTTTCTAAAAATCGTTTTTTTTTTTTAAGGATTTACTTTTAACTGTGTGTGCAGTGCCACGGAGCACAGAAGAGCGCGCTGTTAGGCCCGGGAGCTGGGGCTATGGGAGCTGTGAGTCACCCAACACAGATGCTGGGAACCAACCTTGGGTCCTGCGCAGGAGCTCAGTTCTTCCATTCTGAGCCGCTGCCTCCAGCCCCAGAGCTTCCTGTCACTTGCCTGTCACACTGGCACCTCAGTCCACAAGAGGCCTGCGTATCTTAGTGTTCCTGGCAGTTTCTGGAACCTTGGCAGGACTGATCCTCAGGAGTGGGGAATGTTGCCAGTGTTTCAGGAGCTTGAAACTAGGCCCAGCAAAGGGCAGTTTTAGGTCATCACCTAACCGACGTGACTCAGCTAAGCAGGAGGGCCTGGGAGACAGACCTTGAGAGCCCGGAAGTCGTACGGATGAAAGCCAGCGCAGGCCTCTTGGATTTGGGTCATCATTTGAGCTGCTTTCTCCCAGAACCCAAGCAGTGTTCTCTGCAGAAACAGAAAAGACAACAGTCCTGTTCTGCCCGCCCGCAGCCGGTTTGGGGCTGACTCCTCACTGCTGTGCTGCTCGGGAACTGACCCACTGTCTGAGCACTGGGATCAGAAAGAACAGTTCTTCATTAAAGTGAGCCCTGCGTCTGTATGTGTACATGCACATGCCCGGCTGTACACAGCACTGGAATGTACCTACAGGATGCATACAGCTCATATAAGAGAAAGAAAAGCGGCACCAATACGAATACCTCGAAATCTAAGATCATAAGCACAAGAGGCATGGAAACATCAACCTCTGCAGAAGGGACACATGGAATGTTTATGTTAGCATATGTAAATAATGCACACACACATGCTTGCATGGGTGTATGAGGATGCGTGGATGCATGTCTTTGTGTGTATGTGTATGTCAAGGAATGCCTATAGAGATCAGAAACAAACTTGTGGGAATTGGGTCTCTCAAGCCACCATGTGGGTCCCAGGGGTCAATGCCAAGTCGCCAGGCGAGAGGGCAGCACCATCACCTGCCGGGGATCTTGCTGGCCTAGAAGAGTCTTTTTTTATGCTTTGTTTTGCTTTGTGAGGCAGGGTTTTACTCTGTAGCCTTGGCTGGCCTAGAACTTGCTATGCACACCAGGATGTCCACAACACAGAGAAATCTACCTGCCTCTGCAGTGCCTGGATTAAAGGTGTATGCCACTCTACTTGGCCCATAGTACCTATTCACTTGAGAAAATAATACTAAATTTGGCCTTTTATTTAGGTCTCAACAAAGACTTGGCCCTAGAAATATGTTATTTAGGGCTGGAGAGATGGCTCAGAGGTTAAGAGCTCTTCCAAAGGTCCTGAGTTCAATTCCNAGCAACCACATGGTAGCTCACAACCATCTGTGATGAGATCTGACGCTCTCTTCTGGTGGGTCTGACCACAGCAACAGTGTACTCATGTGTAAATATAAAATAAATAAGGTCTTTTTTTTTTTTTTAATGTGTTATTTACCTAACTGAGGTAATTTGTGATTTACCTGCTGCTTCAAGATACCTGTTCCAGGCCAAAGGTTGAGAGGAAAGAAGAGAAGTGCCGAGCTCACAGCTGTGAGGCTCCAGCCTGACACTGTCTTCGCTTTCAAGGACATCTTTCCTTGCATAGTGCCAACCTGAATCAGGGGCACTGCTCTAAGACAGCAACGAGTGACCCCTTCTTTCACTAACCCTTTCTACTGGCTGTCCACGAAGGCCCGTGGAGTCTGCAATCACGGCTTGTAAGTAGCTAGCACTCATTGTCCACTTTTCACATGTGATTGAGGGCAGTGTATACCAGTGAGACTTAGAGGGTAGTGGATGGCACAGGCAGCAGCTTGGCAGGGGGAGAGGCACACAAGGTCGAGATGTGGTAAACTGCTTCAAATCATAGTATGTGTAACCAGAAGTATCGAGTCCTGGTGTTACTCCCTCACCACCCCAGCCTCTGTTCCTTTGTTTGTTTGTTTGTTTCTCTTTTGGTTTGGTTTGGTTTTTTTTGCTTTTTGTCTGTTTGTTTAGAGGCAGGACTTTGCTGGATAGCCTTAAGTGTTCTGGAACTCACTTTGTTGACCAGGCTGACCTCAAACTCAGAGATCTGCCTGCCTCTGCCTCCTGAGTGCTGGGATTAAAGGTGTGTGCCACCACACCCAGCTTTCAACTTCAGAAAGTCCCTAAGTCTTTCACTGTGCTAGGACTCAAGAGAGAAGTGTGAAATTACAAGACAGATGGTTTCTGTTTGTTTGTTTCAAGACAGGGTTTCTCTGTGTAGCCCTGGCTGTCCTGGAACTCACTCAGTAGACCAGGCTGGCCTCGAACTCAGAAATCTGCCTGCTGCTGCCTCCCAAGTGCTGGGATTAAAGGCGTGCGCCACTATTGCCGGACGACAGATGGTTTCTAAGTGTCCCTTCAGTCAGAGCTTTTCAGGTCCCTGTCACAACCTCAACGGTCAAAGGAAGGGGAGCAATGATATAAATTTTCTCACACCATTACACAACTTTCAAAAGGGAATCTCACCACTCACCCTTACTGCAAGGACATGCTAACCATGGATCAAGTACCTGGTAGGTAGTGAGTGAGTGAGATAGCATATTGCAGCGACTAGCTCCCAGCAAGTCCACTTTTTGACAGACATCCTTCTTTAACTTGTCAAAAGAATCTTTGCTGTTTCTCACTTGATTCTGTACCTGCAATCACAAAAATGTCAGTTATTATCAACACCAAAGATGGATATTTAATGGGTCTGAAATAAATTTTTCTCAGACACATGGAATCATAACACGTGGAATCCTCTTCTCTGTATGTTTATCATATCCTGTGGTTAATGATGGATACTTTAGCTATCTTTGATAACTGTAGGAGAGTCTTTCTCATATCCATCTCTTTTTAAAACATTTACTTATGTTGCAGTGTGTGTGTGTGTGTGTGTGTGTGTGTGTGTGTGTAGGTAGGTCAGAGAACAGCCTGTGGGAGGAGGTTCTCTCCTTTTACTATGTGAATTCTGAATATCAAATCATCAGGCTTGGCAGCGAGTGCCCCGCCCTCTGAGCTAGCTCACTGCCACTCCAATAGCTGTCCCATAGGTCAGAGATAAAAAATGAAAATCATATAGTTGAGAAGAAAAAATGTATCCCAGATAAATATCTGAAATGTTTAGGATTATGTACAGCATTTAGCTAATAGAGGAAGAAGAAGACAAAAAAATAAAAGAAGAAGAAGGGCTGAGGAGATGGCTTGGTAGGCAAAGATCCCTGCCACCAGGCCTGGTGACCTGGGCTTGATCCTTGTTGACCCACAGGGTGAAAGGCAAGAACCAATGCGCAGAAGCTGTCTTCTGTATTTTCTGTATTCACAAGCATCCTATGGCGTGTGCTCACACACACAATAAAGGAATGCTTGTCATACAAAGTGTAGCCAGGCAGTGGTGGCGTATACCTCTAATCCTAGCACTCAGGAGGCAGAGGCCGGGGGAGCTCTCTGAGTTCTAGGCCAGCCTGGTCTACAGAGTGAGTTCTAGGTCAGCCAGGGTTACACAGAGAAACCCTGTCTCCAAAACCAGTCAACCAACCAAATAAGCATACAAACAAACAATATTTAAAGATGAACATATTTTAGTGGTATGTATGCATCTCATAAACAATAAATAAAAATTACATTTTATAATAAAAGTAAAATATAATAAAATGTTTAAAAATGTAATAAAAAGTAATAAACATTTTAGAAGAATAAGTAGAAGCCATAGTAAAATGTTGGGAGACATTAATATTTCTAAATCATTAAGGAATATATATATATATAAATTATTTCTTAATAAATGTCATTGGATAATTACTGACTTTTGAAGATGTTTATTCATGCATTGACAACTAATATTTACAAGTTGTCTAGTTTATGAAACACTATTCTAGGAACTGAGACACTATGGCAAGCAAAACAAATGTTCATGTCATCGTTGTCAGGTAGGGAGGGGTGGGAGAGGGACATAATTACAGGAGAAACTCTGCCCAGAACACAGACAAGTGAGGGGACTCAGTGACCATCGGGTGCTCAGAAGGCCCCTGGCCAGCGGGAGGTTTGTGCTGGACAGCACGACTGTGACCAGGCTACCCCAAGATTCTTGGGGTAAGTAGTCCACCACAGGGAAGGGTTCCCGAGGAAGAGACAGGTAGAGCAGAGCCCTGGGGGCACAAGAAGTAAGAATAAGAAGAATAAGAAGACTGTGTGGAGATGAGGGACCAGACCTTGCAGGATTCTGAAAGGAACCGGATAGAAATCTGGTTGGTTTTTGGTGTTTTGTTTTGTTTTGTTTTTCCTTCCAGATAAGAGTTTTTCTGTGTAACAGCCCTGGCTGTCCAGAAACTCTCACTCTGTAAACCAGGCTGTCCTCGAACTCACAGAGATCACCTGCCTCTGGCTCGTGAGTGCTATGATTAAAGGTGTGGCCACCATAGCCAGGCAGGAATCTGTATTTTTGTTCTGTTTTCACTGAAGTGAAACTCATGTGCTATACAGTCAACCATTTGAAAATGCAGACCTTGGTGACACTTGTGCTTCATGGTGGCATCCAGCCACTTTCCGGACTAAATGTTATTAGCAAGGATTGTAACCGGGTTAGGACAGGTCAGGTATTCACCTAGTTCCCAGGGCTGCTGGGAGTAATCAATGACTTCTGCTTAATAGTCACCTTGACACGACTGGAACCGTTTTGGAAGAAGGAACTTCAATTGAGAAAAACGCCCCCCATCCCACACAGATGGGCTGGGGGTGAGCCTGTGGGGCATATTCTTGATTGGCATGTGAAGGTACCGCTCACCGTTTTAGTACCTGGGCTAATGGTCTCAAGTGCTGTAAGAAAGAGACTAAGCAAGCCACAAAGAACAGACCTCCGGCAGGCAGGCAGGCAGGCAGGCAGGCAGGCAGGCAGGGCTCCTCTGTGGCCTCTGCTCAGCTCCTGCCTCCAGGATCCTGCTCTGCTTCAGTTCCCATCCAGATTCCTCTGTTCTATAGAACTGTAAGCTGACAAGACCCTTTCCTCCCTAAGTTGCTTTTGGTGTGGTGTTTTATCACAGCAACAACAGAACTAAGACACAAGACAAGTCACTTGCAGTGTCTGGTACAGGGGAGGCGCCATCAGCATTAAACACTGTGACTTTATTATAGGTTTATATAGGAAATGAATTACTGAATGAATTTTAATATGCATATATAGTGAATTTAAAGTACACATACATATATATATGTTTGTGTATACGTGTGTTTGTGTGTGTGTGTGTGTGTGTGTGTGTGTGTGTGTGTATGGACTCTACCAATGAGCTGCATCTTCATCCATAGGGGATATAATTTATAATAAATTTATTTAACAAAATATATTTACAAGTACTGTAGCAGAATGAAAAATTTAATAATCTCCACTTCTCATTAGAACTAAGAATCATTTCCACATGATTTTCACTTCAGCAATTATATATTTTCCCACTAGTAATAAATTATTTTCTATCTGTACATAAATTCCAAAATTCTAGGTAAACAATATTTAAAATATGTTAGAGCTTTTGTGAAAGAGATAAAAAGATAAGACTGAGAGTGAGGTGTCCTTCAGAATGCATCTGCCGAAATCTCCGAGCAACCAATAAGTGATATTAAAACGTAATTTTGGGGGCTGGTGAGATGGCTCAGCGGGTAAGAGCACCCGACTGCTCTTCCGAAGGTCCAGAGTTCAAATCCCAGCAACCACATAGTGGCTCATAACCATCCATAACAAGATCTGACGCCCTCTACTGGAGTGTCTGAAGACAGCTACAGTGTACTTACATATAATAAATAAATAAATCTTAAAAACAAACAAACAAACAAACAAAAACAACGTAATTTTGGGGACTGGAGAGATGGCTCAGTGGTTAAGAGCACTGACTGCTCTTCCAGAGGTCCTGAGTTCAATTCTCAGAAACCACATGGTGGCTCACAACCATCTGTAATGAGATCTGATGCTCTCTTCTTGTCTGTCTGAAGATGATGACAGTGTACTCACGTACATAAAATAAATAAATAATTTTTTTAAAAAAAGAAAACCTAATTTTCAAAAGAAGAGTCCTGAACCGGGTGCAGCGGCATGCACCTGTAACCCCAACTCTCAGGAAGCCAGGCAGGAATGTGTGTTCCCTGAGAACGCTGCCACTTCTTGCTTAAGACGAGACAGGGGAGTACACAAGGCCAGTCTAATAGTGCAGAGGTAAAGATCGGAGGATTGTACATCCAGCCTGGGCAATACAGTGAGATCCAATCTTAGCTGATTTAGCAGTAAAAGCACTGGCTAAAGCCAGGCGTGGTGGCGCACGCCTTTAATCCCAGCACTCGGGAGGCAGAGGCAGGCGGATTTCTGAGTTCGAGGCCAGCCTGGTCTACAAAGTGAGTT
>NC_034594.1:39147450-39152270 GCF_900095145.1 Mus pahari
AAAAAAACAAAAGAACAAAAAAACCCCCAAACATTAAAAAAAAAAAAAAAATCAGCAGTGGCCTTTCTCTACAAAGTTAGCACACATCAGGAGGGTCACATGACTACAATCAGAGGGTAAAGAGAGTTGTGTTGAACCTTTGCTTGGCTGAAGAACAGAGGGCCTTGCCAACGGCATCCATCATTTCGCCTGCTTGAGTTGCATCCCGCTCTGCTTGAAACTTTAAAAAGAGTCCTAGTTCATTTTCTTCCTCTAATATGACTAGGAAAAAGAATGAAAGTTTAGTTAAGTCTCTCGTTTCACCATTTGCTTAAAACATAGCAGGCAGGATGCCTACAGGTTCAGGTGCTTTCCAGCACCTGGCAGCCTGAGTTTAGTCCTTGGAACTCACATGTGTGAACTGACCCCTCCAGGTTGTCCTCTGACCTCCACACATGTTCTGTGGCCCGTGGGTAAACACAGACACACATAGAGTCTCTCTCTCTCTCTCTCTCACACACACACACACACACACACGAGTGTAATTTAAATTTTTAATAAAGAATCATGAGGGGAAGAAACATTCTCATGTGTGAGTTTCTTGCCCGCCTGCTCTGCAGAGGCTGCCATGACAGTCGGGAACACACTGTTTAGCTCTGGGCATTTGAGATGCCGAGTCAGCAGAACTTTTTTCTGCAAAACTGACAGTTAACAGATAAACCCACAAATGAGTCAAACCATAAAAACTGTGTGGTGTACCAAGACCAGCATTGGCCATGAAGAAATAGTCCAGGGGTGCTGCCAGATGTTGAGAAGAAACTGAGGAAAAGAAAAGATTTTGACTAATTTGACTACTTTTGTATCTATCATAGATTTTAAAACAAAACAGAACAGAAGGGCTTGGCTAGGAGGAAGTGGAGCTTGGAACATGTTGTGTTCCACAAGGGTGAAGGCCCCCCCCCCACAGAAGTTGGCTTAGGGTTTTTGTTTTGTTTTGTTTTGTTTTGGCTTATTTTCTGAGACAGTGTCTTAGTGTGTATCAGATAGCCTTGACTCCCTGTGTAGCCCAGGTTGGCATCTATGTTATGAACCTCCTGCCTCAGTCTCTCAAACACTAGAATACACACATGCACCATCACACCTGGTGTGCATCACCCTCCACCCCACCCCCTCCAGGGTCTTTCTACAGAGCCCTGGCTGCCTGGCTGTCCTAGAATTCACTATATAGGCCAGGCTGTTCTGGAACTCAGAAAGCTCCACCTGCCTTTGTCTTCTGAGCTCTGGAGTTAAAGGCGTGCATCACCATGCCTAGCCTGGAATTCATTCTTATTATACTTTACAAAAGTGTCAGACTAGAAGCAAACCACAAAGCAAAATATTGCTTTTTATAGAGCAATATTAATAGAGCCATTTTAGAAACACCAATCTCGTCCTCTACCTGGTACCTAGATAGGAGAAAAAGGCCTTCAGAGCTCCACTCTGAAGAGTCAGAGGGACTCTTAAATGATGCCAATGCCACACCCACTTTCACCTTAGTCACAAAGAGTTGAAAACTGAAAAGGGTTTTCCCCCATGCTCAAGATGTGGCAGTGGGACATGCTGCATCCTCTAAAACGAAATTGTGGATTTCCTGGGTCTACCAGTAGGAGCTGTGATAAACTGTTGATGCCACAGGAACCAAAACTGTGAGGGAATCGAGGGAATGGCTGGACAGACTTTCCCCTGCTGGTGTGGCCAACCTGGGAATAGCTACAGTTAAGCCACAAACCAGAGATAAGACAAAAGGTCCATCCAGCAGTGGAAATTTGACAATGAAATCTGAAAGAGAAGTTAGGGCGTGTCTTTAGTTTGAAGATAATGCAGGAGTCACAGTAAACAATGAAGATGAGGTGAAAGATTTGTCACTAAAAGTCCACTTACAAGGCAGTGTGCTGACTGGGGCCCAAAATTGCAACTGTGTTGGTCTGAATGAAAATGGCCCCTCAGACTCATAGGGAGTGGCATTGTTGGGGGTGTGGCATTGTTGGAATAGGTGTGGCCCTGTTGGAGGAAGTGTGTCCCTGGGGGTGGGCTTTAAGGTCTTAAAAACTCAAGCCAGGCCTAGTGGCTCATCATCTCTTTCTGCTGCCTGTGCATCCAGAACTCTCAACTACCTCTCCAGCACCATGTCTGCCTGCATGCCACCATGCTTGCAGCCATGATGATAATAGATTTAACCTCTGAACTGTAAGCCAGCCCTAATGAAGTGTTTTCCTTTATAAGAGTTGCCATGGTCATGGTGTCTGTTCACAGCAATAGACATCCTAAGACAGCCAGCATGCAATGCAGGCAGTGCTATATCAGCCTCATTTGTAGAATATAAAATATACCCATTTAAAAAGGAAACGCAAAGCAGGAGAGGAAGTCAGACTGGGAGGCACTTAGTGCTGCTCCCCCGTACAGGGTGGAGGTCATTTCTGTCCTTAAGGCTCTCTTTGGTGTCCACAGCACCCTTTCTCCTTCCTTTGCAGCGATCCTACTGCCAGAAGTTTACCATGTCTATTCTCAGGATCCATGCCAGAGAGATCTTTGACTCCCATGGGAATCCCACTGTTGAAGTGGATCTGTGGTCTTTTGTGGTCAAAAGGTCTCTTCCGAGATATGGTGCCCAGCGGTGCGTCCACTGGCATCTACGAGGCACTAGAACTCCGAGACAATGGCACGACCCGCTTCATGGGGAAGGGTGTCTCACAGGCTGTTGAACACATCCATAACACTATTGTACCTGCTCTGGTTAGCAAGAAAGTGAATGTTGTGGAGCAAAAGATTGACAAGCTGATGATCAAGATGGACGGCACTGAGAATAAATCTAAATTTGGTGCAAATGCCATCCTGGGAGTATCCCTGGCTGTCTGTAAAGCTGGTGCTGTGGAAAAGGGGGTGCCCCTTTACTGTCACATTGCTGACTTGGCCAGCAATCCTCAAGTCATTCTGCCGGTCCCAGCTTTCAATGTGATCAATGGTGGTTCTCATGCTGGCAACAAGCTGACCATGCAGAAGTTCATGATCCTGCCTGTGGGGGCATCCAGCTTCCAGGAAGCCATGCACATTGGAGCAGAGGTTTACCACAACCTGAAGAATGTCATCAAGGAGAAGTACGGGAAGGACATCACCAGTGTGGGTGATGAGGGTGGATTTGCACCTAACATCCTGGAGAACCAAGAAGCACTGTTGCTGCTCAAGACTGCAATTGCAAAGGCCGGCATCACTGACCAGGTTGTCATCAGCATGGATGTGGCTGCCTCTGAGTTCTACAGGTCTGGCAAGTATGACCTGGACTTCAAGTCTCCGGATGACCCCAGCAGGTACATCACACCTGACCAGCTGGCTGACCTGTACAAGTCCTTCATCCAGGACTCCCCAGTGGTGTCCATTGAAGACCCCTTTGACCAGGACGACTGGGGTGCCTGGCAGAAGTTCACGGCTGGTGCGGGCATCCAGGTGGTGGGCTGTGGGAGAGAAGTCCTGCAACTGCCACCTGCTCAAAGTGAACCAGACTGGCTCTGTGACGCAGTCTCTGCAGGTGTGTAAGCTGGCCCAGTCCAATGGCTGGGGCATCACGGTGTCCCACCGATCTAGGGAGACTGAGGTCACTTTTATTGCCAACCTGGTGGTGGGGCTCTGCACTGGGCAGATCAAGACTGGTGCCCCTTGCCGATCTGAAAGCCTGGCCAAGTACAATCAGATCCTTAGAATCGAGGAAGAGCTGGGCAGCAAAGCAGAGTTTGCTGGCAGGTCCTTCAGGAAGCCCCTGGCCAAGTAAAAAGTGGACTGGAGATCCCTGGAGCCACCAGCTGCTAAGTCCTCTGTCCCTGATGTCATCCAGGCAGCTCAAGGCCAGCCCAGTGTATGCCCCTCCCATGTCACTGCTTCCTTAGATGTCCACACCTGGCCACCAGAATCCCTGCTGAAGGCCCAGCTTTGCAATAATGTGATTGCTCTGAATCATTGTTTCCATCACCCGAATTCCCAGCTAGTGTCTGGAGCCCTCAGAACTCCAGTGTAATCACTAGGGTGCCCACCATCCAGACCCCCCCCCCAGTGGTTTACATGCAAAAATAAAAGCTGCAGAAGCTCCCTCCTCAAAGTAAATGCAAGACAGCAAAGGCTGCCAGGGAAGCCCTGGGGTGCCCAGGCAGCAGTGCAGCCCAGCCCTGTGTTTGTAAGCTCCTCTTCCCTCTACTCCTCTCTGTTGTCCCCACAAGGTGACCAAGGCCACAGAGCACCATGAAGCAATGGGGAGGCGCATGCATTATAAGCAACTAACACGACTCTGAGAAGGTGCATCTGGGGATCGAGCCCTGGTAAGGCACTGCTAGTACCGTCAAAGTTATAAACTCAAAATGTTAAACTCCCCTTGGTGTCTCCTAAACAGACTCGTCAGTCTTCTCGCTGTGCTGAAAGCACCGCCGCCCTGCCCGTACACCCAGTCCCTGGAGAGAGGGAGAGTGTTCATGCTTTTAACCCACAATCATTTGGTTTGGGTCCCAAATTTTAATGACTCAAAGGCATGAGCCTACTGCTTTTTCTACAATGCAGACTTCAGGACAGATTACAAACAGTGGTAATGCCAATGTCTAAAACTTTTATCTCTTTTTATTAACTTAAAATATTCTTGCAAGCTTTAGGGAGTTGTGAGACTTAGATCCACCTCTCATAGCTCAAATGACTCCAGATAAGTACTCCTGTCAATCTACAAGCAAAACTTCCATGCCTACTGTCTACCATCCCCCAACTACCAGGACCACAGGCCTGAAAGTTTCAACTGCACACCCTGTTAGCATTTCTTCTAGGCTCTGCTC
>NC_034594.1:39152338-39162766 GCF_900095145.1 Mus pahari
TCCCCCCTCCCTCTCCCTCTCTCCCTCCAACTATTCTCTGTCCCTCTTCCCTCCCACATGTCCCCAGCCAGCCTCATCCCTTCTTCCTCTCTCCTCTCCTCCCCCTTTCCCTTTTCTCCAATAAACCTTCTCTATATTTGGTTTGTCTCATGGCTTGATTTCTTAGAGGGCACGCTTGGGCATGGGCCCACCTAGGCACACCTTTCTGCCGCACATCCTAACTTTGCTTTCTGTCCCCAGTCTATATCTATACCAGCAGGTTTCCAGTCAACTGAAGACTGGGAACTGCTCCTAAACCACCTGCAACAGGCCAGTCTCAGGTGCTTTCAGAACCTGCATCTAGCCTCAGATGGTCCAGCAGATTCTGGGCAGAGGGCAAAACAGATGTCTCCAGCCTACACTCCTGTCTCCACTTCCTGTCCTTTGACCAATATTTCTGCCTTCCTGGTCCACAGCAGCAACAACAAGGCTCCAACGTTACCTCAGAATGTGATCAGAACAAACGGTTGAGGTGCCTGTCACCATCAGAGCAGATGCTGGACACCTCCTCCTACCTTCTCCCACCTCCTCATACCTGCCCACCCTGCCCAAGGCCTCTAAGCCAGGGGCTGGGCTTTAATTCCCTCCCTCAGCTTCTTTTCCTTCTCAGCCCTTTTGACTACCTGTTCTCTTGGCTCTTCCCTTCTGGACCTTCCTTCATCCTTTGCCCTCTCTCCTCTTCCCTCTCTCTTCTCTTGTCTTCCGTACCCACTCCCTTAAAGTTTGGTTCAGTCTGGTCTCTTCCAGATGCCTCTGGCTGTGTGTTCCCTCATAGCTGTAATTAAGACCTTCTCAACTATACCCAGGAACAGTCATGTTTTTCACTCGGGAGAAATATTAATTCTGGTTAGTTGAGAGAGATGCATTTTCTTTGGCTCATAACTTTAATATTAGAAGTCATCACTTCTGTGTGAGGATTTAGGGTTCTCTGGAAACATGGAACTTGTTAACCAGGTACAAAGTGGACCTAGTCTTCCCCTTTAGTGATGTTGAAAGGGTAGGGGAGGCTCAACCTGTGCTGCTTTTCTGATAGGACCTGCCAGCATGACAAATATCCCAGTGACAGCCTCATCCCTGGCCAACTGATTCCATAAAGATGTCTGATACTGTTCCGTGACACAGTGAATGGTGAGCTCACACAGCTCAACATTCAATCTCCACTACAAGTTTGCAGCATTGCACTAATCAATCTATCTATCTATCTATCTATCTATCTATCTATCTATCTATCTATCACTATCTGTCATTTGTCTATCTATCTATCTATCTATCTATCTATCTATNTCTATCTATCTATCTATCTATCTATCTATCTATCTATCACTATCTGTCATTTGTCTATCTATCTATCGTCTATCTATCATTTGTCTATTTAACTATCATTTGTCTGATAGTACAGCAGCAGACCTATTAGTATATGAGTCCCTAGACACCGTGTTTATGTCGCATCCTAAAGAGAAAGTGCACACTGAGACCTACATATATGATCCCTTCCTTAGTCTGAAATGCCATGAGGATGGCAAAAAGTCGAGTAACTTCAAGGCAAAATTAAAGGCATGCAAACTTGCCAATCTTTCTAGACATTTCCATTCCAATGAACCATGATGGTCAGTGGTCATGCCAGGCTTTTCCACCTTGGTATTTCTGACCCTTAGTCATCTGGTCCCACATTTCCTTTGCTCTTTACTCTTCTTAGTCTTAGTTACAAACTCTTGTATAGATGCACACTGTTTTCTTTCTTTAATCTCATTCCCTGGCCTCCAAATCTCTTTTTTTATCTCTCCACCCTCCATTAACCACCTAACCACAACCCTCTACAGAGTTCCCTTTGTCAGTTACTATAGCCCAAGTTAATTCCAACTGCAGCTCTGGGTTATGACTCTAAACTGACTCAAATGCATGCTTTCTGAATCATCTTATTTTGTTGCGGTAAGTTCAACTATGTCATAGTATTTATGGCATATTCACATACACACACACGCACACACACACACACACACAAACCCCTGCCTAATGATGCCATGTTGGAGTGCCTCTTCAATATAAGCTTTGATTATAAATGGTAAGCTTGACTTACAGCTTCAGAAGGCAGCACTTATTTATTGATTGATTTATGTATTTAGTTTTGGAGTCAGGATTTTACTTTAACCCAGGCTGACCTGGCCTAACGCTGTATCCACACTAGCCTCCCACTCAGTGACCCTCCTCCTCCTCAAGCGTCCTGACTGCTGGGGTTACAGGGGAGAGTCGCCACACAATGAGCAAATGCTTACTGAAGACGTGCTAGATACTGTTTTTAGGGCTTGGGGACACACAAGGCAACAGAAACAATTCTTGCATTATCAGATCCAGAACTCAGTGGGCCAGTGGGTAGCAGCACCCACTTGCCACCAAGCACGATGACCTGAGTTCAATCCCCAGAGTCCACAGGATGGGAAGAAAGAATTGGCTCCTGCAAGTTGTCCTCAGACTTCCACAAAGATGATCTGGCATGTGCATGCCCTAGTCCTAAATAAATGATAACTAATAAGTAATAAAATGTTAAAAAGAAAAACAAACTCTAGGTGTTTAAAAGCAATAGATAAAATACATTGTAAGGGCGCGAGGGAGGTATAAAGGAGGAGTTTAAATTTAGATATGGGGGTGAAGGGAAAGCCGCATTAAATCTAAGGGAAACCTCAAAAGCCCAAAGGAAGTTAAGAATCATATGATGCAGGAGCTTGTTGTGAAGAAATTAACACACTTCAGTGAAAGGATTTTAAGATATGCAATCAGAGAGGCAGCCACATCCAGTAAGCCACTATACATACATACATACACTTATATATGTATATGTGCATATATACACATACATGTGTATATTTATGTGTATGTATGTATATATAATATATATATACATATACATATATATATATATATGGCCTGATGATCTGAGTTCAATTACCAGAGTGCACATGATGAAAAGAAAGAATTGGCTCCTGCAAGATATGCATACATATACCTACACATATACATACATTTCCCCCCTATTCTACTATAATCTAAGTGGAGAAAGAAGTCCAAAAGCTCCATTGGGCTGAGTGTAAGGCATAGCAGAAGGAAAGGAACTGCTTGCTGTCACATGATTTAATGAGCCTCAGAAGGGAAAGACAGACACTGGGCATTTCGGAAACAGGTCACTATAAATTTTCATAGTTTGCAATAAAATCATATAAAATGATTTGATAAACCAATGTTTCTCATTAAATGATTCGTTTTTTAAAAAGCATATCAATACTTATTTGACATAGGAATGATCAGAATCTAGGATGTCATACCGTTGAGTCTTAGCTGGTATTTCTCAACTATCTTCACAAGTTCATTGCATGTCTCCTGGATGGAGTGAAAAACCTTGAAAGATAAATTTGATTAGGACAATTTAAAGAACAATAAACAAATACAACTGTAAGCACTTCAAAAGCAGAACATTAGCATAAAGCATGTTAGATATACTTCATAAGTTATATCTGTTTTGCATGGCCGTGATGTATGGTGTAAACATTAATTATATCTGTTTTCTGTACTTCAAGCCATTATATTACTGACATAGAAAGCACATTTAAATCTCCCTGTGAATGCTGGAAAGAAAGGTACGAATGTGTGGAGTCTATCTACAGAACCTGTTCTCCCCTTAGCTTCCAAGTTATCAGAACTCAACTAAATTATATCCATTATAAACTGCATCAAATATTGCAAATGGCACACGACAAGAGAATACTTTAGAAGCAGTTGATGCTCAATATAACTTTATTAATATTAGTCAAATCAAAACAATCCAATAAGTTTACTATAAAAAATAAGGTACTGGCCAGTCATAGTGGCACACATCTTTAATCCCAGCACTCAGGAGGCAGAGAAAGGTGGATCTTTGTGAATGTAAGGCCAGCCTGGTCTACAGAGTGAGTCCAGGGCTACACAGAGAAAACCTTGTCTCAAAACCACCTGCCACCCCCACCACCAAAAAAAAAAAAAAATGTACTGGACCCAAGTAGTGGTGGCACACACCTTTAGTCTCAGCACTCAGGAGGCAGAGGCAGGTGGGTCTCGAAGTTGGAGGCCAGTCCGGTTTACAGAGTGAGTTCCAGGACAGCCAGGGCTACACAGAGAAACCCTGTCTTGAAAAATCTAATTAATTAACTCCATTTCTAAAAAAAAGATTTACTTATCCTTATTTTTAATGTGTTTTGCCTGTAGGTATGTCTCTACACCATGTGCATGCCTTGTGCTACTGGAGGCAGAAAAGGCTGTCTGATCCCCTGAGACTGGAGTTACAAATAGTTGTGAGCTACCATGTGAGGACTGGGAATGGTCCCTTGGTCCCCTGGAAGAGCAGACAGGGCTTTCAACTGCTGAGCCACCTCTCCAGACCTCTATTCCATTAATGTGTACAATTTTTATGTTTTCACATATCAATTAAAAACAAGATAAGATTTAAAAGAATATAGTATAACATCAAATATAACTGCTTTTGAAAAAGAGAGCTGAAAATGTGCTTAGTGGGTGAGCACACCCATAGCATGGGGAGGGCATGGGGAGAGCATGGGGAGAGCTGGGGGAGGGTATGGGGGAGGGCATGGGGAGGGCATGGGGAGGGCATAGAGGAGGACATGGGGAAGGGCATGAGGTGGACAATAAGGAAGGCATGGGCTCAATCCAGAACTGCCAAAAGGAAACAGTAAAGAAAATTATTTGAAAATAAATAAAATAATTAACATTGCAACCTTGCTTTTGGGTTATTTTGTTTTGAATTTCCTTTCTTCATTACTACTATGATTAATCAGCAACAGAAAATTAAGAAAATATCCAGTAGACTCTTATTTAAAAGTTAAGCACAGGGGGCTGGAAAGATGGCTCAGTGTTAAGAGCACTGACTGCTCTTCCAGAGGTCCTGAGTTCAATTCCCAGCAAGCACATGGTGGCTCACAACCATCTGTAATGGGATCTGATGCCCTCTTCTGGTGTGTCTGAGGGGAGTAACAGTATATATATATATATATATATGTATATATGTATATATGTATATATGTATATATGTATATATGTATATATGTATATATATATATATATATATATATATATATATATATAAATTAAATAAATAAGTTAGGCTCATAAGATGAAAATGTATACCTGTCATAACTCTTCATACATAACTTTAAACTTTCCCATATGGATTTCAAAGTGATCTCCTTTTGCAAAGCCTTCTGCTGAAGAGCTTTTATGACACTGCTCAAAGGACACTGGTATTTCTTCTATATTGAGGCCTGGCCCTCTGATTATTAACTCCTTAACATCAAGGAGCTTTCATTTTGATGGTTAATCAAATCTATGGACTATTTATAGTAAACACCAAAAACTTGGTAGAGGAATAATAATCAACTTCCCAGATAAGTTTAGATGTACTTGAACTGAATTTAGTATCTGGTTATGGCCATTTTATGGCCATTTAAAACTCAAATTTCAGGTGCTAGAGAGATGGCTCAGGAGTTAAAACATGCAGACATGCACGCACTCACACGCACGCCCACACACATAGATTGCACTTCCAGCCGACCTAGGTTCAATTCCCAGCACCATCTGTAACTCCACCTCCAGGAGATCTGGTGTTCTTTACTGGCTTCTTCAGGCATGGCACATGTGTAGTGCAAAAACATACATGAAAGCAAAACACTCATGCATCTAAGATAAACAAATAAATAAAGAATAAACATCAATTTCCAGTGCATATGGAAGATTACAAAATAAAACAAAAGGTATTTCTATTAACATGAGGCAATTATGGCTTGTTTTTCCCATAGTTCTTGCAAGATTTACTACTACTACATGTTATTTTTACAATGAATTTTATTTTTACCTTTTTTTTTTTTTTTTGAGATAGGCGTCTTATGTAGCCCAGGATGGCCTTAAGTTAACTAGGTAGCCCAGGATGGCCTTAAGTTAACTAGGTAGCCCAGGATGGCCTTAAGTTAACTAGGTAGCCCAGGATGGTCTTATGCTCCTCATCCCCCTGCCTTCACCTCTCCAGTGTTAGGATTATATATGACCCATCAAGCCTAGCATTTGGGGGTTTTTTAAGAATTTTTTAAAGATTTATTTATTTTATGTATATGGGTACACCGTAGCTGTCTCAGACACACCAAAGGAGGGCATCAGATCCCATTACAGATGGTTGTGAGCCACCATGTGGTTGCTGGGGATTAAACTCAGGACCTCTGGAAAAACAGTCAGTGCTCTTAACCACTGAGCCATCTCTCCAGCCCACATTTTTTTTTCAATCCTTATGAAAAATAGTATGGGGCTGGAGAGATGGCTCAGTGGTTATAAGTACCGGCTCCTCTTCCAGAGGTCCCAGGTTTAATTCCTAGCACCTCATGGCAGCTTACAACTGTCTGCAACTCCAGTTCCAGGGGATCTGATACCCTTGCACAAGCATACATGCAGGGAAAATACCGGTGTACATAAAATAAAAAATACATTGTTAAAAAAGAAAATAGTGTACTGGGCAGTGGTGGCACACACCTTTAATCCCAGCACTTGGGAGGCAGAGGCAGGTGGATCTCTGAGTTCAAGGCCAGCCTGGTCTACAAAGTGAGTTCCAGGACAGCCAGGGCCACAGAGAAACCCTGTCTTGAAAAACCAAAAACAATAAAAATATAAAATAAACAAATAGTATAAATATGGGAGGAAATACATAGCTGATTCCATAGTTGTGTAATGGACAACTTTATAGTAAAATGTTATAGATTACCTAACCATGTAAAGTAGCAGAGACATTTTCCCTTGTGTGGGAAGGTGTGTGGAGACAGTGGCAAGTTCTCCTAGTGTTGAAACACAGATCACAACAAACGCAGTCTTCTCTTGTCCCCACATGTGAGTGAATCATAAGGACTACTTTGCGACACAAATAGTAAGTGCTTTTTTTTTTTTTTTTAAACAGGGTCTCTCTGTGTAGCCCTGGCTGTCTGGAACTCACTCTGTAGACGAGGCTGGTTGAACTCACATCCATCCATCCGTCTCTTCCTCCGGAGTGCTAGGACTACAGGTGTGTACCGCCTCTACCGGCATACTCTTCTCATTTTTAATACAAGGTTTAAACTTACTTCAGGAAAATGGTTCCTTTTACTTAAAAAGGAGTTTAAGCAAGTTCTTAGAACATGTTCCAATAACTTTTGTTTCTTAATAGATACAAGCCAGGCATGGCGGTACAGACCTACAATCTAGTCTTACAAAGCAGAGACAGAATTGATGAATTTGAGGCCAGCTTGGGATATACACCTAGTTTGCTTGTTTGTTTGTTTGTTTAAAAATGTATTTATTTTTATGTCATGAGCATTGATGTTTTTGCCTGCATGTATGAGGGTGTCAGATCTCCTGGAAGTGGAGTTAGAGACAGTTGTGAACTGCCATGTGGCCAGCCTGAACATACATAAATAGCAAGATGTCTTAAAAATAAAAAAATTAACAAGTGGGGTCTTCAGTGTGTCTGCAGACAGCTCAGTAGGAGAGTAAGAATGCTTGCCTTACAAGCACAAGAGCATGGGTTCGGGAGGGTTGTGGTAGGTAGCACACACTTTTAATTCTAGTACCTAGGACACCGGCCTAGGCAGAACTCTGATGAGTTCAAGGCCAGCCTGGTGTACAGAGTGAATTCAGGCCAGACAGGGCTACACTGTGAGACCCTGACTCAAAAAAAGTAGGAGGGGGAGGAATAAGAGGAGAAGGAAGAGGAAGGAGGAAGAGGAGGAGGGTAAAGAGGAAGAGGAGGAGGAAGAGGAAGAAGGTAAAGAGGAGGAAGAGGAAGAAGGTAAAGAGGAAGAGGAGGAGGAAGAGAAGGGTAAAAAGGAAGAGAAGAAGGAAGAGGAAGAAGGTAAAGAGGAAGAGGAGGATGAAAAGGAGAAGGAGAACGAGAGTAAGAAAAGGCCCTGGGTTCATTCCCAGTACCACAAAACATAAATAAAAAGTCACAAATAAATAATAATAAAAACAAAAACTCTATTATCATTTGCTACTTGGTAACAACTCATGTATTTCAGTGAGGTATAGACAATATTAGAGGGCTATGAAATATGTATGACGCCGGGCGTGGTGGCACACGCCTTTAATCCCAGCACTCGGGAGGCAGAGGCAGGCGGATTTCTGAGTTCGAGGCCAGCCTGGTCTACAAAGTGAGTTCCNAAAAAAAAAAAAAAAAAAAACCAAAGGTAAAATTAAATAAATAAATAAAAATGAAGGAGGCCTGCTATGAAAGGGACAGCACTGTAAGCCATCATCATACAGCAGGTGTCTCGGCGACTGCTTTAACACAGCTGACACAGTTACATATAAGGAAATGACGCATGCGAAGCATTTTGTAAAGATGCTAAGAAAGAAACAGTAATAATTGTTTGGTACTAGAGCCTAACCCAGTCCTGTGAACCAAGGGAACAGAACAGAGAGATAGGTGACTCAGTCACTGTATTTTTTTCCTTGCTGGAAAAACAAACAAATGAACAAGCAAACACTCTCCAAAAAACCAGGTTCATTTCCCTTTTATTCTGAAGCACTAATTAAGTTAAAAGAAGGCTAATTTCCAAATTTCCAGGGCCAAACAAGAGCAAGAAACCCCAGCAAGATACTCAAGCCAGAGAGGAGAGGGGAGGGGAGTAAGGAGGCCTGGCCTAAGCAGTACCGATGCAAGAGTATGACTGCGTTATTATAATGACACACAGACTTCTTTTTAAACACAAGCATCCAGAGCCATAAGAAAGCCCAGCACTTGGCCTCAGAGTGTTGGCTGGTACGTATGAGGCCCTGGGTTCAATCCCCATTAATATAAAAATCAAACTCAATTAAAAGATAAAGTCCTGAAAAGTTAAAAGCCACAATCCAACTCAACCACATATGATGTGTCATTCACCTAAAAAAAAAAAAAAAAAAAGAAATATGTATGACACAACCTATAATGAATGTACTATCTCAACTGGGATTTTAATTGTTAGTTAACATTGAACTTGAGACTACAAGTATGTCAGGAAATTACTCAATTCCTAGTTTTATTACCAGTTCTGCAAATGTTCTATTCATAATAACTGTGATCTGTAATAGGTGTCTCTTAATGACAGCCACAGCTAAACATCTTGTAGCAAAGTTGCCTTTACCCCTGTGCTGCTAGTTTATGCCAACTTGACACAAGCTAGAGTCTTCTGAGAGCAGGGAGCCTCAGCTGAGAAGATATCTCCATAAGATGGGGCTGTAGGAAAGTCTGTACTTAAATAATGTTTCTTAAATAATTGACTGACAGGGAAGGCCCAGCACATTGTGGGTAGTGTGACCCCTGGGTTGGTAGTCCCAAAGTCTGTAAGAAAGCAGGCCGAGCAAGCCACCAAGCAGCACTTCCCATGGCTTCTGCATCAGCTCCTGCCTGCGGGTCCCACCCTGTTTGGGTTCCTGTCCTGATTTCCTTCAGTGATGGACTACAGATGTGGAGGTGTAGGCCCAGCAAACCCTTCCCAGCTTGTTTTTGGTCATAGTGTTTTATCACAGCGATAGTAACGCTAACTAGGACATCCCAAACATCCCGGTGTAAAAGTTTGCTCCAGTCCCTGCTTGGAGCCCCATGCAGCACACAGAGCCTTCACACTTACCTCCAGTTTAGCGTCCAGTTCTGCATCAGACGCAACCACATGCTTGTCCTCCTTCTTTCCTGTTGCTTTGATAAAGACCTGTTTAGTTCTCCAGTATTTCTTCTGCATTCTGCTCACTACTGACTGGTTATCTTCTGGTCTGAGTTGCTCAAAGGAATCCATGTAGTAACTAAAACAGACTAAAATTAGGCTTCTTTTAAAAACTTACCCATAGATTAAAAATATAATGTACTTAAAAACATAATAAATATCTAACTAGTATGTATTTTATTGACAAACCAAAATAATATTGAATATAAGCATAATGCTTGCTTTATATGATCTAGGTTTATTTTACAGTTACAACTAGAGAAAGATAAGGGATTAATATTACTATATTTTGATTATGAAGCAAAGTTGATATAATTGTTATGATTCTATAATTATGGCTAGAAATAATTCTATTGATCAATATCTACTAGTAAACATATCTTAGTTTATTAATCCCTAATTTTTTTTACTTTGCAGTATACTGAAAAATGAGGAAATTTATACACACACATTTCCTATAACTATCACATCTTTACAAAGCTGTTCTGTGCCTATTGTTATATGTAAAGATTTGGATACACGCACTTCTTTAAATAGTAAAGAAATACTTTAATATCCAACAAAACAATAAAAATGAGCCTGGCGGTGGTTCATGCCTTTTAATCCTAGCACTTCGGAGGCAGAGGCAGATAGATCT
>NC_034594.1:39163384-39175816 GCF_900095145.1 Mus pahari
AAAAAAAAAAAAAAAAAAAAAAAAAAAAAAAAAAGAAAGACACCGAATCACAACAAACAAAAAAAAAAAAAAAAATAAAAAAAAAAAAAAAAGACACAAAGGAATTAAAAATAAGGAGATGCCATAGCAGATCTTAACAATATATACCAAGATTTAACATGTGGTACATAGACAATAATCTATAGAAAATACTGTAATAAGTCAGAGACTCCAGCCGCAAAGTTCAAGTAAATTAAAAACCAGCTAGATGGGTCTGGAGAGATGGCTCAGCAGTTAAGGGCACTGGCTGCTCTTCCAGAGGATCAGGGCTCAATTCCCAGCACCCACCTGGCAGCTCACAATGATATGTAACTCCAGTTACATATCAGAAAACTCACCAGGAGTGCACGTGATACACATAAAAACCTGCAGACACACTTGGTGTACATAATTACATACAGGCAAAACATCTACATACAAAATAAATTAATTTTTAAAAATTGACTAGCTAGCCAGTGTGTTATAATTCCAATACTTGGGAGACTGAGGCAGGAGGATCTCATGGTCAAGGCAGCCTGGGATACAAAGTGAGACTCTGGTTAAATAATTAGACAAGTAAATAAAACTGTCTGAAATGGCCAGGGAGCAAAGTGAAGACAACAGACATAAAATCAAAGTGACCCACAAACGGGATCATATTTCAGATTTCAGAAGAGAGGCGCAAGCAGTGTAGAAGAGAACAGCCACAAGAAAAAGGCAAGACAGAGTGGGAAAGAAACACCTCAGCCCTCACACTTGTGTCAGTCATGACGTATAAATGCAATGATGTGGATACACCTAGGTAGGATAATACAAATAAAATTATAAATAGGTTCATCATAGACAAAGTGTTTAAATCCAAAGACAGGAAAAATAGCAAAGAAAATACTGTGAAAACAGAAAAAAGTATTATTATTATAATTTTTTAAAGAGATTTCACTCTGTAGCTCAGGCTGATCTGGAACTCATTAACTTACTATGTAGATCAAGTTGACTTTAAACTCATGGTGATGCTCCTGCCTCAACATTTTGAGTGTTGAGATAACAGACTGGGACCACCAGTCCTGATAAGAAAATTTATATTGAAAAACAATGAAACTTGGAAATGGTATTTCAGCACTCAGGAGGCAGAGACAGGAGGATCTCTGTGAGCTCAAGGCCTCTAAAGAGTTCCAGGACTGCTAGGGCAACATAGAGAAACCCTGTCCTGGGGGCAGGGGAGAAAGAAAATAAAAACACAATGAAACAAATATACAGATAAGAGGTGGGTTCTCAATAAAATAGTAAAGTTAAGTAAAATAGAAAGCCTGGCGGTGGTGGTGCACACCTTTAATCCAGGCACTTGGGAGGCAGAGGCTAGCAAATCTCTAGAGGCCAGCCTGGTCTACAGAGCAAGTTCCAGAACAGCCAGAGCTGTACAGAGAAACCCTGTCTCGAAGGAAGGGGGGGGGGGCTATGTTTAAAGATAGTGAAAAGAAAACCAACCAAACAAAACAAACCATATTAACCCATAATTCTACATTTATGAAGCTGTTAAAAATAAGCCATTGTGGGAGTGCACACCTGAAATAAAAGGACTAAGAGGTTGAGGCAGGATTAAGTTCCAAGCTATCCCGGGCTACACAGAGACAAAATAAGAAAATGAAGACATTTTAAGACATAAAGCTCAGAATGAATGATTAAGGTACTTTCAGAAATGCTAACATCTGGCTAGGCTATTTGTTGTACTGTGTGTGTGTGTGTGTGTGTGTGTGTGTGAGAGAGAGAGAGAGAGAGAGAGAGAGAGAGAGAGAGAGAGAGAGAATGCGCACGTGCTTGTGCTGTTCCTGGTACACATGGATGTCAGAGGAAAACTTGTCTTCCTCTTCTGTTGGGCTTGGGGTGGAGCCCTTACCTGCTGAGCCACCTTGCTGGCCCCAGATGACTCCTACTTTCTTTAGAGAATAGTCATTTTTCCTTGCCCAAGGGAAAACTCAGCTAGTCTTTTGGCTAGCTATTGGGTGTGTACAGGAGAGTGACTAATTATCTATTATTGTTAGCCCATAGATCTCCTGGGAAAACAGACTACCTTATTTATGGCAGCTTGCTTTATGAATATTCTACTGTTTCTCTATTTTGCTTTCAGTCAAAAAAATTTTATTGTCATGTTGTCTTCCAGGAATACTAAAATCCCTCATGTTCCCAGGGCACCTCTGACATTTGCTGCCTTGAGCATACACGTGTTGTTTTGCTTTGATTATGTGCTTGCCTATCATCCCAGTGACTAGGAAGGAAGACGGGAGGCAAATTATTAATCCTGTCATTTTTAAGTACAAAGTTTATTATTTATGTTTTGGGCAGTTAGTAGTGGGTTGGCCTAATACTGCTTGTATTCTAATGCTAATTTGGGGCCCCTAACACTAGTTGCTCCAGAGACAGAGAGTCCAAATGTAGATGCTGAATATCCCCAAGTTATTTCTGATTGGTAAATAAAGATGCCAACAGCCAATAGCTGGGCAGAAGAGGCATGGGTGGGGTTTAGGTTTTGAGAGCTTTGGGTTGGTGGAAGAAGGTACAGGAGGAGGAAGAAGCCACCATGGGTTAGGAGTGAAGAGAATGTGGCCCTGAGGGCTGGCCAGTGGGAGTTAAGAGCAACCCAGATGAGACATAATAAGTAATAACTCAGGGTTATCGATAGGAAAGTAGATTCTAACAGCATAGAAGGTAGGCAGTGCCTAGCTTTTGTACTGTTTAAGGCTTATTGTAAATATAAAGGTTGTATGTGCTTTTTTTATTTGGGAACTAAATGGTCCAAAATGGTGTAGAAACCCTAGGTCAGGATTAAGTGTTTATACAACAGACCTCTCCATGCCTTCTGGAATTCATTTGGTACGTGTAGGAGCCCTTCTGATGCATATCTCCAGGCCTTATCTCATATGCTCTGCTTCTTTGGCTCCTTGTCACATGACCTCTTCACATGGTTGTTTATGACAGAACCCACATAAATGCTGAGAATAGTGGCTGCACCTGTAACCCCAGACCTGAGAGAGGGTAGAGCAGGCTAATCACAGTGGATTCCTGGCGAGCTCGCCTAGTCATGGCAAGCTCTGGATCCATCAAGACACCTGTCCTTAGAAAGGCAGAAAGTGGCAGAGGAAGGCGCTCAAATGTGACCTGTGGCCTCCACATATGGATATACAGGCAGGTAAACACATGTGAAAATCGCCCCCCCCTCAGACACACACACACACACTCACACACACACACTCACACACACACACTCACACACACACACTCACACACACACACACACACAGCAGAAGACAATAGGCAATTCACAAAAGAACTTTAAATGTTCAATGAATTCACAGAAGTATATTTCACCAATAGCTAAGAAATACAAATAACCAGGAATAGAGGGGGTGGAATTCCAGGCCAGCTGATATCAAAAGTATTGAATCTTCCAGGAAAAAACAATAGGTGTTATATTATATAATTCTTTAACTCTTTTCTTATGTCAATAAATAAAAGTCAGATATAATAAAATATACATCAAATTTAAGGAAACACGCAAATCTTATATGAATGT
Source organism: Mus pahari (assembly GCF_900095145.1). Taxonomy (NCBI): domain Eukaryota; kingdom Metazoa; phylum Chordata; class Mammalia; order Rodentia; family Muridae; genus Mus; species Mus pahari. The sequence goes on from NC_034594.1 coordinate 39,166,971, forward strand.
CCTCTAATGTCATAAAGAGCCATTTTCAGTAACTTGCATGAGTTCTCACCACAAATTTGAAAATATAAACCTTGAAGTCACAGCAGCCAATCACAAGTTAGCAGAATAGACAACTGAAAATGACCTATTTATGGTGGGAATATTTGTTTACAATTTTCTCTGTGAGAACCTGACTGAAGAATTTATATATGACCCATGTTCCTCAGTTGGGTAGAACTAATTCAACAAGACCTGATGTTGGTGAATCCAGTTCTCAGCCCTTTAGCCTACCACCACTACTTGCTATCCACAGAGATGGAAGTCTTGGGAGCACTTCTGAAGACACTTTCATTTGCAGAACCACTCCAAGGTTTCCCTGGCAGACGGCACTCGGGATCACTTTCTTTCCCAACCACTCCCTTAATAAGAGCTGATTTAAAAAAAAAAAATTCCATCAGTCCAAATGCTTTAGTTTTAACCTCAGGATTAAAAAGGCAAGCAGTATTGGGCACCCTAAAATTCAGGGCAGCTTATGGAACGTTTAAAAATAATTCTTGCCCAGAGGCAAGGCATCGTTATGTAGAAAACAGAGACAGGAAGCACATCAGACCAAAATGAACCCACTGTCAGTCAGCCTTGTCAGCCTCCAGATCCCTTGGGAACTGTAGCACCCAGCAGCCAATCGCAGCAGAGGGCAGTCATCAGAGCCCAGTGTCCACCCCAGACTCCGCAGGAGCCTTCCAAACGCCAGGTGAACAGGAAGCGCTGACAGTGGCCCTGCACATACCACTCTCAGGCAAAGATCAGGCCAGAACAGAATGGCCCCATTCAACAATAAATAATGTACAAAACAACAAGAAAACGCAGCACTACATGAAAGAAAAAGAAGCCGCCATAACAGCAACATTTAAAATTCTTGAGAATTAGTTCCATAAAATACAAGTTTGAAGAGCTGGTGCACATAAATACAAGATAACTCCATACAACTGTTCATGACAGTTGAGAGAAACAAGAAGTGAGAAAAAGCAACTGGGTGTGATGATGCACACCTTTAACCCAGCACGGAGGACAGTAGATCTTCAAGTTCAAGGCCAGCCTGGTCTTTAGAGCAGTGTTCCAAGACAGTCGGGGCTACACAGAGAGACCCTGTCTCCAAAACAAGCAAAGAAAAAGGACAGAAAAGGTGTATAGGATTTGAAGTACATAACAAACAGACAGAACCACTGTGTGGAGAGCTGCTGGGGAGGTTCAAAACCACAAAGGTGGTAAGGGGGCTTGATTTGAACAGCACGGTTAGAACAAGGATGGGACATCTAAGAAGTAATAACGCTGGACCGAGAGATGCAGATACTTGGAATAACCGAATATAATACTAAAGGGGAAAGACAGGCCTACAATAAAACTCCTAATGATCCGGACTGGCATGACTTGTGAAGATTCCTCAGCTTCAAAGACAATAACGAATGCTGTCAGCACATCAAAATTAAGGAATTTATTTTGGCTCAGACATCCACTCTTAACAGAAGATGGTAAAAGTGACGGTAAGGCATAACTCTCTAAGAGAAACTGCCTGGAATGTTGTGAGGCCTGAGTTGGAGACCTAGTTCTGCATGGAGGAAGAGCAAGTGCTGTGTCAGGTGCTGAGGGGCAAAGACGACCATAGGGAATTGTCTCCTAGCTGGACGATAACAGGAATGGCTGTCTACTGCTCTTGTTTGGGTGGTGCCTGTTTATTGTTGATGGATATACACTGTCTTCAGACTTGGCATTATCTCAAATCAAAATACAAAGAATATTTAAAATATATACAAGTATGTCTACTAGCTATGAAGGCATAAATGCATCTTAGGATGTTTAGGTTTTGCTACCTGGTCCTTCACACTGTACCAACCAGCATTGTTTCCCCAGCCGCATGTGTTTACGCTGTGTTTGTGCCATGTTCTGCTAAACCTTTCAGCATTGAACTTTTATCATTATTGTTATATGTTATGGTATTATGGGATGCTGTCCTTCCCCATTGCCATCAGAGCAAGTATGACCATCCTCAAGAAATCCTCCCAGGATTAGTTCTGCTCATGTTCCCCTATGGAAGATGAGGGTTGTTGAAAGGGTTCGTGAGGCACATAGAAATGAACATGAAGGGCTCACAAGGCAACACACGGGACTCATGAGCCCTTCCTCTCCCCAAGATACAAAAGCAGTTAATTCTGAGCAGTTAGTCTCCTATCTGTAAGCATCCTTAGTGAAGCTCTGGGTCCCTGAGCTAGACTTGGGCTGAATCACTTGCTTCTGCCATGAGTGACCCATCTAGAGTGAACAGATGTCTCCCCAGAAGAAGTCACACAACATATGGTGAGCTGTGACTACAATTACAAATAGCTTTTGGTGCAATGAACCTCAGCCACACATACAGTCAACTAAGTAAATGGATGTCTGACTGCCCCAGCCATCAGCTGTTCCCCTAGCGCACTCGCTTTCCCTGGGGCAAGACAGTTATGGAATCGCATCAGCTAATAATACTTTTTTTAAAAATACTTATTGATTTTATGTACATTAGTACACTGTTGGGGGCTGGAGAGATGGCTCAGCAGGTAAGAGCACTGACTGTTCTTATGAAGGTCCTGAGTTCAAATTCCAACAACCACATGGTGGCTTACAACCATCTGTAATGACATCTGACACCCTCTACTGGTGGTGTTTCTGAGGAAAGCTATAGTATACTTACATATAAATGATAAATAAATCTTAAAAAAAAAAAAAATACACTGTAGCTGTCTTCAGAGACACCAGAAGGGGGCATCAGATCCCACTACAGATGGTTGTGAGCTACCATATGGTTGCTGGGAATTGAGCTCAGGAGCTCTGGAAGAGCAGTCAATGCTCTTTAACTGTTGAGCCAGCTCCAGCCCCAGTTAATAATCCTGTAGTGGACTCCCAACCTTCCAGTAAAGTACAAGTGGCATGTCTCACTGTAAGTCAGGTGCTAGGAATTAAAGTGAGAGAGCTAGATTGGAAGCTACAAGCTGAGAGCTGGCCCCTACACTCAACAGCTGCCTGTGAACGAAAGCAGACACTCTTTTTTTCCCCCCTTGTTTTTATCTGTCTGTTTAACTGGATGATTGAGGTCAGAAAGCCCTGCCTACTTTGTTAGGGCTGCCAGAGTCAAGACTCTGACCCTATCAACTCAGAAATAATAACAGGAGGATGCTGAGTACCCCAGGTGTTGTCCTGGGGGTGAATTTCCCAAGCCTTTCTGCCCCCTCAGCTACACTTCCACATATGAGACAATACATTTCTATACCCCCAGTGTGTGCCTGGCAGCTCCATAGGAAACCAATTCTTCCCTATGGTTTTCTAAAAACAGGTCAAGGTGCCACCAGAGTCACTGTGTTAGTTGCATGGGCACTAAACTTAAAGGGTCCCAACATGTCCCTTGGTGCCATGCTTGGATCTTTCTAGAAACTTTTGCTGGAAAGCGAACACTCTTGGAGTAAACTCTAGGTGCCGCCCCAGTGGACACACAATGAGAAAGCAAACCAGGACGACAGAAACAGGTCTAGAGGTTTGGACAGATCATACCAGCTAAATATCTCTTACCGAAGCCTAATCCAGGAGAAGCCTCCCTCCCTTCAGTCTGATAAAGTTATGGAGAGGCGAGGAAGCTGCAGGGAAAACAAAGTTTGTAGATCAAGTCTGGTCTATGAGATTGCCTGCTTTTGCTTCATTCTTGAGACAGGGTCTTGCTTTCTACATTGGGCTGGCCTGGACTCTCTTGCCTCGGTCTACTGAGTGCTGGGGATGCAGGCTTGTGCTGACACATTCAACTCCGATTCGGGAGGATAAGGAAAGATGCCATCTCTGTAACACCATGCTGGTTAGCTCCAGTTGTCAACCTGCTACAACCTACAGTCAGCGGAAAAGGGGGAACCTTGGGTTTTGAATTGCCTCTGTCAGCTGGGCGTTGTGTTGCACACCTTTTGCACACCTTTAATCCCAGCATTCAGAAGGCAGAGGCAGGTGGAACACAGGGCTACAGAGAAACCCTGTCTCAAAAAAAAAAAAAAATTGCTTCCATCAGATTGGCCAGTCGCTATGTCTGACTATGAACGGTAAGTGAGCCAACATGCAATGTTCCTCCATCGCTTCTACCTTAGGTTTTATGTGAGCTCCTGCCCTGACTTCCTTCAGTGATGGACTGTGACCTGAAAGTGGAAGTAAAATAACCCTTTCCTTGTCTAAAGTGCCTTTGGTCAGAGTGTGCAGAGGAATTTTAATCCAGCAACAGGGATGCTCTGACAAGGAATCACATCCAAAGGCCTTCCAGGTCTGTGTGATCTGGTCAGAATGCAGACACAACCTGAGCACACACCTTTAATCCTTAACAATGAAGGTAAGGTTAGTTTGAAGGAGAAAAAAGCCATGTTTGTAAGTGAGGTCTAATTGAGGGGCAACTTAAGTAACAAGTCAGAGAAATATTTGACAGAGTAAGTCAGAGATAGGACATGCCCAACTCTCAGGAATGCACAAGAGAGGCAGAGAAAGGGGATGGGGGAGGAGGTGTGTGTGTGGTGTGTGGCAGTTTTACCAGGCCAGTTTTACAGAGACAGGCTGCAGAGAGAACAAGCTAGACACAGGTGAAGACAGAAAAATCCAGAGGGGCTGGAGAGATGGCTCAGTGGTTAAGAGCACTGACTGGTCTTCCAGAGGTCCTGAGTTCAATTCCCAGCAACCACATGGTGGCTCACGACCATCTGTAATGGGATCTGATGCCCTCTTCTGGTGTGTCTGAAGACAGCTACAGTGTACTCATATAAATAAAATAAATAAATCAAAAATAAAATAAATCAAGCCTGAGAATGAACCAGGAGACTAGAACAGACAGACAAGCAGAGCAATTCAGTTTTAAGCCAAGAGAAGCTAGATTAAACCAGTCAGCTTGGAAGATTAGGTTGTATGGAGGTTAGAAACTTCCAGGCCTAGGTCTAGGGACAGTTAGAACAGAGAAGGAAATGCTCACACAGCTTGGGTAAGGCTCTCATCTCATCACTTCATCTGAGGAAATAAAAGCTACATTTACAATGATATTTATCATAGCAACAGGAAGAAAACTAGAACAGACATGAAGAGCAATGTGAGGCAGTCAATGCTGGAGCAGAAGCTGCAGCAAGTTACCCAGAAGATGCAGCTAAGATGATGGAGATGGGGTGGCCACACTAAACAACAGACTTTAAGGGAGATTTTAAAAAGCCTGTTTGGAGAAGACCCATCTAGAAATTTCACAGCTCGAGAAGTCAGTACTGACTTCAAGGGACAGAATGGCTCTCTTGTTGGGCTAATGGTGGCTGACGACTAAGTTGAAGCCAGGGCTCATTTATCATTCTGAATATTCTAGGCCATTTAAGGATCAGAGTGATCATATACCACTCTCATACTTCTAATCTCTCCACCTCCTCTTCTGCGATGACCCCAGAGATGAAATGGCAAGTGACTGGAAGGAAAAAGTGTTTTTGTTTTTTTTTTTAAGATTTATTTATTTATTATATGTAAGTACACTGTAGCTGGCTTCAGACACCCCAGAAGAGGGCATCAGATTTCATTATAAATGGTTGTGAGCCACCATGTGGTTGCTGGGATTTGAACTCAGGACCTCTGGAAGGGCAGTCAGTGCTCTTAACCGCTGAGCCATCTCTCCAGCCAGAAAAAGTGTTTTCTATACACAGCAGGGCAGTGGCACACATGACCTCAGAGGTTGTGACAGCATGCACAACTCCTGCACAAGCTCAAGCAAGACAAAGTTGAGAGAAGAGGTAGGCACAAAGTCCCTCCAACCTCCTCCCCCAGCTGTGAAGCAATTGGTAATTGATAACTACCAGGAGAGGCAGTCAGTTTTCTTTGAGGGTGTGCCCCCCACATAACATAGCTCCACCATGCTCTGTGGATAGGCACACACCAGGAGCAAACAGGCAGCACAGATTGAACTTGATGGCCCTTTTTTTTTTTTTTTTTTTTTTGAGAGGGGGCAACAAAGTAAGTATGGGAGAGTGACCTGGGGAGAGTTGGGGGAAGAGAGCAAATATGATCAAAATACACTATACAAAATTCTAATATACCATACAAAAGAACTCACAACAAAATTGGCTGCATTTGGACACCAGTATGAAGTACCCAAAAAAGAATGTTGAATTTGCCATGTTTAATAATAAAAAGAAAGATAAAGCAGAAACAACTTTAACAAGGTGATATAAGATTTGTACACCCGAACTACAAAACACTGATTTAAAAAAAAATGTTTACAGGGCTGGAGAGATGGCTCAGCGGGTAAGAACACTGACTGCTCTTCTGAAGGTCCTGAGTCAAATCCCAGCAACCACATGGTGGCTCACAACCATCTGTAATGAGATCTGACACCCTCTTCTGATGTGTCTGAAGTCAGCTACAGTGTACTTATGTATGATAATAAATAAACCTTTGGGTCAGAGCAAGCAGGGCTAACCAGAGCGAGCAGAGGGCCTAAAAATTCAATTCCCAACAACCACATGAAGGCTCACAACCATCTGCACAGCTACAGTGTACTCACATACATAAAATAAATAAATAAATATTTATAAATAAATAAAGTGTTTACAAAAATGCTAAGAGACATCGCTTAGAGATGGATAGGGGTAAGCTAATTTTCTTGGAATTGACAATGGTCATAGTTCCATTGCTGGGCAGTGGTAGTTCAGGCCTTTCAATCCCAGCGTTCAGGAGACAGAGGTGGGCAGATCACTGAGTTTGAGATCAGCCTGGTCTACAGACCTAGTTCTAGGACAGCCAGGGCAACACAGGAAAAACCAAACCAAGGCAATTGTCATACATATGTCCACAACATGTAGATATAGTTAATGCTCTGAACTTAAAATTGCTTAAAAGGAAATTGTTGATATAGATATGAATATACCACCTATATAACAAACACATATATACATAGTCAGCCCTCCCCAGAGATATTTACATCACACACGCACACACACACACACAGAGTCATAGTACATTTGCTGCGACTATGCTGTCTAATGGGACTAAGCCTGGGTGACAGGGCCTCTCTCTAGTCACAGTCCTGTTTGTCAACTGTTTTAATCCTACTGCTGAAGCCACTGTTCAGGAAAGAAGAATCCTTTCAAAATATTGCTGGTAAGCTGGGGACAGCAGTATGTTTCCCTTGTCCCAGCTGCTGAGGCAGGATTGCTTGAGCCTGAGCAGCATAGTGACATACCATCTTATATTTGTATTAAAAAACAAAACCACCACTTTTTAAGTGGTCATTGGCAACACACCTAGCCATCAGGAGCTCTGATGGAGACTTACAATGAAATTCATGTTGATTTCACATTTGCTAACATAGCATCCATTCTGCACCCAGCAGATCAAGGAGTCCTTTCAACTTTTAACTCTTACTGTTAAAGAAACCCACTTTACAGATCTGTGATATCCATTCCTATGACAGACCCAGAAAAATTACATAATGACCTTTCAAAAAGTCAGCATTTTAGATGCTTTGATCTAGGACTTAGAAGAGACCAAATATCCATATTAACCGTTGTCTGGAAGAGTTATCTGAACTCTTAAATGACTTTGACTGGCTCAAGAGAAGTAACTCTTGACGTAACTGCAGATGTGACAAATGTAGCAAGAGAACTACAGCTGGGCATGGAGCCTGCAGCTGTAGCAAGTGACTGTAATCTCAGGACAAAACATTGGATAAGGAATGGCTTGTTGAGACTTAGTGAAGATACAGAGGACACTGAAGAAATAACAAAAGACTTAGGATGTCACACACGGTTAGCTGATAAGGCAGATGCAGGGTTTGAAGGGCCAGCCCTATACTGAAAAAGTGCTATGCTGCCAGGCAGTATTAGTATTGCAAGCCACAGACAAATCATTCCTAAAAGAGTTAGTTGGCACTGGGCAGTGGTGGCGAGCGCCTTTAATCCCAGCACTTGGGAGGCAGAGGCAGGCGGATTTCTGAGTTTGAGGCCAGCCTGGTCTACAGAGTGAGTACCAGGACAGCCAGGGCTACACAGAGAAACACTGTCTCAAACAAAACAAAACAAACAAAAAAAAAAAAAACAGTTAATTGGCATAGCAAACTTCACCTATATTAAAAATAACAAAAGCAAACAAAAAAACAAAAATTGTTACCCTTATAGCCACTCTAAACTTCAGCATCTCAGCAACCAAATCAGTCAGTAGCCATGAAGGCAAGACTTCTCCCACCAAATCAGCCACGCTGGATGAAGGCTGGGGCAGCCCTTTTAAGCTATTAATAACGTAGTCTCAAATAAAAATCCACAACTTTTTAGACTTAAGCTATTACATACTTAATTGATACGACTTTTAGGTGGACTTGATTTGAGTGTGTGTATGTGTGTATATGTATCCTGCACACACACACACACACACACACACACACACCAATAAACCTGCCATTTAGGAGGTAAAAGCAGGAGGATCAGGAGTTCCCATCTTGAAAATTACATCAAAATAATATCTTTCCCACTCTACTACAAGAATTATGTAGCTTCTTCATTGTGGTGGCTTAGAAAAGAATCGACTTATGCCTGGCCAAAGTTAAGATGAGGCCATAATATGGTCTACAAAGTGAGTTCCAGGACAGCCAGGGCTACACAGAGAAACCCTGTTTCGAAAAAAACCAAAAAACTAAAAAAAACAAAAACAAAAACAAAAACAAAAAACACACTTGGGCTGGGCATGCAGCTGGGCATGCTCAGGGCCCAGCCTTCATTTCCCAGCATCACAAACAAGATTTAAAAAATAAAATACCAGGGGCTGGAGAGATGGCTCAGCAGTTAAGAGCACTGACTGCT
>NC_034594.1:39176075-39182906 GCF_900095145.1 Mus pahari
TGCTCTTCTTAGGTCCGGAGTTCAAATCCCAGCAACCACATGGTGGCTCACAACCATCCATAAGGAGATCTGACTCCCTCTTCTGGAGTGTCTGAAGACAGCTACAGTGTACTTACATATAATAAATAAATAAATCTTTAAAAAAAAAAGATAAACAAATAATTCTTTTTAAAAAAGAGAAAATAAATAAATAAATAAAATACCAAAAAGAAATATAACAAAATGTTAATAGTTGGTAATATTGGCTTTTGTAAATGTTACATTAGTCTTCTTTTTAGCTACCTTTTAAACTTTTTTTCTTAGTGTTCTATAAAGGGGCCAACAATGGTAAAATAATAAGATGTGTATAGGTGGTAACTGATTTTTAATTATAAACACTGGACCTAAACAGAAATTTGAACGTTTTACTACAGAAAAAATGTAAAACTTAATGTAAGCTGATTAAAAAAACAACAACAACAACAAAAAACAACTGGAAAAAAAGGCAAAATGTAAATGATAAATGAAAATGACCAAATGACCAATGGGAAAAGGGGTAACAAAAGTTACTTCACATAAAGAGACTCTCCAATTTCAAAAATGTTTTAAAGTCCTTTACACATCCCTTCTGTTGCTAAAGAATATAAAAATAATACAAATTTAAAGAAGACATAGTGTTGAGAAAGTAAAAAATAAGATTTTACTCAGTGTACGTACTAGAAAAAAAACAGTTTGTTAGTATAAAACAAAGTAGTCTATTATGTTTCACATTTTGATATTCGGTCTTACTTCAGTCACAGGAATAAATTTAATTTTCATGATAAACATCTACAATGAAAATATGGATTCCTGCTTTTCCCATCAGTCGCATGTTACAGTTTTGTCTTTTGAACTAGGATCTCAGCACCCTTCTAACTCTAAGATTATAATGATTTCTCTAGGGCTGGAGAGATGGCTCAGTGGTTAAGAACACCAACTGCTCTTCTAGAGGTTCTGAGTTCAACTCCCCGAAACCACATGTGACTACAAGTATCTGTGATGGGCATCCGATGCCGACTTCTGATGTGTCTGAAGACAGTGACAGTATACCCACATACATGAAATAAATAGATAAATCTTTTTTAAAAAAGCTTATAATGGTGGTGGCGCACGCCTTTAATCCCAGCACTCGGGAGGCAGAGGCAGGCGGATTTCTGAGTTCCGAGGCCAGCCTGGTCTACAGAGTGAGTTCCAGTCTTGAAATAAAAAAAAAAAAAAAAAAAAAAAAAAAAAAAACTTATGATTTCTCTAGCAATTAGGATTGCTGGTAATTAGACAGTGCTTTGATGTTTCTAATACCTACATGTACAACCCATTTTGCATTATTAAAATAAGTAAAGAAAGTTCAAATTAAACTGGTAATGTTATGAACTGATAATATAATTTTTAACTTTGGTCATATAAAATATATATACCCACCATTAGGAGATGTTTCCTTGGCCAGTAAATGTATAACTGAAATATATAACTAATTTCCATTAAAGAATGAGGTACCTGTAGCTGCTAAATATCGATGTGAAGACGATTAAAGTAATATTACTTTACAATACTTCGCTTAAGCCAGAATCAAAGAAACCAATACTTAAATACTTAGAGCCCAAACCGCAGGGGAACATCATCTCCCCACAAAATATTTCAGTGACCCAGAGTTGCTAACAGGTTGTATGTTTTGTGCAGGAAAATCATACACTACATGACACCCCCGATTCACACACACAGCCCTGGCAAGCCCACAGCTCACGGGTAGGACGCCAAGCAGGATTGTTTTTCCCGTCTCCATCTTTCTTAGAGCATCAGGTATCAGCTGCATCGTCACCCAGGTGAGGTCAGTGGTCAGAGACACCTGGCCTGCTTTTCCCCAGCCGAATCGGTGCGGTGATGCTGGGGTCCCCACGTGGGAGAGGAGGCTTTGTGCACCGACACCCCCGCGAGGTGATGCATTCCGACATCACCACGCCTCGCAGCTTTGCTTAGGTTCTGTTCTCACCACGTCGATCCCGCAATTGGTCTGTCCAGAAGACATCCCGTAACAGGACAATAATATTAATAAATTAAGCGCGACGTACAGAGGCGGCCAGCAGGAAAGCACGCCGGGCTGTGAGCATCTGCCCGGTATCGGGAGCTCCCAGGCCGGCCTCAGGCCGCGGCTTCCCCTGGAGGGAGCGCGGGAGACGCCCCCCGCCGCGGACCGGCCAGGCCCGCCGAGGCCGCCGCCTGAGGCCGGCCCACGGAGAGCGCGCGGCCCGCGCCCCCGCCCGCCGTCGTCATGGGAACCAGGTTTGGCCACGGCCGCCCGCCGCCCTGAGGGAGCGGAGGGCCAGACCCCGGACCCTCACCGCGCCGCCGGAGCCGCGCCGCTCCTCGCCGCTCCGGCCGCGTCCGCGTCCGCGCACCGGTCCAGCCGCCGCCCGCGAGCCCGCGCCCGCCGCGCCGGTGCGCCGAGGTGGGGGGCTCGGCGGCGGGAGATTTAAACCCGGGGCCCTGCGCGCGGCCGCTCCGCTCGGCTCCGCTCTGCGCGCCCCGGCGTGTCTGTCTCCGCCCGCCTGTGGAGGCCGCGGGCCCTGGGTGTCGCTTTCTCGTGAGAAGTGACGGGCGCCAGGCGCTGAGCCCCGGACCCTCGCTGAGCCGAGGAAGCCGAGGTGGGTGCGTGGAAGACCGGCTTGGCCTTGTCTCCCGGCTCCCGCCTTCCCCGCGCTGCCTCTGTGCCTTGGTTGCCACTTAGTGCTTAGACACTTGGGCATCGCGCGAGGCAAGTGTTCACGCGGGGCCTCACACCCTCATTTTTAAAGGTTTAAAGAGGGACAACTGTTAATAACTGACTTCAAGAGTAAAAAGTGGTCTCTGAGCCTAAACCCCCCCCCGGGGGGGAATGGAAATGAGGCGAATGAAAATTTTTTACTGGTAATAATAAACTCAAAGTGCTTTCCTTTTCGAGTTTTAACGTCCAAGTTCAACTTTCCGAAAGGTTTACAACATACGAATTATATATGACATATATAGGCTGATCGTGAAAAAAAAAAAAAAAAAACCCGCTTAACTCTTGGGATAACTATCTGAGGGGTCATGGAGAACTACACGGGGGAAGAGTCCAAACTGAATATTAATTACAAAGTAGTATTAAAGTTTTTAAGTTGTAGACTAGAAAAAAAGATACTTCTATAAAGGGCTGATTTGAACTATAACTTTTAAGATAAATTTAAATTCTTACAACAGCTATTTTGGATTTCAAATAATGGGCAAAATACTTGAAATTATATGCGATATTGGGACATTTTCCCCCTCTAGGAAAGTGTCAATAGCTCCTCTTGCTCCTCAAAGTCCAAATCCTTGGAGAAATATGAATTAGCAGGAAGCAGATATGATTGGTCAACTATAGTTCTCCGGATCTTCCTTAGGTCATACTGAGATGGGTCGGTGGGGCTGCAGCTCTTTCTAAGGCTCCAGAGAGGAGCCCGGGCAAGGAGGGAGTGGTAGTCGCAGCTATTGAATGAGTCCAGCTGTCAGCGAAGCAACAGGTGAGAAAAATGGAAAAGACTAAAGCTGGGCAAAAACTTCACGTAGAGGACCCCATATACAACCAGGGCAAGAGTGAGCTGCACTCAGAACTGCTGACCTTGAATTAAAGGCTACTGCAATGGAAGCTGGAAAGCTCCAGACAGGTAGTAGCAGCAGCTCCTGTAGGAGTATCCCTACCCCCCAACAGCCAGAAACCTGACAGAAACTTCTGGGTGCCCTATAACCAGTTCAGAACCTACTGCCTACCTGACAGGGTTAGAAAGCAACCCACCGACCTGGCTGAGAATGTGTTGGATGGATCAGTGCTAGTCCCCTCCAGCTCCGGGTTTTTTTATTTATTTCATTTTTAAAAAAAGATTTATTTATTATATATAAGTACACTGTAGCTGTCTTCAGACACACCAGAAGAGGGCATCAGATCTCATTACAGATGGTTGTCAGCCACCATGTGGTTGCTGGGAATTAAACTCAGGACCTCTGAAAGAACAGTCAGTGCTCTTAACCACTGAGCCATCTCTCCAGCACCCCTAGCTCTAGGTTTTAACAGCTCTTCCCTGATTGATCCCATTTTTAAATTTTGGGGTTTTTTGTTGTTGTTGTTGTTGTTGTTGTTCTTTGTTTTCCTGAGACAAGTTCTCACTGTCTAGCTCTGGCTATGCTGGGACTCACTCTGCAGACCAGATTCGATCTTAGATCCACCTGCCTCTGCCTCTTACAGCCAGGCTTATTTGTATGCACACAAATTCAGCCAACCAGGGCACATCTGGCTCTATATTAGCAGAGCTGGCGAGGGCTTCCATTTTGGCAGAATGCTTTTCAGAGGATGAGAAGTAGACTCAGGCTGACTCAGCCAGCTCTAGATGTTCCTGGACAAAGAACACTTGTCTTTAAGAGGACCGATCCTTGGGAGTTTCACCAGGCTCCAGCCTCCAGGACCTGACCAAAGACAGACTCTAGCCTCTGCCTGTCTGCAGACTCAAACTCAAGGTTGGCACCCCAAAGCTTTCCTAGAGTGTTCCCCCTGTAACACTGCTCTCTCAGGTGTGGGAAGAGCAAAGTCTTAAAATTTGCAACCTCTTACTGGTACCTGCAGCCTGTTGAAGACACAGGGCTGTCTGTAGCCTCCCAGGTGACATTCTGCTGCCACCAAAAGTCTCAATTCCTACTTTCCTGTTTGAATTGTTATGCCTGCATGGCAACTAAGTTCCTCTTGCTTTGCTTTAGGTATATGTTCACTCCATTCTTGGGGAGGGCAAGGCAAGAACTCGTCAGAAAACTGTCCCAGTATTGTCTGGAACACCTCCTAACCAGCCTATCTGGCCTCGTAACACCTTGTGTAGCTGTTTCCTCAGAATTCAAACATCTCTTTCTGGAAAATAGTCTCAGAAGACTCGAAAGGCTCATGAAAAGATCCAAGATCCAAGGTTAGGGAAGCAGCAAACATTCGCTTCTGAGAAGAGACTGTCGGTTGTGGCTGCCAGCCACACTCTAGGGGTGCAGCTCTAGGGATGTCGCTCTCGGGAGTCACCAGGATGATGATGAGGTGGATATCTTGGTGACTTAACTGTCATTGTGTCATTCATGCTCCTGTAAGTTACACTCACCCATGCTTCCAGAAAGTTAAACTCACTGCTTTGCTAGGCTAGTGGACTCCTCTATGGTCCTCTCTCAGTGCCTTGTCTACAGTGGACAGATGGTATTTACGTGTCCCTAGGAAGTCACACAGAACTAGCACCATATTTATCCACCAGTTTGTTTTTTCCCATTAGATGCTTTGCTGGAAGTTCCATCCTTATGTATTTCTGCAGCCTTGTCTCCTAGTACAGTGCCTAATGCAAATGCGGGTCCCTAATCAATGTCTATTCTAACAATGACGGAGACAAAAAGGACTAAAGACCAGCTGACATATAATACCCAAACAGAATGAGACATCATTCCAAGGATGTAAACTGTAGGAGCTGAGCAACCATTACACCTTTCTACCTATAATATTATGCCTCTGTATGAACTTTTTCATCAATAAATACTTTTAAATCATCTCGGGGCTACAGTTTATGACAAATCAATGATGTTTTGGTGCTTCAGTAAAACACTCTCCCTCATCTGTGACGATGATACTAGTGACCCAACAACATGAAAACACTTGCTGCTACAGGTAGTCACCTTGAGTCACCCTGTCTCACTGTGCTCCTCTGGGGGATGACTATGCATTTAAGAGGTTCACAGAGGAAAGCCGAATGCTTCCTTGAAAGAAAACCAGCCTTTACCAGCCTTTATCAAGACTAAACCCAAAATGCTAATTAATTCAAGGCAAAACTCTTTTTTTTAATGATGTGTGTGACAACAACAATTTTACACACACACGAGTGTACACACACACACACACACACACACAGTACACTTACCTTGACCAAGATGTGAAGGCTTCTGAGAAAGTACGTGGCCACTGCCATCTAAAACATACTGAGTGTTGAAGTCATCAGCAGCTGTCCTTGTTGTAACTACCACCTGGAAACAACCAACCAAACCAGAAAGGTGTATGACAATCTAACAGAAGGCTCTCTCTCACTCTCCGTTATCTTTAGCCCTTTGAAATGGGATCGTACTGTGTACTTTAGACTAGTCTCAAACTCATGATCTTCCTGCCTCCTTCTGAATCCAGGATCAAAGGAATGTACCACTCACTAAACATTTATCTATGGCAGCCAAGATAATTTTCACAAAGCCAGCATGGTAAGTCATGCCTACAATTCTAGCACATGGAAGTCTGAGGCAGGAGAACTGCAGTGAGTTCTAGACCAGAGTGGGCCTCAGAGTAGAGACCTTGTCTAAAGTAAGTAAGTAAGTAAATAAATAAATAATCACATATTTACTTAATATTGAAAATTACTTGGTAAGTCCCTTATTTTATTGTAATGAAATGGTGTGTGTGTGTGTGTGAGAGAGAGAGTGAGAGAGAGAGAGATTGATTGATTATGTACACTCATGTTCGGGTGTAGGTCAGGGGCTTCAGATAGATCCCCTGGAGCTGTAGTTACAGTGGGTTGTGAATCTCCATGTGGGTGCCTGAAACTGAACTCAGGTTCCCTGGGCTGAGTGCATTGCTTGATCAATTAGTCTGGATACTTCTCTGGTAGTGTTTTTTGGAATCACACTTTGAAACAACAGAACAGCTTGTGATTTTTTTTTTAATGGTGAAAATGAACTGGTATTTGAGCATTTTAATTAAAACATAGCCAGTATACCTCAAATGGCCATTTGTATTATATGCTTTACAAGTGTAAGCTTAAATACTTT
>NC_034594.1:39207953-39209196 GCF_900095145.1 Mus pahari
AAAAACAACATTTATTTATTATTATATGTAAGTACAGTATAGCTGTCTTCAGACACACCAGAAGAAGGTGTCAGATCTCATTACGGATGGTTGTGAGCCACCGTGTTTGTGCTGGGATTTGAACTCAGAATCTCCAGAAGAGCAGTCGGTGCTCTTAACCACTGAGCCATCTTTCCAGCCCCCAAAATAAGTATTTTTAAAAGGAAAATAAATTTGGTAGACCACAAATCTTAAAAGCTAATGTGATAATTAAATAAGGATTAGTGATATGAAAGAGATACTTAAGGAATAGTTTAGGGCTTGNTGTTTTGAACACTTCTTGGTAACACACATTAACTGTAAAAACTGAAGGACTGCAAAGGGGAAAGCACAAGGGACCCTTCATAACCCAGCCCATGTTCATTCCCCTCCCTTCCAATCTCCTTTCATCTGCTNCTCTAGCACAACAGATTGGTTTCTACCTCAGAACCTTTNTACTGCTCTTTCCCAAAACCCATGTACACTAACTCCAGTATCAACCTTCATGTCTCAGTCTAAGTACCACATGCTTATAGAATCATCTCAAAATAGCCCATTCAAGAATGCTTCTTCTAAATATTTTGTTTCTTCTTAGGAATGATCAATGCTTAAAGCACCACTGTTCTGCCTTCTGTCTGAANCTGCATTCTCTATCCCTGGCATCTTAACCAACCGCAGTGTTGGGTTTACTCCTGGTTTGATTANGGATTACACTGTCAGATGTTGTTTACAGAGGCCTCCAACACTGCTACATGCTGCCTGTCCTCATGTGACAGCTAGTCTTGGCTTTCAACTACACATGGAATTAATTNAAACCAATAGGTTAGGTATACCTGTGAGGAATTTTTATTTTGTCATTTAAAGTGGGAAGACTCGTGCTCTTTCTGGATCTTTAGAGGCAGGAAGACCCACTTTAAATCTGTGCCACTCCTTCTAATAGCAATCAATATAAATGACATGAAAGGAGGAGGCTCTTGCTCTTTGCTTGCTTGATCTCACTCTAGCAGCCAATTTCTGGCATGTGCTTAAGACCAGCTGAGAGCTGAACTGCAAGATTCTGGGATTTTTTTCCATCAGGAGATAACCCTTCTTTGAATTGTCAGACCATAGCCTCTGAGCCACTCTAATAAATCCTATACATATATCCTATCATTCTATCTGTTCTGTTTCTCTAGAGAACCCTGACTAGCACAACTCCTAAGACCTTCCTCTGAAATCTTAGGAG
>NC_034594.1:39210011-39211320 GCF_900095145.1 Mus pahari
AAGTCCACTTACAACAATCTGCCTTTGTCTAACACAATCCTCCAAAGAACCAGTTCTAAAACTTGTCATTGTCACCTGGCACCGGGATCGTAACTTTCCCACCTCTTATCACCAACTTTCTGGGATGGGGGATTTTTCTATGACCATAATAGCATACTTAAGCCAATCAACTTTAAAAAGATAAAACATTTACTTTGACTCATAACTGGAGGTTTCTAATCATGATCATCTGGCACTATGCTTCGGGACCTGCAGTGAGCTGTACATCTTGGTGCATGTGGCCAAGAAAGCTTGTGTCTTAACTAGGAAGCAAAGAGAGAAGAAGGGATATGGACCCAATAGCCTCTTATAGGGCATACCTAATGTCTAATGCCTGAAAGACCCTCCTACTAGTGAACAAGCCTTTCACAAAGGGGACAATTGAGATCTTAACTATGTCACCCATCTAGTGAATACTTGGGTATAGCAGTTTTATACTTCTAGAATTGTCGGTGACCCTCCCGCCAGCAGGAATGACTCCGCACAACAGGATTCTTCTGCACACGTTTATTGGGATAGCTTGACTGCTGTGGCGAAAGACCCCGAGCCCGAAAACTGGTGCTGCTTATATATGCTTAGGATAGGCGTGGAGCCTCCTGATTGGTTATGCCATCAGAACCTCATTAACATGCTCTGGGGCGAGCAGTGACTGAGCGGATACCTGAATGCACATGCACACATTGCTTGTTTATCAAGAAAGCATGCAGGAAGTCGGCACCATCTTGTAATGGTGAATTACCTGGCTTCCCACATAGAATTTTCATTTGGTTCTTCCAAACTTTCCATTTAGCATATGAACTCCCAACTTTTTTCTTTAATGATGCAGGGTTTGCTTTAAAACCTTTTTGGCAAATAGTTCTTCCTAGAGGTTCTCATTTTGCTCATCTGCCTCCACTTTCTTTCTTTCTTTTGGTGATAGCTCTTATTTTCCCTTGATCGTGTCCTTTAAGGCTTTGATTTATATAAAAGAATCACAGTTGCTGAAGATGGTTGTATTTCCTGTGTTCCTGTCAAACAGGAACCAGTAGCAACCTGGGCTGTAGTTTGATGATGGAATTAATCCTCTTCCTGTGTAAGTCTGAAAGCTCTTTGTATAGTCTAGTCTCAACTTTCTTCAGCACTGCTCAGTCAGCAAAAGTCCTGTGTGTAAGCGAATGAGTTCTGTATGAGGATCACATACTTCAACCTGTCAGTTCAGTCCATAGATGGCTATGTGAAGTTCTGATGGTTTTCCCAGTGCTAGACATGACGTTCTATCTATGGTAGGTAG
>NC_034594.1:39215050-39226986 GCF_900095145.1 Mus pahari
CAGAGTGCACTTCCTCCCAGTGTGCTTCCTCTTCAGAGTGCACTTCCTCCCAGTATGCTTCCTCTCCAGAGTGCACTTCCTCCCAGTGTGCTTCCTCTCCAGAGTGCACTTCCTCCCAGTGTGCTTCCTCTTCAGAGTGCACTTCCTCCCAGTATGCTTCCTCTTCAGAGTGCACTTCCTCCCAGTATGCTTCCTCTTCAGAGTGCACTTCCTCCCAGTATGCTTCCTCTTCAGAGTGGACCTTCTCCCAGTGTGCTTGTTCTTCAGCTGCACTTCCTCCCAGTGTGCTTCCTCTCCAGAGAGCACTTCCTCCCAGTGTGCTTCCTCTCCAGAGAGCACTTCCTTCCAGTGTGCTTCCTCTCCAGAGTTCACTTCCTCCCAGTGTGCTTCCTCTTCAGAGTGCACTTCCTTCCAGTGTGCTTCCTCTTCAGCTGCACTTTCTCCCAGTGTGCTTCCTCTTCAGAGTGCACTTCCTTCCAGTGTGCTTCCTCTCCAGAGTGCACTTCCTCCCAGTGTGCTTCCTCTTCAGAGTGCACTTCCTCCCAGTGTGCTTCCTCTTCAGAGGGCACTTCTCCCAGTGTGCTTGCTCTACTTCTGTGTTTTTTACATCCTCTTGATCAAGAGTACAGTTCTACTTTGCAGATGGGGAAAGGAAAAGACTGTAATGGTCTTGCAGAGGACCAGAGTTCAGTTCTCAGCACCCACAACAGGTGACTCACAATTATCTGTAACAGACACCATCTCCTGGCCTCTGTAAGAATACATACAAAAGTGGCAGACATATATAAGGACCGACCGACAGACAAACATACACACACACACTCTCTCACACATATAAATTAAAAATAAATATTTTCTATTTTTATTTTATTTATTTATTTATTTTTGGTTTTTCGAGACAGGGTTTCTCTGTGTAGCTCTGGCTGTCCTGGAACTCACTTTGAAGACCAGGCTGGCATTGAACTCAGAAATCCACCTGCTTCTGACTCCAGAATACTGGGATTAAAGGTGTGGGCCACCACGCCCAGCCCTATTTTTTTATTTTTTATTTTTATTTTTATTTATTTATTTATTTATTTTTGAGACAGGGTTTCTCTGTGTAGTCTTGGCTGTCCTGGAACTCACTCTGTAGACCAGGCTGGCCTAGAACTCAGAAATCCTCCTGCCTCTGCCTGCCAAGTGCTGGGATTAATGGCGTGCACCACCACCACCCAGGTAATAAATATTTTTTAAAAGATCTCTCAGGCATAATGTTTGAGAGTGTGATAAAGAGAAGGGAAGAACAACTAAAACAATATTTTATTAAAATCATAAATAACTTTAAATGTCCAGAACAATCTATAAAACAAATATACCTATATCCCAAAAACAGAAAAGGAATTTCCGGTAAGTCACTTTTAAATATGTACAGTTTTCCAGAGTCTAACTGAGAGGCTGTCACTGCACCTACAGTTATGCCATCTGACCAGAGGATATGAAGAGAAAATGCTAAGGATGTTCATATCACAGCAGAGGTTAATCTACAAGAACCTTAAATGCACAGGTATAAATTAGGATGGTGGAACTGTAGTTTTATCTTACACAGAAAACATTTAAATGGAAGCTAATGACAGCTGGTGAAATGTGAGTCTGCAATTCAGTCACTCACAAACCATCAACACAAAGCAATGTAACTGCAAGATCACTTTTAGTGTGCACAGAGTTGTATAATTTGCCTATCTAGAACAATCTGAAATTAAGACTCTGGGAGTTTTTGTTGATGTTACCTAAGCAATAAAATATAGTTAGGTGGGAAAAGTGAGTTACAAAAAGTCATTTTGGTTTTGTAACTATTGACCTTTCAAGTGTGTTGTTTCCTGAGTTATGAAATAAGCTAATGAACATAAGATGCATTTACTGACTACAAACTTCCTTAACATGCATACCTAATTTTACCTACAGAAGGGAGAAGACTGACATCAGTAGAAAAAGAGAAATCAGCCAGTAAAAGGGCAAGGATCAGATGGAGTCCTTCTGCAGGGATTGTTATTTCATAGTTCCCATGGAGATGAATACAGCAAGCATGAGGAGCATGAGTGATGCAGAGCCACCGGCCACCCAGATCAGACTGGCAGACACTGGGATCAAAATACTTTTAAGTTTTATAAGGCGACTGGGCTTCTTCAAAGCACTCTGCTAGGGGGCACTCGGTGCCTCTGGTTCTTTCCTGACTTGAACTTTAAGGTTCAGAGGCCATCGTAACCGGGAACACACTTAAACCAACAGTAAAATAGAGACTTATCTCTGTTCAACACAGCACACACTGAATGGGCAATGTGTATTACTTTAACTGAAGTACGTAATATTTATTACATATCTAATTAAGTAGTGATTATAGATGAGCTCACTTTTATTGACTTATGAATACATCAGATGTAAATGAGTATGTTTTCTTAGGGTTTCCTATTAATTCCTTTTTGTCTGCGAATAAAAAAATGTAAATTCCTAATGAGCAAAAGTAATCCCTAATGATCTTAATGATGTTGACAATTTCCAAAATTATAGGCAGAGTGAGAGAATTTATGAGAATTAAGAAAATAAATTTCATAAAGACCAAAGTCATTTTAAACAGTAAATTCAGTATTTTAACATTAAAATGGGAGCAATGAAACCACAAACCATGTATTATGTTCATCAACTATAACAAAGAGCATAAATTAAAATTAGCATTCTAGATGTGAGAAGGCAAACAACAAATATCCCTTGTAGATTCTGAAAAGGAGCCACCTTTGACATCGGCACCACTATAACCACCCACTGCTGGGAAAATGATGAGGGGATATTGTCAACTTAGACTAAAGAATCTGTTTCTACCCTGGAATTAAGTTTTTAGAAGAACTTAAAAATATACAAAATAAAATTACAAAGATGTATACAAAACAATAAAAACTAATAAATAGTTGATATATTTATTTATCTTGGAATAAGAGTGGAGAAGTGGAAAAAATGTCAGGTAAGATTTCAGCTGTAAGTTGGCAAATGATTCCTAAACGGTAAGCAGAACAACTTTGAAGATGTTACCATGTCAATGGTATGTTTGTTTCTTGGGCTGTTTTAGGTAATACTTCCTCCAACAGTTAGAACTGAATTCAGGAGGACAACTTTTCCAGCTCTACCTGAAACAGAAAGGCCTGCCAAGGAACAAGTAGGAAGTCAGCAGTCCTGGTGGGTTTCTCACTAACTCACGGCATGTTACAGAAAGTTGTTTTGCTTACTGTTTAGGAATCATTTGCCAACTTACAGCTGAAGTCTTACCTGACACTTTTCCCACTTCTCCACTCTCTTATGTTTTCAAGTACTACAGTACCTGTGTCACAGATCACTAGGAAGCAGTGACATGAGTGTAGAAATGTCTCTTGGCAAACCATGCTGAACTACTGATGGTGCTTCTGGGCAGTAATCAGGATTTCCTCAGGATATTCCTATTTATAAAATGGATTAACACTCATCAACTGGTTGGGCTGATCAGGGTGTTTAAATGGCTTATACTAGTGCCTAAAGAAATTAGAGTTGGGTGTGGTGCTGCACGACTTTGATCCCAGTATGCAGAGGCAGAGGAGGCAGAGGCAGAGGCAGAGGCAGAGGCAGAGGCAGAGGCAGAGGCAGAGGCAGGCAGGTATCTGTGAGCTCAAGGTCAGTCAGGTCTAGACAGCAAGGGCTACAGAGAGAAACAGTCTGCAAAAAAACAAAAAACGAACAAACAAACAAAAAAAACAAAACAAACCAAAAAAACCCAAACAAACAAAAAACAACAAAACCCAACCACCTCAAAACCAAAACAAACAAACAAGCCAAATCAAAACCCCAAACAAAACAAAAATAAAAAACAAAACTCGTTTTTACACACACACACACACACACACACACACACACGTACTGTTTTCAGACACCCCAGAAGAAGGCATCAGATCTCATTATGGATGGTTGTGAGCCACCATGTTGTTCCTGGGATTTGAATTCATGACTTCTGGAAGAGCAGTCAGTGCTCATAACCACTGAGCCATCTCTCCAGCCCCAAAGACTCATTTTTAAAAAATAAAGGATTTAACACTTTAAAAATGTTTACATGAGATTGAATTAAGAATATACAATTGTCACTTCTCCATGAACATAAAACTTTTATACTATTAAAAATGCTTGCCTTTCTCATAGATTCTTACAACTGAAAAGAAGGTAAGATGACTTGGGATGTGGGGCTCCACAAATGAGATCCAAGCTGGTAGTAGGATTTTTTTCTTTTTCTTAATTTAAGACAAGGTCTCATTATGTAACCCTGGCTGGCATGGAAGACACTCTGTAGACCAGGGTGGCCCTCAAGCTCAGAGATAGACCTTTCTTGGCCTCCTGAGTGCTGGAGTAAAGGCCTTGGACACCATGCCCAGCGTGACTTTTCCTTCTTAAAAGATTTGTTTTAAGTGATTGTTTTGCCTGTGTTTATGTATATGCATCAGATCACCAGAGCACCTGGAAGTACAGTTAAATTCTGAGTCCTAAATTAAATATTTTATAAGTTGCTTTAGTTGTAGGATCTTATCATAGCACAAAAACAAAACAAAACACCAAGACACAGGGTTAATTGTATAATGTGTGTGCATCTGCTGGGAGCCAACTCTAAGCGGAAAGTGGCTGTCATCTCTGCAGCCATCTCGGGCTATTTACTTACAGGTGGTACTTTTCCACCCTGATGAGAGACTTGTTTTCCTAGCATGTTTTTGCAAGAAGCTCACCACAGCTGAACACACTCTGATAACATCTTGTTTTTCTCCTATACATCCCGTAGTTAAGTGTCTCCAGTTGCACTCCCCAGCGAGGACATATATTACCCATAGTTGCCTTTCAATAAATGAGACATGAGACTTGCTTCTTGAGCAGATAGCCTGTGTTGTCTCTTGCTCCTCAGTGCCCACTTTCTCTTGCAGACCCTTTTGACTGATCCACAGTCTGGGTCACACATCATTCATCCTTTTCCTAGAACCTGGAAGGCATAGATAAATGGCTATGCATAGCTGATAAGTTCCAAATGGAATTCTAAGAGGGTATTTTCTGTATTCTACATAAAATATAAATTTTAAATGCCCTGCTTCCACTGGGTCTTCTCCAGGTAAAGCAAGGTTTTCTTTTCATATTTTCCACGATAAAAGTTATTCCTTCTAAGAATCTAAAGATGGCTTCAGAGGAAGTAAAATTTCCTGATGTATGAAGTATTATGTACACTTACGTTCTAACGCTATTCAAGCTGCTATTTAGATTTTCCTGTGCCTCTCAGTTGGAAACAACCTGCCTCCTCTTTCACCTGTCCAAATGTGGCTCAGCTACCTCTCAACATGAGATTCTTGACACCTGACTTACTTCCCACCGATGTTTTCACCCTTTTTCTTACCTCATCTTTCTCTGCACTTGGGACACAAGTGTGGCTAAATTCTAATGTCTGCATATTACAATTTATGCCTTTCCTATCCCTAAGTACATTCTGGAGTTTAATAATTCAGTTTTTTCCCTTTTAATTGACTTAATTAGGTATATTCAGCCTAAATTTGTGTGTGTAAGCACGCCTATTTAACACGAGGTCTCAAACTTGTTAACTAATGATATCACTAAGTTATCCTCCACTGCCTAAGCCTAATTTTAAATTGAGTTTTATTATAAACACTAAGAACAGATATTGGTTAGGTAGGAGCTCTGGTCTCGATTTATTTACAGACTCCATTCCTATGAGACAGCATAAATAATCCCTATATTCCAATTTCTCCCAGTGATAGGTGAGCAGGTCCAAGTGAACCTCAGAAACAAACATGTAAAAGCCCGTTTCTGCTGCGAGGAAAAGAAAAGCGCGTTGAAGATGGCTAGATCCTTTAGTCTTGTGTTGGCCTTACTTACTTTCTTGGTTAGGGACTAAGTTCTAAGCACTTAAATAGCCCGAGGAGAAAAGTTTGGCAGATTAAGAGGCTTAGATAAAATTCTTGTCAATGATACCTGGCCCTTGGCTTTGCAGGCATCCCGGAACAGAAATAAGGTTGCCATGGAACCAGGATTGCGTCTAAGACTAGGCAAAGGGCCAGTTCCGGATGCCTCCCCCTTTCTCCCATTTGTCTTTGATACATGGGCCTCCTCACCTTTGTTCTTCCAAATGCCCGGATGCATGCATGCACACCATGTGTCTGGTGCCCAGGAGGCCAAATGTCTGGATCCCAGGAAATGGAGTTACAGTTGTGAGCTGCCATATGGATGCAGGAAATGGAATCCACGTCTTTACAGGAGGAACAACAGCTCTTAACTGCTGAGCTGCCCCTGCCCCCTCAACCCAGCCTTTACATTTAGGGAATGCATTATCAGCCCAGACAGTTAAGCCAGGAAAGACTATTTTTTAATAGCTTTTTGAGTCAGGGTCTCTCTGTTTATCCCTGGCTGTCCTGGAACTTACCAGGCTATCCTTGAACCCACAAAGATCCACCTGCTTCCCAAATGCTGGGATTAAAGTCGTGCACCATCACTGCCCTGCTGCTCAATGAAGGGACGAATTAACACCTACACTGTTCTAATGCTCTGAACACTCAACAAAATCTTATTTTCTTATACATACTACTTTTTAGTGTGTGTGGTTTTGTTTTCTTGTTTTTAATATTTGCGTTTTAATGTTAGATGGCTGTTTTTCCCATACTTTTATAAACTTTTTTTTTCTTTTACAGGTTAGTTGTATGCATGCCACAGTATGTGTGGATGTGTGTGGGGAAAAGGACAGCTTGCAGTTCAGACCTGAGAACTGAACTCAGGCTATCAGAATTGACAGCAAGCATCTTTATCCACTGAGCCATCTTGATGACCCTCCTATAAGTTTTCATTTTCTTTATTTGAGACCAAGTCTCATTCTGCTCCTGACATGAACTAGTTATGAAGCCAATCCTACTCACGTCCCAAGCCTCTTGCTTCTACTTCTTAAATGCTAGGGTTATAAGTGTGTGCTATGATGCCTGGTTCCTATAGCATTATTATTCTTTTCTAAATGTTTCTCTTCAAATAGCTAAATAAAAAGCTAAGAAACTAAAAAAAAAAAAAAAAAAAAAACTTTCTACATTTGTACTACGTCCCTTTAAAAAGTATACTTTTGGGCTGGTGAGATGGCTCAGTGGGTAAGAGCACCCGACTGCTCTTCTGAAGGTCCGGAGTTCAAATCCCAGCAACCACATGGTGGCTCACAACCATCCGTAACAAGATCTGACGCCCTCTTCTGGAGTGTCTGAAGACAGCTACAGTGTAAATAAATCTTTAAAAAAAAAAAAAGTATACTTTCTGAAATTCAAGTATTAGGAGTCTACATAGGGTAGAGAGAATTCAGGCCACATATTTACTGTATTTTATAAACATGAAGGACAAAGACAATAAAATGTTGCTATTATGAAAGATGAACTGTTATCCAAATTTTAAAAGGCTGCTTCCTGTATTGCATTGACAATGATATCAGAGAATTATCCTTTGATTTCTTACGGAGACAGAGCCTAAAGTAACCATGGCTGGCTGCCTTTAAGCTCACTATACAGCTGAGGGTGACCTTGAATTTCTGATTCTCTTGGTTCCAACCTCTAGGACCTAGGATTACAGGAATGCACCACCATGCCCATTTTTCTTTGTGCAGTGCTAGATATAGTGTGCAGAGCTTTGCATAGTTTCAACAAGCATTCTACCAGCTGAGCTGTATTATAAGTCCTCTCTCCAATTTCATTCAGTTTATGAAATAACAGTGAGACACTAAGAATTAAAAGAAGACCCAACAAGAAGTCTCTTCTCAGCCATTCATTTTCAAGCCCCCACATGGGAAGTGGTAGGGGAGTATCTGTAGGAATACAATTTATTGTCTGCTCCTCCACTCAGAAGTAGCTGTGAGGAAAGAAAGAGAAAAAAATAAACATAAGTATACAGTAGTCAGACACGATTAAATATGACTGAGTTTTTGTTTTATTTTGTTTTTGAAGACAGCGTCTCGTTGTAGCCTTGACCGTTCTGGAACTCACTCTGTAGACTGGGCTGGCTTCATGCTCTGATCTGTCATCCTCTGCTTCCCTAGTGCTAGGATTAAAGGCTTGCACAACCACGCTTGTCAAGACACTCTTCACAGGAGCATGCATATCCTATATTATTTGACCATACTTTCCAACCAGACTCTCCCTGGCCTCTTTCCCTCCCTTCCTAATAGTCTTGCTTCTCCTTTCATGTTATATATATAAATGATTTTATGTATGTATGTAAAACGGCCCAGTTTGAAACAGTATTTAAGGGGACAATTAGAACAAACTTCTCTACTATATAGGCTGAGCATCCTCCGTCCAAAATTATTCAATACAGGTTGGGAATGTAGCTCACAGGTAGAGCTGAGCCCAGGGGAGCTGTAGCTCACAAGCTAAGCACATGTGAGGCTCTTGGCCAATAGCCAACAGCAAAAGCAAAAAACCACAACCAGAAAAATCCCAAAGCGCCAGAATCTCAAGTTTTTTGAGTGTTGACATGAAGCCACAAGTGTATAACCTCTCACCCAAACTTATGTGACAGGTCACAGTCAAAAGACAGGCATGTTCAGAGTCTTTTATAAGATCACCTTCAGACAATGTGCATAAAATACAAAAGAAGCGAAAGAGAAGTTTACATTTAGATTAGGGTTCCATTCTAAAATACCTCTTAAATATGCAAACATTCCAAAGGCTGAAATGCTTCTGGTCCAAAGCATTTCCGGTAAGGGGTGTTTTCTGAAGACAAGTATTTATTTACACTATAGCATAAGCTGGCCTCAAACTTGCAGCAATCTTCCTGATTCAATCTTCCTGTAACTGAGGTCACAGGGGTGAACTACCACACCCAAAAATAATCACACCTTTAAAAGACAGTATATTATTTGCAGGCAAATGTATACATAAACTGTCTAGCTGCTCTGGGACCTGGAAAGAATTCTTGGACAACATGCACATGAAAATGATTGCAAAATATAATCCATATTTATTTTGTAAAATATAACTAGCTGGGCATAGTAGCATACACCTCCAATCCCAGTAGTTAGGAGGCTGAGAGTAGAGGCTGCTGTGAGCTTGAGGCCAGCCAAGGATACAAAGCAAACCATGTCTCCTTCCCAACTCCCCCGCCCCCCCAAAAAAACCTACCACCACCAACAAAAAACCTCAAAACTGTAATACCATTAGTCTGAAGTAGTGAATTTATGGACCTAATGGGACTTGTAAAAAACGTCTTATTAATATATCCATGAGGTACCTGGGCCAACACAGGCCTGTAATACCAGCTACTAAAGCTGAGAGGATCACAGATTTAAGAGTAACATCCTATCTCAAAATAAGAAAAAATAAGAAGCCGGGCGTGGTGGCGCACGCCTTTAATCCCAGCACTCGGGAGGCAGAGGCAGGCGGATTTCTGAGTTCGAGGCTAGCCTGGTCTACAAAGTGAGTTCCAGGACAGCCAGAGCTATACAGAGAAACCCTGTCTCCAAAAAAAAAAAACAAAAAAACAAAAAATAAGAAAAAGAGGACTAGTATACTGGTGCACACCTATAACCCCAGCATCGGAGATGGAGATAGGAGTCAGTTTAAGGTCATCCTCAGATATACAATACACGCAAAGACAGTCTGGCTCCATGAGACCTTGTTATCAAAAACAGGAAAGGAAAGGAAAAAGAAGGGCTACTCTATGACCAATTGGTGGTCACTTGCCTAGTAAAGTGAGAACCCTGGAGTTCTCTGCAATGCTAAAAGAAGTAAAATGATATTCATGAAGGAAAAAAAAAACTTTTTTTTCTTTCAATTTTTCATATTCTAACCTATTAAAAAGCAAATTATTTTTTTAGTATGGGATACATCATTATCATCATCATCATAATAATAATAATAAAAATCAGAAATATAAAACTGTTAACTCTTGGGGACTGGAGAGATGGCTCAGCAGTTAAGAGCACTGACTGAGATGCTCTTCCAGAGGTCCTGAGTTCAATTCCCAGCAACCACATGGTGGCTCACAACCATTTGTAATGGAATCTGATGCCCTCTTCTGGTGTGGCTGAAGAGAGAGACAGCGTACTCACATAAATAAAATAAAAAAATTCTTAAAAAAACAAAAATAAAACAAAATCCTGCTAACTTTTAAGTTGAGCAGTGGTGACAGAAAACAGACAGGCAGATCTCGGAGTTCTGGGCCAGCCAGATTTATATATCAAGTTCCAGGACAGCCAGGGCTATAGACTAAGACTCTGCTTTGACAAACAAAACAAAAGAAAACAAAAAGCCCTGCTACCTTGAAACATCAGGTTTATCCCTTTTTGTCTTCAAGTAATTTGTAAATTCTTACCCCTGTGTCTGTCCAGTCCACACTTAGAACTTTGTCTTCATGAGCAGCTAGATCGTATAGAGGAGCTTTACAGCTAAAGGTGAAAACAAACATGGTCTATGTATTTACTGTTTTAATACAAACATATGAATAATCACTAATACCTTTCTCAAAACTTTACTGGATATACTCCAGATTGATTACAACAAACACTCAAAAAAATGATATCCAATTACAGAAATTTATACACAATAAGGCCCACTTTTACACTTTTATACTTGAATTTTATTCCAAATCATGGCTTTATATATCCTTTGTCTAGCCATTTGTGTAACTCCTACATTATATTTCTAAGCCAGATCTTTTCCTTGAGCTTGATATGTGTATGTATGTATGTTTGTATATGTGTGTACACACACACACACACACATTTATTTATTGTTGGATAGGCAATATCTGGGTAATCAAAACTTTTTCTCCTGCTTTATTAAAAGGTCAGAAAAATGGGTTTGTGAGTTGTGTGGCTTAAAAAAAAAAGCAACAAAAACATTAACATGAATAAAATTCCTTTGTTTCTGCAATTTGTATGCATACTTGTGTGCACATGCATGTACAGGTAAACATGTATATAAGAGGACAAACCTGGGTATTATTCCTCAAGTGCTAGAGACACATTCTCTCACTAGCCTGAGACACACCAAGTAGGCTATGCTGGCTAGCTGGCAGTCCGCAGGGATTCCCATTTTGTCTCTCCAGTGCTAAGATTACAAACACACCTACCAGAGTTTGTTTTTCTCATTTGGATTCTGGGGCTCTCATGTGTGTGCAAGTGAAACATTTTACTGAGCTGTCCCTCCAGACCATTTCTGAAACTTTTTGAGTACTAATATTTATCATATCAAGTAGTATAGTTGAATATGAATTTAAATAATTTTATTATTTATTTCATTCTCTGTATGTAATGATAATTGATATATTTGTTTTGCAGATCATAGTTATATTTTACTTTTTTTAAAAAAAGATTTGTTTTATGTATATCTTCAGACACACCAGAAGAGGGCATCAGATCCCATTACAGATAGTTGTGAGCCACCATGTGGCTGCTGGGAATTGAACTCAGGACCTCTGTAAGAGCAGTTTGTACTCTTAACCACTGAGCCATCTCTCCAGCCTGATTTTACTTTAAGTTTTATTTTTTTAGCTATGTGTATTCATGTATGTGTGGGAGTATGTACATATGAGTACATTTGTCAGAGGCACCAGCTGGAATTACAGGTAGTTGTAAGCTGTAAGATGTATGTGCCAAGAACCTAAGCCCGGTCCTCTGTAAGAGCAGCAAGTGCTTTTAACTACTAAACCATGCTTCCAGTCCCAGCATTTACCTTCTTGTATCCCACAGCTTCACAATGTTATCTAACGAGCCCGAGATGAGCTGCTGTTCATGGGTAGGAGACCACTTCACTGCTGTCACCCAGCCGGTGTGTGAGGTGAGGGACAGTGACACCAAAGAACCATCTGAACGGAGAAAAAGGAAACGCCATGAATTTCAGGAAAGAAAAACAGAACACATCTAAAGAATATTT
>NC_034594.1:39227901-39253089 GCF_900095145.1 Mus pahari
TCTCTCTCTCTCTCTCTCTCTCTCTCTCTCTCTCTCTCTCTCTCTCTCTCTCTCACACACACACACACACACACACACACACACACACACACCACGTAAATCAAATGCTTTTAAAAATTAAAACGTATAAGTCAAGGATGGTTGATAGGGCAAGAGTTCTTGCCCCAAGCCTGATGACCTACGTTCAATCTCCAAAACCCACATCAGGATAGGAAAGAACTGATTCCCACCAAGTCGTCCTCTGCCTTCCGTGCATGCACCTTGGCTCAGTCAAACCCCCACCCTAAATAAATGTAAAAGCAGGTTTAGGGCTGGACGGATGGCTCAGTGGTTAAGAGCAATTGCTGTTCTGCCAGAAGACCCAGGATTGGTTCCCAACCCCCAGCCAGGCTGCTCACAACCAGCCATAACTCTGGCCTCAGGTGACCTGACTCCATCTTAAGATTAAAAGCCATCTTATTACAAGGTCACAATAAGTTCATTCCTGTTTTCTGTAGAACCTGTGTTAACCATGTCATGAACTGTTTTGTGGATAGAGAAGGGAGAAATGATGTGATTATATTTTAATTAAAACAAAGCATAAAAACCACATGCCCAGTATCCACCAGTGAGGCAGGTGAATCTCTTGTAAGTTCGAGGCCAGCCTAGTCTACAACATGAGTACAGAGTGAGTTCTAGGACAGCCAGGAACACATAGAGAAACCCTGTCTTGGAAAACAAACAATCCCTCCCAAAAGAAAACAAATCAAAACCTACTCTTGTTAGTCCCAATTGTTCTGTTTTTTGCTTTTTTCTTGGTCGATTTGTGGCTTCTTCCATTTCATCTTCTTCATCTGTAGGGACTGCATCATAAAGAATAATATATAATATTGAAAAATTTAGTCAATATTAATGGCAAACTGGAAGAATGTCTTATTTTCTGGGTATACGGCTTTCTTTTCTCACTTATTAGGCAATATATATTCCTTGTTATTTTGGTTAACACAAAAAGGTATACAAACATACTATCTGATCTCTGGGGGCTTGTAGCTCAGTGCTAAAGCACCTGACCAGAATGCATGAGGTCTTAGACTCAACCCTTAGTATCAGCAAAAACAAAACTATTAACTGGATTAGCAATCAAACATGCACAAGTACTTTTTTTTTAAAAGCATATTAAGAACTCAAAATTAACCAGTTTGAAATTTTACTGTCTTTATGGTCACTGTTATGAATATGTACCATTTTGTCATAACTAGGAAAAACTGTTTCCCACTCAATTCAGACTAAGTTATGATCGTACTATATTTATACCATGCAGGAAATGAGGTAAACACAGGTTGGAAGAGGTACTTCAGCCATGCTTACTCTCATTAACTATTCCCTTTTTTTAAAAAAGAAACATGCTACATAGCTGTTTTTTTAGTGTTAGAGACCAAAGCTGGAGCCAGGCAAATAGCAAAGCCAGGCTGGAGTTCTGTCAGTGAGTTACAATTCCAGGTTCGTGATCAATATTAAAAATTATAACAAAGATGTTCTAAAATCGAAAAAGGTACCCAGGTGGTAGTGGTGCACACTGTAATCCCAACATGTGGGAGGCAGAGGCAGGCGATTTCTGAGTTTGAGGCCAGCCTGGTCTACAGAGTGAGTTGAAGACAGCAGGGCTACACAGAGAAACCCTGCCTCAACAACCAAAAAAGTAAATAAAAAGATATACATATAAAACCACTAATAGCTGGTACCAAACAGTATCTCATTTACCTGCTACGATCAAAGAATCACACATTTCACAAAAAGAAAACAATTTAAATCAATTTTTTCCCCAAAAATATGGTGAGTTTCTCACCAAATTTCTTTTGCTTCCATTAGCATTTCCTAACTTCTTTCAAGAATCCTTCCGCCTACAACTGTGTTTTTAGTCTATATTTTCAGAAGTGGTACATGGCTATAATCCCTGAATCTGGGATGCAAAGGCAGGAGGATCACATATTTGAGGTTAGGCTGGTTTATACAGCCAGTGCCAGGTTCCAGGGTAGTGAGGGATATACACAAGACCCTGCTTTAAATATGTTTTCTTTTTAGAAGGGATTTTTATGTGTATGAACGTCTTGCCTGCATGTGTGTGTGTACCACACTGTGCCTGGTGCACGTCTTGCCTGCATGTGTGTGTGTACCACATTGTGCCTGGTGCCCAGGAGCCAGAAGAGGGTTTCAGCTTCCCTGAAACTGGAGTTGACGATGGCTGAGAACTGTCAAGTGAGTGACAGAACTAAATCTGTGTCTTCGGCATGAGCAACAAGTCTTAAATCACTGAGCCATCTCTCCAGCTACTCAAAAATCATTTTAAAATAAATTAATATGAGCTACTAGTATTCAAAAAATACAACGTACAGATTTTTAGTAAGTGCATTCTGAGATCTAAGATATATTTGTCATATATGTAGCAACTGTCAAATAAAAAGGTGGCAGGTTTAAAAAAAAAGAAACAAAAACTTAAAACAGAAATGTATACCACATTTCTTTTTATATATACTAAAACACAATGGTCTATTTTTATAGCACATATTAAGTATAAAAGACCCTCACTGAAATTCTAGAATCATCATTAATAGGTCAAATTATAAAAAAAAATGATACCTGTAGACCAGATCTTTAGCATCTTATCCCAGGAACCACTGCAAAACTAAACAGATACAAATGAAGGGGAAAGCATATGTAATAAATTATTTTCCCCATCCCCACTTTTACTTTCAAAGTTTTGTTTTGCTTGCTTCATCTCTCTGTACACAGGCTCTGAAATCTCTCATAGATAATCATACACATGGCCTCCTACTCTTCCGGACACTGTAGCGGCAATCTCCATGGCAACATTCTTATGTAGACCTGAGCCCTGCATAGCTGCTTACATCAAAGTGCGCAACTAATGTACAGTACCTTAATAGGTCTGTTCTGCTTCTAGAACAAATTAGTCATGAGAAATGAAGTTAGACTTTCTCTACAGAAAACAAAGATTTTTTTCTCCACAAGGGACAAATGTTACAGTATCTAAAAACTATAAAGTATTTCCATGTAGAAAAAAGCAATATAAGGTTCACAATGAACACAAGTGACTTGGGAACACAGAGAAAGAAGGCTGGGGTATGCCAGCCACACGTAGCCTCTGTCCCAGACGTTTTGAGGCTCAAATGCACCATCACCTTTGTGTTCTGGCTTGTCCGGTCTTTCTTTGGCTATCATAGTCAAATTTTCTTTTGAGCTTTAAGAAGCTGAAGATAAGTTTCTGCCTATATGTATGAAAATAAAGTCTCCTAACTTCATAGTCAAACATAAGAAAGATAAATTTATTTAAATTTGGACTCAACAACATATAAACTCAAAATAAATCATGACTCTGAGTGCATCAAACATTGTCCCTGAGTTGTAGAACTCTCCTAAGTCTGGAATTCTCTGACGCAGCATAGGGAATTTTCAAGTGCTAAGAGGGCCTGCAGCCCTTCACACATCAATGCAGCTGTTACCCTCTGGTTTGAATGACTAACTCTTACCATTCTGATCATAAGGGGTAGGGTAGGCTGGGCATGGTGGCTCGTACCTGTAATCCCAGTGCTCAGAACACTGAAGCAGGACAATAGCAGGGACCTAAGGCCAGACTGGACTATACAGGGAGAATTCGAAGATAACCTGGGGCAGGGTGATAACCTGTCTCAAAAAACAAAACTAAGGGACTAACTAGATTACTTGATTTCTTTTTCTTTTAATCCAATTTGTAAAATACAGCTTATATAATAAAGACAGATACACTGACTAAAGAACTAAATCAAGTAAATCTATCTCTCTTATTCTATGGCTATTTACTTTGGGTCTAAAATCTTACTACTTTTAGTTTCTGAGTGTTAAGCAAGTTAGACAGCACCAGGATGAATACAGATATCCCAACAGTGACGGCACAGTGGCTGCTTACCTTAGCTCCCGAGCTATCAACTGCGATGGTGTCCACACTCCCAGCATGCCCTCGGCAGCAGTGCAGAGCTTTCACTTTGTTCCTCTCTACATTCCACTCCCATAAGAGAATAGTCTGGTCCATCGAGGCCGTCAGTAGTAAGCAGGACAAACTGTCTAAAACAAAAGGGAAAATAAACAAATTCATACAGAATCTCAGCTGCATCTTAGTCTTTATCATCCAGCATTTTTGTGAATGTTTTAATAATAGTCAGATGGACTGCTTTTAAAAGAGAGTGGACATGGTAAAAGGGAAAATTGTTAAGTCAGGCCTAGTAGTGTGTGTGTGTAATCCCAGCATTCAGGAGGCTGAGGCAGAAGGGTGACAGGTTTTAAGCTGGGCTGTAAAGCAAGTCCTGGGCCAGCCTAGGCTACACAGTGAGAACCTGTGACCACCCCATCCCTCAAAAAAAAAAAAAAAAAAAACCACCAGAAAAGATGTTTTACAGCAGGAAAAATGTGTTCAATACACGTAGTAACTTGAAAATCCATACTGATAGTTTTGGTAAAGATTTACTTTCATAAACATACGGATTTGGAGCTGGTATGTGGCTCGGTGGCAAAGTGCATGCCTAGCATGCATAAAACCCTGGGTTCAATCTCCAGAACCACAGGGAAAACAAACAGCAATCTATGGATTTTAAAAATATAATTATTGGGGCTGGAGTAACAACTCAGTGGTTAAGAGCACTGGCTGCTTCTCTAAAGGACCCAGGTTTAATTCCCAGCACATGAACGGCGCTCACAACTACCCGTGACTCCAGTTCCAGGGGATTCGTGACACCAGGCATCAACACTATACACATGCAGTAAATACTCATACACATAAAATTAAATAAGTAAATCTTAAAATATATAATCCTTTCCTTCTTGGATATCATATTTCTGAAAGACCTCATAGCAACTAAGGCCTGAAGTATTTCTCACCCACTCTTTTGCTACACTAAAATTAGTTCAATTTTAAACTCTTAAATTCCTTTTAAGTAGAATCCTACCTTTTTTCACCCAGGCCACATCTTTCACAACATCTGTATGTCCCACAATGGTCATTATTGACTTTCCTTCCAAGGACCAGATCCGAGAAGTCTTATCATAAGAACCAGACAGGATCCTACAATGAGGGGAAAATGCTATAAAATACAAAATGACTTTGAAGCCCTGAAAACCAATCCTTTCTATGGCAATGACAAAGTAAACTATGGACAGTAAACCCTTCTGTTTATGACGAACAAGATTTCACAGCAAAACAATAGGTCAGATGTTATACTCTCTTTACATTAAAAATATGGTATTTCACCTTTGTTACTGTAGAACTGCAAATTTCACCAATGCAATATAAACTGCTTATAAAGCCTAACAATCCTTAATTAATCACTGAAAATTATTAAAGAGCAAAAACACGTATGGGGATGTAGCTCAGAGGTGGAACACTTGCCCAGCAAGCAGAAGCCTCTGGGTTTGATGTCCAGCATCAGACAGACAGACAGACAGAGAGACATGACAGACAAAACAAGATACATACATACGGGCTGGTGAGATGGCTCAGTGGGTAAGAGCACCCGACTGCTCTTCCAAAGGTCCTGAGTTCAAATCCCAGCAACCACATGGTGGCTCATAACCATCTGTAACAAGACCTGACACCCTCTTCTGGAGTGTCTGAAGACAGCTATGTGTGTAATTACATATAATAATAAATAAATAAAGCTTTTAAAAAAAAAAAAAAAAAAAAAAAACAAGATACATACATACACACACACTCACAACCAAACCAAACCAAACCAAGCCAGGCGTGGTAGTACACCTTTAATCCCAATACTTGGAAGACAGAAGCAGGAGTTCTCTGAGTTCAAGGCCAGCCTAGACTACATAGGGAGTTCCAAGATGGCTAAGCAGTAAAGCATTTGCTGCAAAACCCAATGACCTGAGATCAGTGCCCAGAACCCACATGAAGGTGGAGGGTGAGACCCAACTTGATAAGAGTTGCTTTCTGAATGCCACATGTTTTACACACGTGCACAATGGCATGAGCATGACTGACACACACACTCCACAAAGCAAAATACCAAATAAAAGGAAGGATAGAAGTCAGCTACCAGTCAGGGTGATGATCAGCTGTAGGTACTTGCTCTAAGATCTGCATTCATACCTCTCTGACACCAGGCTGCCCAGATTAGCTCTACAGTAGTATGTCTGCATCTTCACGGTAGCAGGCAGGGATCGCTATAAAAATTAAATTCTCTCTTCCACGAAGATATCTCTGGTCTTAAATATCAATGACTGCTGACTCATATAGATGATAAAGGTCATGCCACAACATTTTGAAACAAACCTACTAATAAACACTTGTTTTCTTGAATACATTGGCTGCAAAAAGCCAATTTGCTGTGGCCACCAACATACACAGCACGGATTTATTTTTATGAAGAAAAAGGAACCAGAGAGAAATAGTCACATAGTGCACGGCAAAGACTGAAGGAGGTACAGAAGAGAAGAGCATATCTCCACGGCATACCATTCTTCTGCCCCTTTAATAGAGCTGATCCAGTCATCGTGGAACATGCACTGTTCCGGCTGGGGCGCTGTGTACTTTTCCACATATTCTAGTTCCACAACCTCTTCCTAGTCACAGAGAGAGGAGAAAATAAGTCAGGGACAGTTTTAAATATTACCTTGAAGACAGAAACTATGGGAGCCATTTAAAAGTTAAGATTTTAGCTTGGTATGGTGGTATGCCCCTTAATCTTAGTACTTGGAAGCAGAGGCAGGCTGATTTCTGAGTTCAAGACTGGCTTGGTCCACAGTGCAAGTTACAGAATGGCCTGTCCTGACATCCCCCCCACCCCCCGCAAAGACTGGCTAAAATGTTAAGTTTGCTCTTATATTCTATAATATTTTAAAATCACAAAATTTCATAGGCAATTACAAATTATAAACGATTTTATCACATTCATCTGTTTTGTGTGTTCGCATCCTGCAGTCCACAGTGGACGTCAGAGGATAACTTGTAGGAGGTGGTTCTCCCCTTCCATCATGTGGATCCCAGAGAGGAACTCAGGTCATCACCAGGCTTTGTAGCCAGCGAGCTTACTCAGTGAGCCATCTTGCTGGCTCCAAGTATCGCCCCCCCCCCTTCCCTAGACAGGGTTTCACTATATAGGTTGGCCCAGAACTCATAACATAGACCTGGCTGGCAATGAGCTTACAGAGACCTGCCTAGTTCTGCCTCTTGAGTGCTGGGATTGTACCATTACTCATGGCTGTATTCTTTACAGCCTCTGGTATTCTTTAATTTTTTTAATTACAGGGGAGGTATCACAACCACTGTAATCTAACCCACATTGTCTAAGATGTGCAATTATGCTGAACTCCCATTTAGCACTATACACTTACATTCCTGTTCTTATTCATGCTTTCACAAACTTAAAGACTCTATCAACTCCTTTGCATTTTCTTGAATAAAATACTCTTAGAGGGGCTCTACAAGATGACTATATAGAAACATAAATTCAAATTTCTGGTGAGTGGTCAAAGGTGCTTGCTCTAGGAAGCCTGAGGTCCTGAGGTCAATCCCTGGGACCCTCAAGAGAGAACTGATTCTCACTGATTGTCTCCTTACCTTCACATACAGGCTATGGCAGCTACACATACCATACCATTCAATCAATCAATCAATAAGTAAATATAATTTTAAAATGTTTTCTAAGACTCCTGGATGTTGAAAACAATTTAAACTGATTCCATAAGGATTCACTCATAGTATTTTGTAATGTGTTAAATCAAATAGAAGCAGTGCTCAGACTTACCGATGAAATGTTCTCCAGTTCCATGTGTTTGACCAAGGGCACTCGAAGAAACTGGCCCTTGATAAGGAAATCAAACTCAACATGTTTGTGGAGTTCTGAAAAAGAATAAGGGCCTTAGAATATTTCCGCCATATGTATGAGAACCCCCACGAGATCAAGTACACGGTACCCACTGTGGTCTCAGTTAATCTACAGCTTGTCCTGGAACATCACACAGATGTTACATTTTAGCATACTGCATGCTTTTTGTTTGTTTGTTTTTGAGTTAGGGTCTCTGTACTGGAACTCACAGATGTCCACCTGACCTTGTCCTGAGTGCTGGGATCAAAGGCATGTGCCACTATGCCACCTGGCTACATGACTTTTAAAGAACCAATATATTCCGTCCTGTTAGCTTATTCTAGATTTTATGGTTGTTGTAATTATTTAGGGGCTGAAGCGCTGTGGAAGTTGCAGCAGCTGCCCAAACCCTGCCTTGGCGTACGTGTCATCTTTTCCCCACCTCTGCTGGCTGGAGGCTGGGGTTTGCAGCAATATCTTGCACACTTTGCAAGTTTTCATGGAGTACTGTATACCCCACACTGTATTGTATCAACATGGGTCCATTAGCTAGTTTTTTTCCATCTTTGTGTGAGCACACATGGGTGCATGAATGTGAAGTTCAAGGCTGATGTTGAAAGTCTTTTTAGCTCACTTGCCAAAGTATTAGTATTAAGCAAGGTCTTACTGAACCCTCAGCTTGATGTTTCACTGTCTGGCTTCCCTGCTGAAAGCAAAGGCAGGTCACTTCACCAACCATCCTGGGTGTGGGGGCTGGGGACCTGAATGCTGGTCTCCAAGCTTACACAGAAACACTTTACTCTGTCATCTAAGCTCCCCAGTCCTCAGTTATGGATTTTTTAAAGTTGCTGAAATCCACCTTCTTGATCAGTCTGACTGCATCCACCATAATGTTCCCCATCTACTATTAACTTATTCAATGGCTGTAACAATTATTGATAATCACTATTTATATCTATTATTGAAACTGGCAATTAGTAATTTTATATATATACATATATATATGTGCATATATATACATATATACATATATATAATTAATATGCTGATTCTATTAAGATTTCCACAAATATTAGCAGTAATTTTTTATCAATTAATGGTTTATGTTTTGATATTTTGAAATCCTAATCATTTGCAATTTAAGAGCAATGACATCAGTTATTTTTATAAAATCACAAATAAGGTAAATATACATCAGCATCTCTACATATATAAAAAATGAAAATAAAGAGAACTTGAAAATACTATGTATCTTTGAATGAAAAAAAATATTGCAGCTTTTAAGCAATATAGACTGTAGGCCCTATCCATCCCTTGACAAACAAATAAAAACCTGTATATATAAAAGCATTATCTCACAAGTTATGGTGGTACATGCCTTTAATCCCAGCACTTGGGAAAGCACAAGCAGGAGGGTCTTTCACTGAGTTTGAGTCCAGCCTGTATCTACATGGTGAGTTCAAGGACAGCCAGGGCTACATAGTGAGACCCTGTCTCAAAAAAGAAAAGGAAGCAAACATAAACCAAAAGCACAATCTCACACTTAAGAAAAAACGGAGACTACTTGACAAAGAAGGACTTCAGGTGTAACTCTTACCTCCCCACCCAATGTGTCAAGGAGGAGAGATGCAAAAGG
Source organism: Mus pahari (assembly GCF_900095145.1). Lineage (NCBI taxonomy): Eukaryota > Metazoa > Chordata > Mammalia > Rodentia > Muridae > Mus > Mus pahari. Next base: position 39,237,379 of record NC_034594.1, read on the forward strand.
GCTTCACAGCATTAGAAACGCTGGCACAGGAAAGGTGAGGGTTTATATCATTTTCATATTGATTTATTTATAAATCAATATAATATCATATTTTACAGTGTATGTACACTGTAGCTGTCTTCAGACACAGCATACAATTTTCAATTTCTTATATGGTTGTGAAATTTGATAATACCCATTATTTTTTGGTAACTGTTTTGTTTCTGTTTGTTTGTTTGTTTGTTTTGTTTTGGAGACAGTATTTTTCTCTGTGAAATAGAGCACTGGATATCCTGGACTCACTTTGTAGACTAGGCTAGCCTTCCTTGAATTCACAGAGATCCATCTGCCTCTGCCTCCCAAGTCATGGGATTAAAGGTCTGCTTGGCTGCCATCACACCCAGTCTTTTTGGGGGTAATTTTAAACAAAAAACACTAGTGTTAATAGTGGCATTTTGTTATTGCATAAAATAAATGCTAAAATAAGTTATTTGCTTTTGTACAACTTTAGCAATAATGGGGCCTAAGCTTCAAGGTCCTTGTTTTATTTGTCACAAGCACAATCCTTTGATTACCATAACATACACTAAAATCTCTACTTCTAAATTACAAACACCTTACCTCTAAATTATCTTTAAAAAGCAAATTAAATAGGATTTTTTTTCAGAAAACTTTTCTTTCAACGCTTTCACCAGAAAACTCTGTGTTATAACTGACATATTTTGTTGTAAAAGTCACACATACTAAATACCAAAAATGGAACTTTAAAAAAAAAAAAGTGGGGCTGGAGATGGCTCAGTGGTTAAGAGCACTGACTGCTCTTCAGAGGTCCTGAGTTCAATTCCCAGCAACCACATGGTGGCTCACAACCATGTGTAATGGGATCTGATGCCCTCTTCTGGTGTGTCTGAAGAAAGTGGCAGTGTACTCATGTACATAAAATAGATACATCTTAAAAACAAAAACAAACAAACAAACAAACCTCACACATTTAAAGCTGGGCTGTGGTGGTACTTACCTTTGATCCCTGCATTCTAGGCAGAAACAGGAGGATCTTTGTGAATTCAAGGGCAGCCTGGCCTACACAGAATGTTCTAGGCATCTAGGGCTACAGAGAAAATACACAGGCTACATGCTATATTGAAAAACCAAACCAGCCGGGCATGGTGGCACATACCTTTAATCCCAGCACTCGGGAGGCAGAGGCAGGCGGATTTCTGAGTTCGAGGCCAGCCTGGTCTACAAAGTCAGTCCCATGACAGCCAGGGCTACACTTTTTTTCTTTTCTTTTTTTTTCCCAAGACAGAGAAACTCTGTCTTGGGAAAAAAAAAGAAAAGAAAAACCAAACCAAACCAAACCAAAAACCTATTTAAGTGTATCTGTTGGCACCATGCTTAACTTCTCAGAGCATATACACTTACCATTTTTGGTCTCCAGCAATTTATTGATAATGTTACTAAGGTCGGCAACTTCAGCAGTGGCAGGGATTGAGAAAGGAACATCATCCACTGCGTATCTGTAAAAGGAAATGATATGTCATATTATGTCTACACTTATTTTGGCAAGTCTTTCTTCATTCAACAGCTTTTTTTGGGTACTTCATGCAAGACTTGCTACATGGCATAAATAAAATGATGTAAAACGACGACTTTACTCTTTTTTTTTTCCCCCCGTAGAGTCCTGGCTGTCCAGGAACTTCTCTGTAAACCAGGCTGGTCTGGAAATGACAAAGATCAGGCTGCCTGAGTGCTGGGATCAAAGGCATGTGCCACCACAGCTCAGCAAGTCTTTATTCTTAAAATAGGAGTGTGGACACAGTGTCCTAAAGGATGAGGTGATGAAAGCTAAGTCACTTCAACCAGAGAAAAGGGGTGGAAAAAAGGACCCAAAAGGATGCACAAAAAATATCATTCTTAAGCCACAGCTACGAGAAGTGATTCTGCCCAGGGAAGGAAAGGGTAGCCTTGAAGGAGAACATGGTGGAAAGAGAACGTGGGAAACCAGTAACAGCAGTCCAGAGGAGCTGACACTAAAGACATGTAGATGTTTTACATCCTGTATACTCTGAAATAGTTTTTAATTCTTTGTGTAGCAGTCCAAGTGAGGGTACTCTATTTAGTGAGATCTTTATAGCTATGCAACAGACTGGATCAGAAGAATATGACCGGAAACGTAAGAGTCTCAAAGAGAAAAAAATTTGCAAATCATTTATTTAGTAAGGAACTTGTATCCAAAATATATAAAGAACATTTACAGTTCAATAATAAAAAGCCTTAAAAAAAAAAAAAATGGAAAAGGAATTTGAATAGTTTTCCAGAGAAAGAACAATGACCAGAAGACACAGGACCAATCACAATGCACATCACTTGACATCCATAAGGGTAGTCCAAATCAAGTGTAGGTGAAGACACCGAGAAGAACCTTCATCAGTGCTGTGATGATGTAAAACAGTAGTTACTTTGGAAGACAGTGTGCTAGTTCCTCTAGAAGTTAAATGTGGACCCAAGAACCGCACTTTTAGGTACATGCCAAAGAAAACACATGTTCACTGCACACAGTGGCGTGGGCCTTTAATACCAGCGTTTGGAAGGCAGAGGCAGGCAGATCCATGGGTCTGAGGCCAGCCTGGGCTACACAGTGAGATCCGAGCCAGCCAGGGCTACACATGCTCATATAAAAACTGTACATTAATGCTTACACAGCCACTATTCATAATAGCTAAAATACTGAATGTCTAACTGAACAACAAGAGAAACTGAGTCATACAGTGTGGCCATAAAGTGTCTTATGAATAAACTAAAACAAAACAAAACAAAACAAAACAAAAAACAACCACCAGGGTAAACAAAGATGCCATCCACAAAAGACCACACAGTTTGCATAATTTCATTATAAAAGTGTCCAGAATAGGCAAATCTACAAGTAGATGGTAAATCAAAAAGGAGTTGACTTGGGTGGGGAGCACTTAAGGGATGGAGTGTCAACTAAAGAAAGGGCAATTTAGAGCCAGGAAGTGGTGGCGAACACCTTTAATCCCAGCACTCAGAAGGCAGAGTCAACTGGAGTGAACAATTCTAGGACAGCCAGGGCTACACAGAGAAACCCTGTCTTGAAAAACCAAAAATACAACAAAAAAAGGGGGTGGTACTAGTGAGTTTTTTTCCAAAATGGATTGTGTGGATGTTTATACAACTCTATTAGTATGATGCACCTAAATTCCATACATATTATACATGTATCACCAGCAAAGTTGACACCTATATAACTTACTTATATATAGACATAGAAGTACACACATACAAATATATACACACAGTCCTTGTTTTATCAACTAGACAGAAGCCAAGGTCCTCTGAAAAGAGGAAATTCCATTAGAGTGGTCTGTAGGCAAGTCTGTGGGAGCATTTTCTGGACTAATAACTGATATAGGAGGATCAAGCCCACTGAGTAGAGCCACCCCTGGGCAGGTGGCTCTGGATTGTATTTTAAAAGCAGGCTTAGCTAGCCATTGGGAGAGCAAATGCAGCTTACCCCCATGGTTTCTGCTTCAGCTCCTGCTTCAGATTCAAGCTGAGAGTTCCTGTCTTGGCCTCCTCTGAGATGACAGTAACCCAGGAGTCAAATAAACCCTTCCTTCCCCAAGCTGCTTTTTGTCAGTGTTTTATCACAGCAAGAGAAACCTAAGTTGGACACACTCACACAAAATACACCTAATCAAATCGGACATTGAATTGGCTTTATACTAGTTAAAAAACAAAACAAACAAAAAAACCTGCTCCACAAACCCCATATCCAGTTTCTAGTCTGTTTGAAAAAAAAAAAAAAAAATGAAGTTGCGCTTTCAGAAACCACGAGACACCATTAACGGACAGCCTGTTCAACCCTCAAATTACTGACATGATGTGTGCAGCATGCAGAAAGCAAACGTGAAGCCCTGTTCCCTCCACACACGTCAAATTATTAAGAGCTCACGGAGGTGGGTAGAAAACGGAGATTCAAGACGTGACCACCGCTTCCAAATGAGACGGCAGAAGTGCCTCACAGGCGAGGCACGTGAAGGGGAAGGCGAATGAAGTCTTTTTTATTTTTTTCTATCCGGCCGTCAGCTTATCTTATGTGCAATAAATCCTTTTAATTGCAGCCAGATACGGATAATTATTGAAGTTCTTTCAGCTTTGATTTACTAAAACCTTGTCCGTTTCTTCTTTAATGTATATCCCCAGTCAAAACTGCAAGGATCACTCGGGACTACAAGGTCCAAATCGAAGGAGTCTCCAAACGAGATGGGCTCCTGGAAGACAGGGACAGAAGCTGGAACCCTTACTTACTTCTTGTTTTCTGTGTAGAAACGTGCCTGGAGTTGTGCCATGGCTGAATATACACACGAGGCTTCTCCACGAAAATGTATGCGTTGATAATCAAGTAGCTCTAAGGTAGACTGCGCCGCAAGCGCAGCAGACGCTAGGCTTCAGTTATCTCCCTCCGGTTCCTACAGACCACGAGGTTCTATTTCCACCAGCGCCCAGCCCGCACACATCAAGTACCTGTTCGTCTTCTGTGCACTGTTCCTACAGCCAGATTCGGCCGAGACCATGTGGTCTTCCCTCAGAGCGGAAAGACCGGAAAGGAGAACGAATCGGAAGGGAACTGGGTGACGGTAGCTGAGAAGGGTCGAATCTGATGGGCCTGCGCTGCGCCTCCAGGAGGGGCGCGCCTGCGCATTGTGCTGGTCTCCACGGCGGGGCCTCGGAGCCAAGACGAGGTTGAGTAGTCTCGTTTTGAATTTTCTCCCTTCTGCTTACGGCGGACTCCCCTCTCGCGTGGTGGGGCTCGCTGCGGCGGCAGGGTTGGGGGAGCCGGAGGTCTGGCAGAGCTGTCTGTGCCCAGCGGCCGGACGCTCCCTCCCAACCTCCCTTCGTCCCCCTGCCGCCTCCTCCCGTCACCTCCTGACCCTCCCGGGCCGGGAGCAACCGCCGGCCCCCGCCCCCGGCCGTCGCCGGACGCCGCTGCGCGCTGTCCCTGCGCCCTCGTCCGCCTCCACGGCGGCTCCTTCGCCGTGGGTCCGGGAGGGGGCCCGCGGCCGGGAGAAGGCAGGCTGCCGCAGGGGGAGGCGAGGTGTCTGTCCCGCAGAGGGTGCGGAGCCCGAGAACGCACCACGGCCACGAAGCGCCCGAGAGGGGCCTCTCCCCCCCTTTCCGAGTCTGATGTTTAGAAAAGCGTCCTGTGCACCTTCTCCCCTGCTTTCGGACTTTTTTTTTTTTTTTTTAAATAATCTTGATGTCACTTAAAGGCTTGGTCTCGATTATTACTCTAGTTATTTTCCCGAGTGGAGAATAGATGGGGGGCTATTACTCTTAAGATCCCAAAGTCACTTTTTTTTAAGTCGCCTGAAAACCTCCGGGGGTGGGGTGGGCAAGGGACACACTCCTCTGTGACAGCCGTTTAGAGTCAGGCAGAACTGGATTGCAAAATGTGTTGGCTTACCGTTATGAGTGGACAGGTGAATATAGTCAGAGATTTTTCTATATGTCGCCTAATTAAATTTAAATCCGTAGGAAATTAGAAGCTGTCTAGTCAGTTGGAGTTGAAAAACAATCCTTTGTTAAGTGGACGACCCCAAAAAGCATGACTGCTTTCAGTTTATTCATTTTACAGAATTGCATGCCCCGTAACAGGAATGCCTGAATTTGATCCTACCTGTTACTTAACCTCTGTGCCACACTAAGATTAGCTATGACAATTGAATGTCACATAAGAAGCACTCAGAAAATGTTAACTATTGCTCTCATAAGAGCTACCAATAGAAGTTTTTACCAGAAACTTTACTGATGTAGGTGGAGACATAAAATGAGAAAAACCTCTGCCCAGAATACAGAAAGAAGAAAAAAATTCCTTGTTCACATTGGGTTTGCTGATAACAGTGTTAACTATTGATTTTTTACTGATATAATTGATTAAAATGTTTTAAACTTTCTTTAATTTGGGTTTATCAGATTAACCATACATTTGGAAGTCAATACATTTTTTTTTTTAATCTTAGTTTGAGTGGAAAACTATGATTAGGAAGACACAGAACACGAATTACTCAAAGAGTTCAGTTTGCAAAGCACACATCTTGAATTCACTAGAATATATTTTTATTTGGCTAAGTGACTAAGAATACCCGGGACAAGCTTTTTTTCAATTGTGGCTTCCGTGGCTTAGCTTCCGTGGCTTAGCTTCCGTGGCTTAGCTGGTGTGGCTTGCAGGCATTACTTAGATAGCTAATGCTAGAGTGTTGGTTCTCTTCATTTTAGTTTATATCAACTGCAGACTTCTGGGATTCATTTACTGAGATCCTCATGAAGATTTCTTTTTCTTACAGTCTCTTGGTGTTTGTTTGTTTGTTGTTATTAGGGTTTTTTTTTTTTTTTTTTATAGTTTTTGTCTTTTTATATTTTCAAAAACAGTGTACTTTCCTTATGACCTTCAAGTTACTGAGTATCAGGACTGACCGGCTGAGCCTTCGCAGCTGTACTTCCCAGCCCCGGGTTTGTTTTTTTTTTTTTTTTTTGGTTTGGGTTTTTGAGGTTTTTTGTTTTTGTTTGAGACTGGGTCTCTGTAGTTGAGGGTGGATTTGGATTGACTCTGTTTCCCCAGATTAGCTTTGAACTCTAGGCTCACCTAATTCTACCTCCTGAATACTTCGGTTATACCTGCCTGCAGCCAGCCACACTTGCTTGTTGCCTGTTTTGAACTCTGAGTCTAACATTCTGGAATTAATCTCAGGGCTGTGTATGTCCTAAGCCTACACTTAGCTACATCATGGCCCATGCTCTGGGATTTTAAGAGAATTAGCCTAGTTTCTTTTTATCCACGGGGTTTGTGTTCCTCAGTTTTGGTTACCTGCTGTCAGTATGAAGTGGAAATCCTAGAAATAATTGATGAGTTTGAGATTGTATGTCTTTCTCAGTAACGTGATGTCTTGCACCATCCTACCTGGGGTATGAATCATTTATGTGTCCAGGGAGAGTGTCCACTCTGTGTGCTGCTCACCTATTAGTAGGTAGTAGGCTTTTGGTTATTAAGACATTTTCATAGGCCTTGTGACACAGTAAATGCAAAAGTGGTGATAGTGGCAATTCACATGTGCCAAAGAGAAGTTAAAAAGTGTTTAAGTAAAATGATGAAATTCATAATTTGGAAAGAAAAGCTATAGGCTAGTTTAGTAACATCAGTAGTACAACAAGCTGTTTCAGAGACCACATTCACTTGATTTCAGGTATACCTATGGGCTCACGACTGTACCCAAGGGTAAGAGGGCAGGAAACCACTGTACTCCACTTACCATTAAATGGATAATCAAATCACTTCATAGTCAGTGTAAAATAGAATATTAAGTAATACTTAAGCTCTCAAAGAGCAAAGAAATAAAAACGTTTGTGTGTGCAGGGTAAGAGCTGTAGAAGTTGTTGGGTGGTGGTGGTGGTGGTGGTGGTAGTAGTCATGGTGTAGGCCTTTAATTCCAGTACTCGGGAATTAAAGAGGCAGGTGGACCTCTGTGAATTTGAGGTCAGCCTCGTCTACAGAGTGAGTTCTGGAAGATCCAGGGCTACGCAGAGAGACCCTGTCTCAAAAAATGTAAATAAATAAGAAGCAAAAGCTGTAGAAATCAAGATTTTAGAAGTTTTTAGGGAAGACAAACCCTTAAATAAAAGATATTTTAAACATGATCTTTAACTTTTCTACAAAAGTTTAAAAGTTGGATCTGCCCACCTCTGCCTTTTAGTGCTGAGATTAAAGTTCTTTGCCCCCACCCCCCAACCCTACACACATGGCTTGGATTATTGGTTTTAAAGCATATATTTTAGTCCACAAAAGTTATGGTAGAAACAAGATTGATGTTGACAGTTTTTCAGAAAGTATACCTGGGATATTACCCTTAATGTTTTGAACAAATATATTGGCTGTTGATCAAAATCAAATGTCCATAGCCCAAGTACTGCCCCTTCTAGAGAAATATCCTGGCTAATCTCTAGCCCTCTGCCATGAGTGCCCCATGTGCAAATAGCCTTTATAAAGTAAAATCACAGAAGCACTAATGTACCATTTCTTCCAAATCTTTATTTTTTAAAAAAGATTGATTTTTAATTATGTTAGTCTTGTTTGTGGTTTATGCACATGAGTGCAGTGCCCACAGAGGCCAGAAGAGGACATAACACCTGAGGCTGGGGTTGTGGGTGTTGTGAGCCACCTTATGTGGGTGTTGGGATGATTTACACTGGTCTTCTGCAAAGCAGTATGTTCTCATAACTCCTGACAACCTCTCCAGCCTTGTAACCTTCACCTTTGTAAAGTAGTATAAACATCCTAGAAAGCAATTTCCTGGAAAAAGAAAAGTGGGCTTTCTGGAGTTTATTAAATATTCTCCATCCTTAATGCTTCTTTCTTTGTGCTCCTTGTGACCAGTCCTGGTACTTCCTGCTTACACAGTATATTTGTCAGGTCTAGGACTATAGGTTGCAGGTGTGGGAACTTTATTTTCAAGCATCTTGTGGCTCTCAGAGATACTCCACTGGTAATCATTTTCATCAAGGGAAGAAAATGTGGCTACAGAAATCGTTGTTTCAGTGATAACTGTAGACTTGTTGGTCCTAAAATAAATTTGTAGTTGTAGATGAGGAACCAGGACAAAGGTCACTTATTCCAGGACACTATTCCAGGACACAAGCACTAGTCAGTCTTAGACTTCAGCTCTTTTCACCTGAGTGGAATACATTAACCACCATTTCCTTACAGAGAACATGCTATCGTGAAGGCACAGTCACAGCTTTCACATAAGCATGTGGCTGGCACTGTTATAATTTAGTGCCCCAAAGGAAGACCCTCAATGAATGGGCATTTCTGAGGCAAAGTAACTTAGGCATCTGGACTTGAGACTTAAGCCACTGCCTGAAGGTGATAACTTTGTAAACTTTGTCTTTTTTTTTTTTCCTGGTTTGGTTGGTTGTTGGTTTGGTTTGGTTTAGTTTTTGGTTTTTGAAGACAAGAGTTTCTCTGTGTGGCCCTGGCTGTCCTAGAACTCGGTAGACCAGGTTGGTCCTGAATTAACAGATTCACCTGTCTCTGCCTCTCAAGTGCTGGGCCTAAAATCATGGGCCACCCATGTCTGACCACCTCCTTTTCCTTTTCTTCTTCTTCTTCCCCACACCCCTTTTAACCAATTGAGTCGTTTTAATGCTGCCAGTATGTACATAGGTGTAGGGCCATCCACTGGAGCTTAGGCAACCTCAAAAGGGTTGAATCTCCCTCCCATTGGGAGCCATCAATTTCAGCTGTTCCTCAGTTGAAGGGTGGAGCTCTTTTCTTTTCTTCCTTTTCCTTCTCTTCCTGTTCCTCTTCTGGTTTTGTTTTTGTTTTTGTTTTTGTTTTTTTTTGTTTTTTTGGTTTTTGGAGATAGGGTTTTTCTCCGTGTAGCCCTGGTTGTCCTGGAACTCACTCTGTAGACCAGGCTGGCCTTGAACTCAGAAATCCGCCTGCCCCTACCTCCTGAGTGCTGGGATTAAAGGCGTGCGCCATCACACCCGGCTGCTGCTGCTGCTGCTGCTGCTGCTGCTGCTGCTGCTGCTGCTGCTTCTTCTTCTTCTTCTTCTTCTTCTTCTTCTTCTTCTTCTTCTTCTTCTTCTTCTTCTTCTTCTGAGTCAGCCTTTCTCTGTGTAACTTCAGCTGCTCTGGGACTTACTCTGTATAATGAAGAGTTTTAGATGGATAAAAGAAGATATCAGTTATGCTTCATCAACACGTGAGAAACTGGAATAAGAATATCTGTTCTGGGTGGAGAGATGGCTCAGCAGTTAAGAGCACTGACTGCTTTTCCAGAGGTCCTGAGTTCAATTCCTAGCAACCATAAGGTAGCTCACAACAACCTATAAGGGGATCTGATGCCCTCTTCTGGTGTGTCTGAAGACAGCTACAGTGTACTCACATACATAAAATAAATTTAAAAATCTTTTTAAAAAATTAAAGAATATCTGTTCTACTCATGACAGAAACATCTTAAGGTGGATACCAGAAACTCTGAGTTGAAAATGTTTTTACTGGCCGGGCAGTGGTGGCTCAAGCCTTTAATCCCAGCACTCGGGAGGAAGGCAGGCGGATTTCTGAGTTCGAGGCCAGCCTGGTCTACAGAGTGAGTTCCAGGATAGCCAGACTGTACAGAGAAACCCTGTCTCGGAAAAAAAAACAAACAAACCAAAAACAAAAACAAAATAGAAGAAAAAAAAAGTGTCTCTGAAGATAGTTGCAGTGTACCCATAAAAACAATAAACAAATCTTTAAAAAAAAAAAGTGTGAGTTTTATGTAATACAAATCCACTTAAATTTAAAAGATTCTTCAATAAGTATGGAACAGAAGTTTTAAGTGGTAAAAGAATCTACACCATGGTATCTTTCTGTTTTTCTTTCTTAGGGCTAATAAATCAATTGAATTTAGTGATACCAGGGTTTTATTAGGCTGATTATTTTTATTTTATATATATGCCGCATTTTGTTTTCATGTAAACCTGTTATTTACTGACTTATTTAGTGTATGCACATGCATTTGTGTGTGTACATGTGCTCATTCAAGCACACACCACTATGCAGGTCACTAGGAGGTCAGAGAACGGCTCTCTCCTTTCACTGTTGGGGTTCCAGGAATTTAGTACAGAACATCAGGCTTGGCAGCTAGCAACTTTCTTTACCCACTGAACCATCTCATAGGTCCCATTGGAGAATTGTTTTCTTATAGACATTACTGAGTTTGTAACCTGTGGTTTTATTTAGGATCTTTGCATTTATGTATTCATGACTTTTCTTCTATTTAGGTATGGTGAGATCAACAGATGAAGAGACAATTGCCATTGGGAAACCAGCCCATTATTCACAGTTCTCAAAAGGAGTGGGCATGCTGTACCACAAAGTGCCAACAATATAACCCCAAGGTCAGTGGTAGGTAGCCATGGGAAGAAGACTGCAGAAGAACCTTCTTGTGGTTTTTGAGAGAAAGACTGGGCAAAGAAGCCCGTAGTAGACTAAGGTGGCCAGATGAGAGTCTGAACAAACTTACTGGGCTCTGGCTTGTGCTGGCTGGCAGCTGGCCTTAGGGTACCAGGCCCAAGTGGCTCAAAGTTTACACTATGCTAATTTCTCCTTTCCAAGTTTGTCAAGCTAATACTAGGTAGTATGAGTGTTTAGGTTTAATCTCGTTATGTAATCCAGGCTGTTAAATGTTACATATGTAATCCTAGAACTCAATCTTCCTGCCTTAGCCTCCTGATTACTGGGATTCTAAGCATGTATAATCCATACCCAACTGGAGGAGATAGGGAGATCTGAATGTTAAGAGTACCATTAGTCATCGTCTTCAGGATTTAAAAAGTTATTCTTTGATAATTTCATACATATATACGATGTGTCTTGATCATAGCCAACCCAAATTCCACTTCCTCCAGACATCCCCAACACATGTTCCACTTGCCTTCATAATCCACTGAATCCAGTTAGTGCTACCAGAGGCCACCCCCTGAAGAAAACTTACTCCCCATTGTCCAGGAGATATCAGTTGCCAATAGCTCCTCAGCTAAGGATGGGGCCTTGTGAGCCCCTCTTCCATCTATGCTAGAATATTGATCAGCTTGATTTTTTTTTTTTGTTTTGCAGGTAACCATAGCTGCTAGAAGTTCATGGGGCAATGATCATGTTATGTCCAGAAGACATTTCATGACACTCATTCCCATCCCCAGGTTCCTACATTCTTTCCGACCACTCCCCTTTTCTTGAGCTTTGGAGGTGAGGTAGAATGGTAATTCTTGAGCCTTGGGGGGAAGGTAGAATGGATTATATATCCCATTTGGGGCTGAGCACTCAACATTCTCTAAGTCTGAGTACTTTGACTGCAACTCACTGCAGAAAAAAAGCTTTCCTGACCAGAATTGAGAGCAGCACAAATCTCTGGCTCTAAACATATTTAGAAGGCAGTTTGATATGTTCATTCACCAAAACAATAGCAGGTTTCCTCATAGCAGCTATGACCTCTCTAGCCATAGGCTTTTGACTAGGTTTAGAGCACCAAACATCCCTTCTATATAGTGGGCCTCAAATCCAACTAGGAAGCAGTTGGTTATCTCCATAACAACAGTGCCATTGATGTACCAGTGAGCACATCTCACCTGGTTGGTCACTATTATAGTCTACTGCTGAGTAAGTCCATTAATGCCGTTTTCCTCCCAGTGGCCAGAATAGCACCTTCTAGCACTATGCAAACTGACTTGTAGAAAGGAAGCTGTCAGGTCAGCTCTAGCTTGAGCTCTCTAGGTATCGCAATCAAAGTCTGTTGTGTCTTCAGTGGTAAAGCCTTACAAACTCTTCTTTGGTTGGTTGCATAAATATGCCTAGTAGTTTCCCCTTATCTGAAACTTTAATTTAAAAAAACGTTTTTATTGTTAATTGTGGGCAGGGTGTGTGTGTGCATGTACCACTGCGTTCATGCAGAGACCAGAGGACTTTCCCTACTGAGCTATCTTGTAGGCCCCATGTCACTCTTTGTAATTTCAGTTTCCTGTAAAGAGCCAAGGCTAGAAAATACTAAATGGGAAATTCTAGGAATAACTTTTATTGTAGTATAGAGTAATCATTCTATTTTATTATTACTTACCTTTTATTGTGCCTAATAGACCTAGTATAGAAATGCTAGTATAGAAATGCACATGGAGGATTTGCTCTTTCCTGAGGTCTTAGACATCCACTAGAGTATTCAGATGTGTCCTCTAGGACACATATTCCATGGATGCATAGTCCTGTCATCACCAAAGCATCTTTTCTAAAATCATGTGATGCTGTATAGTTAACCTATCTTGAGGGACACATATTGCCATGTATGTGTAATACCATCAGCACAAGGCTTCTTCTCTAAACTTGCATAAGGCCATATAGATTTACATGTTCTGAAGGACACATGTTCTCAAACATGCACAGTTCCATTTGTACCAAGGCATCTTTTCAAAAATTATGTAATATTGTATAGGTTACACCCAACCCATAAAATTAACCTTTTATTCCACTAAATATGTGCCGTGAGTGTAACATAACTTTATAACACAAATTCAATTTTAGTGAGCAAGCATAGGATGTAACTAAGAACAGAATGAGGGAACTATGTAATCCTAATATTTAATTTGCCTTAAATGCATTCTGGTGCCTTGGCAAGTTAATTAACAAAAACAGTAATTTTCTATTTATAGAAAGGAAATTATTTTACTTAAATTGTGTGAGAGGCCATAGTATGGAAGATGAAAATTTTACTTAGGATTAACATCCCCATAAACCGTCGTTAATTGTCCAGTTGACCAGATATTTAACCTTTCAGCCATTAACTCATCAGAGAAAATGGAACTGACTGTGAAGCCAGCATGGAGCAGTGTCATTCGTTAGCGGGCAACTGTGACGATGGTGAGACGTCAGAAAGAGAGGCTCAGGGATTTGAGGTAGGGATTCACCGGGAAAGTGTTCTCATCTTAAGAAGAGCAGCGTGACATTTAACAACTTTTCATGCTTAAAGAATAGTTTGTTGTTCTCACAGTGATACAAGACTTTTAATTTGCCAGGAATGGAAGTACACACTTGTTTTTTCAGCACTCAGAGACACAGGCAAAGGATTAAGGTCATGCCTGGGATACATATTTATTGTTTCAAAAAGTTTTTTTTTAACATATCTATCATATATTTAATTTAGAGATATAGAATTTTTATATTAATGCTTAGGTATAGACATAAAATTTGTATATCCAAAATACATTTTTAAAATTATATTTTACTTTGTTCAAAAGCATCCCTGAGGATATAAAGACTTAAAAAACATAAAAGTCAACAATTTCACTTAGGACAGCTGTTCTCAGTTTGTGAGTCACAACCCATTTTGGGGTTGAATGACCCTTTCACAGGGTTATCCTCAAAACAAATATAGTTCATAACAGTAACAAAATGACAGTTATGAGGTAGCAATGAAAGTAATCCTGTGGTGGGGTCAGCACACATGAGTATTCAGGGTCACAGCATTAGGAAGGTGGGAACCACTGGCTGAAGACAACTTTGGGGTAGAATGTAGCTCAGTGTAAATGGTTGGCCTAGCATGTAGAAAGTCCTGGGTTCAATATCCAGCACTAAAAATATCCAAACTCACTGGTGCACACCTTTAGTCCCAGCACTTAGGAGGCAGAGGCAGAGGCAGGCAGATCTCTGTAAGTTCCAGACCAGCCTGGTCTACAGTGTGAGCTTCAGGACAGCCAAGGCCATGTGGAAATACCCTGTCTAAAAAAACAAAAAACAAAAAATAAAAATGAAAAACAAACACCCCCTTTTGTTGCAAAAGTAAAATGAACAATTAACTGTAATATAAATGTCTGTCTATGTTTAGTATACAGTCTTTTTTTAGAGATTGTAAAAATATGGCATATTTTACGAAGACTGAAGTAAATTTTTTTTTTCTTTTCAAAAGCATCGGACCTGTATGGACTCTGGGGATCCTTCCTTTGGACAAAATGATCCCCCTGCCATTTTGCCCATTACTGCTCCTAAAACATATGATTCACTCACAGCTCAGGATATGCCAGAGACACTGACTGACACACAGGCCCTTCATGAAGAGCAATTTCATCTTTTGGACCAAAATGGGCAGCCTATTCAATATGATCTTCAGTCTTTGGGAAATTCTACTGCACAAATGGTGAGGATATTTTATAAGTAATGAGTATTATGTAATTATGATTGAAAAATGTGTATTAATCATGCTAAATTAGTTTCCTTTTTATGTATTTGTTTGTTTGGTTGGTTCTTTGAAACAGGGTTTCTTAGTGTAGCGTTAGCTTTCCTGTCTGTTGACCAGGCCAAGCTCAAACTTGGGTTTCTGCCTGCCTCTGCCTCCTGAGTGTTGGGATTAAAGCCCAGCCACCCTAGTTTCTTTGTCTATCTGTCCATCCGTCTGTTCTTCCCTCCCTTCCTTTTAAATTCTTTTCTCTTATATCATATCCCAACTGCAGTTTCCTCTCCCTAGTCTTTTCCCACCATCTCTCCTCTCCCCCCCAGATCCACTCTCACCTACCTCTTCTCAGAAAAGAACAGGCCTCCCAAGCACGTCAAGCAAACACAGCATAACGAGCTATAGTAAGACTGGGCATTTAATGTGGTTGTTGGGATTTGAACTCAGGTTCTTCAGAAGAGCAGTCGGTGCTCTTAACCACTGAGCCACCTCTCCAGACCCATACTTGATTTTAAAAGTCCTGTTCCCAGCAGGCTTCCATAGTCACCAAGATGGCAGAAAGAGTTGGAATGTGCTCTTAAGTGTAGATACCTACTTGCTATCTCAAAAGCATTTAACTCATGACACTTGAAGTCTGGCAGAGTTCTCGTTGAAATTTTGATTAAAAGTGAGGACTTAATATAAAAGAGTTTAATTACTAATATATAATTTTAGGAATTCTTATGGGATCATCATTAAGAATTAAGAAATAATCTGTTTTCTATATACCATCACTAAAAAGCAGTACAACAACAGTTCTTCGTTGTTCTGTAGTAATCTGCTCAAAAGGGTAGGCTAATACCTAGTGGTATATATATATGTGTGTGTGTTATATATATAGCATATATATATGTTATATATATGTGTTATATATATAGCATATATATATGTTTTATATCCCAAAAGTTCCCTATACCCC
>NC_034594.1:39259572-39286805 GCF_900095145.1 Mus pahari
TTTGAGATAGTGTATATCCTTTTCCCTGAGGTGGGTTTCCTGTAAGCAGCAAAATGTTGGGTCCTGTTTGTATAGCCAGTCTATTAGTCTATATCTTTTTATTGGGGAATTGAGTCCATTAATGTTAAGAGAAATTAAAGAAAAGTAATTGCTTCCTGTTATTTTTGTTGTTAAAGTTGGGATTTTGTTCTTGCGGCTGTCTCCTAGGAATCTTTTCTAAAATGTAATCTTCTTGTCCTTGCCAAGACAAGCAAATCTGTCAATAACTTTAACAGTCCATGGCAGAACCATCTCAGGAAGATCACCTGCTAGTTTTTAGTTTCTCCTTGATAGCTCCTGGCAAATTTTTAAATTAATTGGGACCATATAAAGACCATTTGCTGCTTATTTCTGTAGAGGGCAGCAGAGACAAGCTGGGGGTGGGCGATACCACTTGGCCAGCTTAATTTACTAGTTTTCTTGGGACATGTTCTCTGATGATCATTCTCTCTCTTCAGATGTTTCACGTGTCCAGTGGCTTCTGGATTCCTAGTTGGATGCTTTTATTCTCCTGGAAAGATGAAAACAAAACCCTGCTGGAACTCTAACTCTGGGTGGTTCCTTTTTTGACAGGTTATATCTTTCCTAGGGCAAAATGTATTTCGGAAACAGAAAAAGTATTATCTTTCAATTGAAACTTAAAAAATTCTTTTTAAGATTTGAAACTAAATACACCTTAGTATGTATGGATAAATATACCTATATTCCCTTTTCATTTTGTATATAAATTCAAGGTTCAGGTGTATTTATTTTTAGATCCCAAAGAACATTCACTTTGAATTTCAGCCTATCTTTTACAATCAGCTTTGAAATTTACATGACTGTAACTCCTATGTGCCTGCCTCTGCCTCCCAAGTGCTGGGACTAAAGGTATGTGCCTCCTATGTGCTGGAGTGTGAGCCAACACTTGGCTATGGAGTCCTTGTAATAGTTATTCTCATAGTGTTTGCCTCATTTAATTTGGTTCTCCATTACTCATTATTTTTTAATGTTGGGGTAAACTTTCAAGTTTTTCAAATGTGTAATCTATCATTCTTACTGATTTATTCTGAATTTATTCCCTGGCAAATTTTAATATTCTGGACTTAAACATGTGGCAATTTGTCCAGTAGTTCATTATTTCCAGAAGCTTCGATGTTTTGTCTGTTTTGCCTATATTTGCTACATAAATTTAATGTTTGCTAAGTTTTCTGGCTTTTTCCATTTCCATTTATTCCTCATATGACCAGATATTGAGAGACCAGCTCTTTTGGGTTCATACTCCATCTTACAGAACCTGACCTAAGATTGAACACGCGTTAACTAATAAGCCAGCACCCAGCACCAGTTTCCAGGTTATTCCCCAACTAATCTGCACCTCCAGGTTACAAGCCTTCCCCTAGTACGTTACTTCCTAACAACCACCAATCAGGAGGAAAACAGAAGTTAAATTTATGGTTTGGCTCTCAGCACCAGCCAATTATGTTAAAGGACATAATGCCCAGCCCCAACCCCAAGCACGTGTGTGCCAGGGTAGAACCCTCTATAAGTGCTTGCCTGAAACTGGGATTGGGGCAGCACCCTCCCGTTCTGAAATGGTGGCCCAAGCTTGAGTTTAAATAAAGAGACCCTAGTACAATTGCATCAGAGTTGGCTTCTGGGTGGTCTTTTGGGTTTTGAAAATGCTTCCTGGCACAACTAGATCTTTGCCATTTATCTGCCAGTTAGTGGTTTCCCATTTTGATGACCATACAGCTGCTATACCATTGCACACACACCATGATTTGGAGAAGACAGGGATTTCTTTTGCTTTTCTAGTTGTCTTATAGCCAATAGGGCTGCACTGATTCTGTGGTTCCTTCCTCAGTATTGGCCATTCCATCCCTGAGTCTATAGACTTTCCATTAGTTTTGGTCAATGGTTGATGAATCAGCAGTAAACCATGCATTAGCCAAATGTTGTGACCGTTCCCTCAGTCCCCACACTTCAATAGGTGCCTCTTTTGGGGAGGAGTGGGTGAGCAGATTAGGCAACTGAGTTATTTTCTCAGTGTGGGAAGGCACAGACCCTTTTGCTACCACATCCTGGTCATGAAAGAATTCACATAGGTACCGGTTCCTCTGTTACACCTTCTCTTCCATGACCAAGCCTGTGAAGGGCTCTGCCTTCAAACAGATGCAATCCATCATTGTAAGAGGCATCCTTATGAACATAGGGTGGTTGGCAGTGACTGAGTATAAGGTTCTCCAGGCCTCATAAAATGTCCAGATTTGTTTCTCAAAGAGAGAATATTTATTTTATGTATATGGAAAGTGTTTGCAATAGAAGCCAAACAGGCAAATGTTGGTGGACTCCTTTTGGCTCTATGAAGAGTCCCCAGTTGCCAATTCACCAAATAAACAAAATATCCATAATTAGGATATCATCTGGTTCAATATTGATTGGGGGTTGCATAAATAAAGATGAGCTTACTGGCATTTGCAAAACTTATTCTTTGTTCCTTTCCCCATTGGAAATTAGCTGCCTTTCTAGTAACCCTGTATTTTTTCTTTTGTTATAAGCCATTGTTCCACCCATACAGCTTAACCATTTTAAAGGTAGGGTAGTTGGTACCTTTGAAAGACCAACACCTGTTGTGTCTTGCTTATGGACCACCTGGACAGTCTGACTGTTCTTGATGATACATTTTCAGAATCATTCTTTATTTTATGGTTTGTTTCTGAGATTGGAGGAATGTTAATCTATATATATTTTCCATTGCTTCAATAAACCACATTCTCATAAATTCAAGGCTATATTAGTCACATATGGCTTTAACTTTCTTATGTGTCCTTCTGGCCCTGCACACTCTACCTCTTGTACTTTGTTTTACTTGAGATAAAATTGCAATCTCTAGAAGCTGACTGTGTATCTCTGAAGAGGCCAATCTGTGATTTCAGTGAAATTATCATTACATCTGCTCCTATGTCTACTAAACCTTCAATTTCAATGCCATTTATTTGTATTTTTAACTTTTGTCTCTGATCATTTAGAGCAGTTTGCCAAAATCCTTGTTTTCTGCTTTCTCCTGAATATCTTGTTTTATCTGCTGAAGCTGTTTTGTCCTTAATTACATCCAGGGCACTGTTGTTTTTAAAAACAGGCATTAAATCTTTTAATTGCTCCGTGGATGATTTTCCCTGATGCTGACAGGCGATGATTAATCAAATTTGAAATCAGAGCCTGCTGGAGGCCCCCCAGGGCATTCCCAAAGGCAAAGGGTTACCTGGCCTGGCTCTTGTTCTGCACTCATTAGTCCAATGCCAGCCTGTGACACATCTTCTGCATGCTCTAGAAGGCTGGCCCTTCTTTTTGGATTATCTCTAAAAAACATTGTTTCTAGGAATGCCTTGGCTACAATCTCTTTTCTTTTTTTTTTTTTTTNAAGATTTATTTATTTATTATATGTAAGTACACTGTAGCTGTCTTCAGACACTCCAGAAGAGGGCGTCAGATCTTGTTACGGATGGTTATGAGCCACCATGTGGTTGCTGGGATTTGAACTCAGGACCTTTGGAAGAGCAGTCGGGTGCTCTTACCCACTGAGCCATCTCACCAGCCCCTACAATCTCTTTTCAAATGACCTTGCATACCACAATTAAAACATTTGACATTTTGATTTTTCTTAAAACTTTTAGATATTACTTCTCCTATCAGAGTAGCATCATGAACATGAGAGCCATTATCAGCCATAACTGTAATCCATTCATCTATTGGTGCTGATCTTGCCTTTAAAGGCCTCATCAACCTTTTGCATTCTGAATTTGCATTTTCAAAAATGAAAGATTCAATTAATATTTTTATGACTTCTGAATCTGATATTATTCTATTTACAGCTGAGGTCAATCTTTCCAAAAAGTCATTGAAGTTTTCTTTGGGACCTTATATAATTTTAGTAAATGATTCAGATCTCCTTCCTGATTCTTCAATCTTGTCCCAAGCATTTAAAGCTGCTAAATGACAAAGTGCCTATGTTATGATCATCAAATTCAAGCTGCCTTTGTAACTCAGCATACGGACCTTCACCTAGCAATTGATCTTGGGAAATATTAATACTTCTTGCCCTATTTCATTGTTCTAAGGCCCTGGCTTTCTCTTTCCATCATGTGCACCATTGTAACTGAGGACCAGATTCCAATAGTGCTGTTGCCAAATCTCTCCATTCTTGGGGGATAATTCTGTTCTGAGCTTCCCATGAATTTAATATCTGCTTCATATAGAGTGAATGCAAGCCATATGAAATGATTGCTTCCTTGAATCGCATCAATTCTAACACGTCTATAGGATTCCATTTACTTGCTTCATAACCTTGGGGTGCCTATCATATGCTGGTAAGTATTGTTTATTAGCTGGATAAACTAAGGTTGGTTTTCTAACAACCTTGGCCCACCCCTCTTCAGTTTCATCATGTGCTGGCACAGTAGGTTCTTGTCTAAATTCCTTTGTATCTGAGTATTTTTCTGATTTCATTTATAAGTCTTTCTAAGGCTTGTGTCTTATGAACCCACTTATGGCTATTAAGAATAAAACATGAAATACCAAAATGATAATAATCATAATCACTATTGAGCCAATTTCAGTTAAGTCATTTAGTTTTTCATTTTCTGCTTCTATTTTCAAGCCATCTAAAGTAGCATTATACAGGGTCCTTGTATTATGGTATTTACCATCCTCAGTGCTCTCCTTGAGGACTTTCCAGGTAACTTAGCAGATCTAATGGCTTCTTTATTTGTCTGCAGCTGGCATGTTTTTTCTGTCCATGTGGTTGTTCCACATGTTGGAATGTGAAATGTTTTTAACACAATCTCAGTCATTCTATTTTACCAGAGAAGACTGGGAGCCAGATGCTGGAGTGAGAGCCTGCTGACTGAAGCAGAGAGAGCACCTGGTGGACCTTTCTCACAGACGACAGACATCCCTTAAGGAGGCTCTTTCCCTCCATACCGTCTCAAAACCCCCAAACTGAATGTACCTCCCTTCTACTTCCCGTGTGTGCCTGTCCTCCTGACTTATTCTCTGTTAGTTTTACTGTGTTCACTGAGTCTCAAGTGGTTGCTTGCTCTGCCTCTTGACCTATGGTTGACTTTATTTAGTCCTGTTTACAATAATCAAAAAGCTCTTGAATTAAAGGTATGTGCTAGGACTGGGCCACACTACAACTAGACAGGTTTTTCCAGTAAATGACACAATTTCTAGGTTCACAATATGATAAAATATCCTGCAACAAGTTATTAATGGTAAATGATTGTTAATTCATTAATTTGTTGTTGTGGTTGGCCATGGTGGTAGTAATGGTGTCTGTGTGTGTGAGCATTTGCACTTCTTTTTGTTTTGCTGGGATGAGGTTATTTATTTTGTGGGTGTAATTAACTTCCTTGGGTTGGAATTTTCCCTGTAGTACCTTCTGTAGGGCTGGGTTTCTAGATATTGTTTAAATTTGACTTTGTCATGAAATTTCTTGTTTTCTCCATCTACAGTGATTTAAAGTTCTGTTGGGTATAATAGTCTGGGCTGGTGTCTGCGGTCTCCTAGAGGCTGTCTAGGTCCTTCTGACTTTTAGAGTCTCTGTTGAGAAATTGGGTATAATTCTAATAGGTCTTCCTTTATATGTTACTTGGCCTTTTCCCTTGCAGCTTTTAATATTCTTTCTTTGTTCTGTATTTCTAGTGTTTTGATTATTTTGTGGCACAGGGACTTTCTTTTCTGCTCCAATTAATTTGAGGTTCTGTAAGCTTCTTATGCTTTTATAAGCATGTCCTTCTTTAGGTTAGAAAAGTCTTCTTCTATAATTTTGTTAAGTATATTTTCTGAATTTTGATCTTCTCCTTTTCTAATTCATATTCCTAGGATTAGTCTTGGTTCTTTTCATTTCCTCTTCATGGATGTCTGTCAGCATCATAAAGTTGGTTTTAAGGTCATCTTCTTGTGCTTCAGCTGACTTGGAATACATTGCCCTGGCTGTTATTGATTATGTTCTTACACTAGCATTTAGCCATCTGGGTTTGGGATAATTACAGGTCTAGGTGCTGATTTCTGAGTTTGACCTTATTGGATGGGTGTTTTTATTCCTTGGTTTCTGTTCCCTCATTGATCTTCTGGTCTTTGTGGCCTGGATTTCTGGCAGCTGAAGTAACCTCTGATCCAGTAGTAAGATTCTGTCCAAGTTGGGGCTGGACTCTGGCAGTTAGCCTGGCTTTTGGTGCAACAGGGGGTCTCTGCCCTAGTTGGGATAAGATGATAGGAGGCTCTGAGTGAGCAGAGGGGTCTGCTTGTAGTTCTGCAATGCTGTGGTGTCTGGTCCAGGAGAGCATCTCTGCCTGAGTTCACCTGTTCTTCTGTCTTGCTTGGCCTGGACCTGTTTTTAAATTGTGATGGACTATTCCTTTACAGTGGAAGTCTGCCCAAGTTGGGGGTGGGCACATGGCAGTGGTAGGGAACCAACCTTAGTTTCTTGATACTATTGATTTATACATTATATTGGAAATATTCTTTCCTTAGCCTTGTTTTGTATTTATTTATTTATTGTTTATTCATTTGGTTTTTTAAGACAGGGTTTCTCAAGCCAGGCGTGGTGGTGCACGCCTTTAATCCCAGCACTCGGGAGGCAGAGACAGGCGGATTTCTGAGTTCGAGGCCAGCCTGGTCTACAGAGTGAGTTCCAGGACAGCCAGGGATACACAGAGAAACCCTGTCTCNTCGAGGCCAGCCTGGTCTACAGAGTGAGTTCCAGGACAGCCAGGGATACACAGAGAAACCCTGTCTCGAAAAACCAAAAAAAAAAAAAAAAAAAAAGACAGGGTTTCTCTGTGTAGTCCTGGCTCTCCTGGAACTCAGTCTGTAAACCAAGGTGGCCTCAAACTCAGAGATCCCCTATTTCTGCCTGCTGGAACTAAAGACATGCCCTGCTACCACCCAGCCAACCTTGTTTTTTATTTTGTTTTTTGTTGATGTTGTTGTTTTGTTTTGTTTTGTTTTTCCTTTTCAAGCACAGTCCTTAGCTGCTCATGTCTAGGTACTCTGGTGTTTGAGATAAGCTGGCCGTAATATATGCCTAATATTGACTTGTAAGTTACTTTTCATTTTTGAGTCATGGTTTCATGTAATCCAAGCTGGCTTTTTCTCTGTGTGTTATTAAACTCCATGCATGTACTATCATTAAAAACATAGTGCCTGCTGGGCGTGGTGGTGCACGCCTTTAGTCCCAGCACTTAGGAGGCAGAGGCAGGTGGATTTCTGAGTTCGAGGCCAGCCTGGTCTACAAAGTGAGTTTCAGGACAGTCAGGGCTATACAGAGAAACCCTGTCTCGAAAAACCAAAAAAATAAAAAATAAAAAATAAAAAAAACAATTGGCATATGTCTCAGGGTTGTATCTACAGAGTGAAGTAATACACTCCATCATGGAAGTAGGTGTGTACTTAAATAATTTAATAATTCTGAATAATCAGAATGGCATATGTATTTGTTTAATCCCTCCAAGATGATCACTACCTACTCTTGAGAAAACTGACAGGTGCTTCATATAATTCCATCTCCCCAGACAGGGATGGAGCAAGTGGTCATACCTCAGGAGCCCTTTGCAGATGAGCATAGCCCTCAAGGTGAGTCCATGGGGAGTAGGTGCTTTAAAGACTGAGGTCAGACGCTAGGACATTTCCTATGGAGGCCATAGTAACTTCGCTTGTTTAGATAAGATTGTGAACTGAGTGATTAGAAAAACCTTTTTAGTCCAAATAAATCTTTTTTTAACTTATTTTATTAGATATTTTCTTCATTTACATTTCAAATGCTATCCCGAATGTCCCCTATACCCTCCCCCCACCCTGCCCACCCACTCCCACTTCTTGGTGTTCCCCTGTATGGGGCATATAAAGTTTGCAAGACCAAGGGGCATCTCTAACCAACGATGGCTGACTAGGCCATCTTCTGCTATATATGCAGCTAGAGACATGAGCTCTGGGGGTACTGATTAGTTCATATTGTTGTTTCACCTATAGGGTTGCAGACCCCTTCAGTTCCTTGGGTAATTTCTCTAGCTCTTCCATTGGGGTCTCTGTGTTCTATCCTATAGATGACTGTAGCCCAGATAAATCTTAAGTTCATTTTCAACCCCCATCTAGGTTAGCTGTCTATTTCATTTTGGGATTCTATGAAGCTGGCTGACTCTTGCTTCCTCCCAAATGACCAGTGAGCACAAAATAAATTATTGTAAACTATAGTAGCAACAATAGAAATAGTAACAGTAGCGCAAATATAGTACTTAGCTACAGACGTTTTTATATTTGCATTTTATTGTATCTTTGTTAGCTTTGAGATCCATTCCTTTCTCCTTAACTGTGTCTGAATCTTCTGCTCCCTCCCATTTGTTTCATATCCAGAGAAGAAAATCAGGATTCCCCAGCCTCCCACCCCCATCCCTGACCCTTTTTCCTCCTCACCTATTTGGTAATATCCCTATTAAACTTCTTTTTCTTCCTTCCCTTTGTATTGTAGTTTAATCTCTTTTTAACTTCACTGCTATACTATTTTGTTGCTTTTTTATAAATAGTGGTTTAGGATAGTTATTTTTTGCTTTTGTTTTATGATATATTGTCTTCATTAACTGTCATTGAAAGTTAAACCAAAAACATGGTTTGTAGAAATTATAAATACCATATATAAGTAATTTTTAATTTTCCTATTATATGTGAAAGTCTTTAAAGTAACAATTTATTTGTACTATTAAACTATTAAATATAAGTATAAAAAGTTAATTACATACAACATAAAAGTAAGTAAGTTTATCAGTGACAGTCTCAATAAAGCATTTAATGTTTTGGATTCTTTTTAACTTAAGAAATATTATTCTTTTTCCCACTAAAAAGATTTAAAATCTAACTAATTGTTATATTATTCACGATGCTGCTGAATTTTTTTGTTATTATTTTCTTTGTTGTTGTTGATGATGTTGTTAAGATATCTCTGAAGAGAAACCCACTGGTGGAAGCTTACCAGCTGTAAGAGAAGATGTTCTAGAAGACAGCACCAGTAATTACAGCCTTCGCTCACAAGCATCCCTTGTGGTACTCAAAAAGTCAGGGGCCAGGTGATCATGGGAAAGAGGAGCTTGTCTTTGGTGTCACAATGGAAGTTTGTTCTTAAAAATCACATCTAAAGGTAGCAGACCATAGAAAAGATAAAAAATTCAGAGAGAGGAAAAGTTCCTTAGATGTATATTCATTTATTTAATGCATCTTGACAACAAGAGGACACCTTCCTGTTCTTTTGGAACAATGTGAAATATCAAAATTATTCAGACTAAAGATATTCATTCTAGATCCTAAAAATTTTTAAATGGTTTAACCATGTTTTATAGATATAATTCTTATACGATAAAGTGCTTAAAATGGTTTTTGCTAGCATTGTGGGGAGAGGGACTGTGGACTGGTGGTTGGGTACGGTGGGTGGTGGTGATTCTGAAAACTGAGAGCAAAGTCTTGAGTATGCTAGGCAAATATTTTCCCACATAACCACCAAAATTTGACTTATTTTTTGTAAACTTCTTACTACAGTTTTCCCTTTTTCCTAAAAATAATGCTTCCCACGATAATTATAGAAAAATATTTAAAGTAACTTTTTGTAAAACCTTTTTTTTGAGATTTATTTTTCTGTGTGCATGAGTGCTTTGCCTGTATGTCTGTGCACCATACTTCAGTGTCTGTGGAAGACAGAAGAGGGAAGCAGGTCCCTGCGAGTGGAGGAGTTAAAGTTGTTAGCCACCATGAGGTGCTGGGAATTGAACCTACGTCCCCTGGAAGAACTCTTAAAAGCTGAGCCATCTCTCCAGCCCTTTCCTTAAATTCTGATTTTATGTATTGTATTCCTTTAGCTGTTCTATAAAAAGGTTTTAAATGAGACCCTGTATTGTGAGCCGTTTGTTCTTTTTTCATTTTCAGTGCTTGAGCTCAAACCCAGGGTCTCTTGCACATTAGGCAAGTGACCTAACACTCATAGAGTCTCATCTGAAGACAATATATTTTTTTCTTTACTAACTCCATTTGCACCAGGGATTTTTAAAAAAGATTTATTTATTTATTATTTATATGAGTACACTGCAGCTGTCTTCAGACACACCAGAAGAAGGCATTGAATCCCATTACAGATGGTTGTGAGCCATCTTGTGGTTGCTGGGAATTGAACTCAGGACCTCTGGAAGAACAATCAGTGCTCTTAACCACTGAGCCACCTCTCCAGCTCCACCAGGGATTTTTTTTTTGTGGGAAGATTTGTGATTGCTGCTTTGCTCTCATTAGTTGTTATGGCTTAATTCTGGTAGGTCATATGGCTAGGTCTAGAATTCATCCTTTTCTTTTAGATTTTCCAATTTAGTAGAATATAAATTTTCAAAGTATGTCCTCATGGTTCATTAGATTTCCTCAGTGTGTGCTATCATGTGTGCCTTCTCTTCTAATCTTAATAATTTGAGTTGTCTTTCTCTTCTGGTTAATTTGCTTAGGGTATGTCACTTTTATTTATCTTTTCAAAAACTACCTCTTTGTTTAAGATTGTTTTTGGTCATTTTCATATCTATTTTATTAATTTCTACCCTGCCCTCCATTATTTCTTCCCATCACTGCTTTGGGATTGGCTTTTCCTTGTTTTCCCAGTCCTAGAGGCTTGCCATCAGGTTGTGTATTTGCAATACCTCTAGCTTTTTAATGCAGGCACTTAGGATTAGACAGTCCTCTCTTAGTACTCTTCTTAGAAGCTCACAGATTTAGGTTTGCGTTATCATTTGGTTTGCAGACTTGATAAGCTTCAGGTTCAGTGAGAATCCTAGTCTCAAAAATAAGGTGAAGAGTAACTATGGGAAACATCAGATGCCAGTCTCTGGTTTCAATACACGTGTGTACACATGTGTGTACACATGCAGTGCATAACTATGTATTTATATCTATTCCTCTCCTCTCCTAGAGTTGCTGAAGAACCTTTGCTGGCTCCTCTCCAGCCACTTTCTTGTAACACACCCATGTGGGCCTGCCGTCTTAGGAGTTGTGAGGTGAGCTTAAGATAATCCTGACCTAGATTCATTTAACTGGTCATGGCTACATTTCTTCCCCAAATGAACACTTGTGAACATAAACAATAGTCGGTAGCTGTCATATTCTACATGCACTTGTGCTCAATCTAAACGTAACTATTGTTTTATTTTTTAAAGATATAGGCTCAGATAAAGCAGAAGTTATGCCTAATGTAGTGGCACACACCTGTAATACCAGCACTTGGGAGGACCAAGAGTTTAAAGTCTTCCTTTGCTACGTAGTGAGTTGGAGACAAGCCTGGGTTACATTGAGACTGTCCCAGAAGATACAACACAGAACAAGAGACAAAGCAGAAGTCACTCATAGAAAGTTCTGCTTGCTCCATTTGAACTACCTCCTCTCTCTGTCTCTGTCTCTCTCTGTCTCTTCCTTCCCACCCTGCATTTATTTCATTTCATAGTCTCAGTATCAAATTTCTCAGGGTT
Source organism: Mus pahari (assembly GCF_900095145.1). NCBI lineage: Eukaryota > Metazoa > Chordata > Mammalia > Rodentia > Muridae > Mus > Mus pahari. The sequence goes on from NC_034594.1 coordinate 39,271,134, forward strand.
TGCTTTTAACCTTGTCTGCATTTTATCTTTTGAAGGATTTTACCTGTGTCATTGACTTTCAGCTCTCATGCTCATAAAATAGTTTGTAAATCTGTATCACTGGTTCTATAATTCGTACTGGTTTCTTTTTTGTTTGTTTGTTTGTTTTTTATTATATGTAAGTACAGTACACTGTAGCTGTCTTCAGACACTCCAGAAGAGGGCGCCAGACCTTGTTACGGATGGTTATGAGCCACCATGTGGTTGCTGGGATTTGAACTCCGGACCTTTGGAAGAGCAGTCGGATGCTCTTACCCTCTGAGCCATCTCACCAGCCCCTATAATTCATACTGTTATCCCAGGCTCTCAGCTACTTTTTTTTTTTTTTAAGATTTATTTATTTATTATGTGTAAGTACACTGTAGCTGTCTTCAGACACTCCAGAAGAGGGCATCAGATCTCCTTAAGGATGGCTGTGAGCCACCATGTGGTTGCTGGGATTTGAACTCTGCACCTTTGGAAGAGCAGTCGGGTTCTCAGCTACTTTTTGAAGCTTTATTTATATTTTACTGTAAATTCACTGTGACCATACCAGTTAGTTCTGCTTACTAAGTTCTTTGCCTGTTTCATTAATAAACACCATTTCCTTAGATATCCAGGCACAAAGAATAATTTCTTTGTTTTATTCAGATACTTACCTTTTTTTTGTTTTGTTTTGTTTTGTTTTTTTGTCATTGTTGTTTTGACTGTCTGTGTGTTTATTTGAGACAGTGAGACAGGGTCTTGCAATGTAGTCATGGCTTTCCTGGTTCTCACTATGCAGACAAGGCTAACTTTAAACCTGTGTCAGTCCTTCTGCCTCAGCCTCCCAAGTGCTGGGCTTGTGGGTGTAGACTGCCAAGTCCAAGTCACTATTTATTTTCTTGAAAGTGGTTAAGAGCACTGGCTGCTCATGAAAAGGACTTTCAGAACCCACATGGTAGATAACAATGCTCTGTAATTCCAGTTCTGACACCCTCATCTGGCTTCTGTAGGCATAGACTTATGTGCAGGCAAAACACCATATATACATAAAATAAAAACAAATAAAATCTCCCCCCCCCAAAATTAAATGTTACATAAAAGGTTATTAATATAATGAAGTTCTTCTACAACATATTTTAGGAAACATAGTCATCGTTTTCATGGGTTTTAGATAGATTCTTGGCATCATATTAAATAATCCACAAAGGACTAGTACTTTGTTGCTAATATTGTGTTGATCTGGATTTGATCTAGGGATATAATTTTATAGACCCAAGAGAGTAGATATATTACATATTCTTCAAGATTTCGTCTCTAAACTCTCTTCTATGGCAGTGAGTGTGTCGCTATAAACTCTTCCGTCTGTTAGATGACTGCTTGAGTTGAAATCAGACCCCACTGTATGGACCAGTGGTGAGGAAGGGAAGTGATACTCCTTCTTAGATAACCATCAGTTACATGTTCTGGTCACTGAATGCTGGGGCCAGCCCCTGCCATTCTTCTTTCTTAGTAGCAGAGGGGGAAGAGTGTTGGAGGGGACAAAACTTGGTCTTGCGAGACATTTAGGATTGCTGTATAATAATAAAATGCTTGCCTATCTTACATCTAAGTCACTTTGCTGCGGTAGTTTTCTGCCTGTCTGAGTTCCTCTAAGATCAGAAACTGCAGTCTCTGGCATTTAACACCTCATCATAAAACAGCAGGGGATTAAGTAAAGGATTCATTGCTAGAGCCTTTTCCCTCTTGTCCAGATGCCTCTCACTTGCCTGGCTGGGGGGAAGTTTGGAGCAATAAACTTCTATGAAACCAGGAGAAGAGAGTCATGCTCACAGAGGGAAAAACTTTTACACAAGCAAATATGGATAAACTCACATAAATTCATATACAGATTTATGAATACACACTCATATATCTCTTTTCAAAACAGTTAGGTCCAGCTACATACTTACCTCATAATAACATACTTACACATGCACACATACTTATATATGTATATGGAGAGAGAGACCAAGCGCCAATGCAGAAAGAAATCACTCATTCTGGATGAAAAATGAGCTCCAGTCTTTATTGTATAGGGAAAGAAAAAGCTTCTACTCTTTTATTGCTAAATGAATTAAACCCAAGTCTGTAAGAAGAAAGCTTTTTCTCTTTAGTAAGCCTAAGCTTGTCTTGCTATTAAGAAAAGACCTGTTCTGTCCGTGGTAAGGAGAAGCCTGCCTGCTGCTTCTGTTCTCTCTGCAGCTTCTTCTTTTTTCCTTTTCCCCTCTACATTCTGCATATTGCTCTCTTAATTTTTTAAGTTGCCCTATAATTTCTAAGTTATTCCACTCTGCATTCTCCTTCAAATTGCTTTCTCCTCCTCCTCCTCTGATGTAACAGTGCCCTTACTCCCTGTGCCTTTTCTCCCAATGTTATTACTCCTAATGCCTTTATTTCTGAGTTCTCTCTAAAAGTTTTCTAAGAAAGTTATTCTCTAAAAAGAAATATTTAGAAAAATTTAGAATATTTAGAAATATTCTCTAACTATATATAACAAACCACTAGGTATTAGCCCACCCTTTTGAGTGGATCTATACAGAACAATGAACATGTGATGTCTTGTAGTGATGTTATATAGATAAATAGATTTCTTAATTCTTAATGATGTTTGTATAAGAATTCCTAAAATTACATTAGTAATTATTAAGCTCCTTTTTAAAGATTCTTCTTTTTTTTTTTAATTAATTAATTTATTCTTTTACACTTCAGATTTTATACACCCCCTGCCCTGTCCACCCTCTGATTTTTCCAGATCCCATACCTCCTCCCCAGCCCCCTGTCTCCACGTGGATCTCCCCACCCCCCACCCTGCCTGGCCTCTAAACTCCCTGAGGCCTCCAGTCTCTTGAGGGTTAGGTGAATCATCTCTGAATGAACACAGACCCCGCAGTCCTCTGCTGTATGTGTGTCTGGTGCCTCTTGTCGGCTGGTGTATGCTGCCTGTTTGGTGGTCCAGTGTTTGAGAGATCTCGGGGGTCCAGATTAATTGTGACTGCTGGTCCAACTACAGGATCGCCCTTCTCCTCAGCGTCTTCAAGTTTCCCTAATTCAACAACAGGGGTCAGCTGTTTCTGTCCTTTTGTTGGGTGCAAATATCTGCATCTGACTCTTTCAGCTGCTTTGCTTGTTGGGTCTTCCAGAGTGCAGTCATGCTAGGTCCCTTTTTGTGAGCACTCCATAGCCTCAGTGATAGTAAAGGTTCTTCTTAAGTTCAGTTTCCTCTCTCTGTCGTCAGCACTCACACATCTTTCAGAATACATAATCACATGGTAAAAAGGTCACCACAAGTTTACACATAAATTCAAATCATAAATTGAGTAAGAATTTTACAGCAGAGAATTGTTTACATGCACATCCATTAACAGTAATTGTCTGGCTAAGCATTCGTTTTCTGTACAAGCTCAGCAGGTTCAGTGAAAGTTAAAAACTATAATTTTTGTGTCTAAGTTATTAGAAAAGTTTTTTATAGATAAACCCAGTCAATATTTTATCTTCTCTCCTTGCACCTGTAGTAAATCATTAGTTCTCTTTTTATGACCTTTGTTTAATTATTTTATAGCCTCTTGGAATGTGCTTTTAAGTTGTAGATACCTGCTTGCTATCTCAGAAGCAATTAACTCATGACACTTGAAAACTAGCAGAGTTCTCATTGCAGTTTTGATTATTAGAGAGGACTTAATAGCAGTTCTATTTTAAAATAGCTTAATGTTGCATCCTCCCAGCCTCGAAACAGGCTGTCTCAGACCTCTGCAGCAACTGGCTCTGGACCGCCTGCGGCGGTCCCTCCCGACCTGCCAAGCTGGCTCTACTGTTTGCACCTGCAGGTGCTCTTCCAAACAATCCCCTTTCAGGGCAGAAGCTGCTCCCTGCTGATAAGCTCTGAGATTCTCCAGAGTCACCTTCCTGAAGATCCGCCTACCAGCTGGAACCTGTACTACAGGCCCCAAGACTGTGGCTTTGGGGGAAGGGTTTTTCCCATGCTATATAAACTCAGTACTTCATTAAACTTTGGGCCTTGATCAGAATCCTTTGTCCTAGCCCCATTCTTTCTCGCTGTCTTATCCATTCCAGCCCCAGCCCTGCTTTTCCAGAGGGACCCGGTTCGGAGTGTGGCCGTGGGCAGCCCTCTCAGCTTAATAATTACTAATGTAATTTTAGGAATTCTTATGCAATCATCATTAAGAATTAAGAGATCATCTTTTTTTTTTTTTGTTTTGTTTTTTGTGGTTTTTCTAGACAGGATTTCTCTGTGTAGCCCTGGCTGTCCTGGAACTCACTCTGTAGACCAGGCTAGTCTCGAAATCAGAAATCTGCCTGTCTCTGCCTCCACACCCGGCTAAGAAATATATATATTTGTGTGTGTGTGTGTGTGTGTGTGTGTGTGTGTGTGTAATAGGAAAGCATACTAATAGCAGGAATCTTTCCTAAAATGTAATCTTATTGGCCTTGCCTATAGAAGCAAATCTGTGTCAATAACTTTAATAGTCCATGGGGGAACCATCTCAGGAAGATCACCTGCTAGTTTTTAGCAGGTGATAGCTCCTTGATAGCTTCTGGCAACAGAAACATATTTTCCAGTGATTTTCTTATTTAATTTTTCCCTCACAGAAAATTGGAGATTCCTACCGTGGCTACTGCGTAAGTGAGACTGAATTAGAAAGTGTCCTAACTTTTCACAAGCAGCAAACACAGACTGTCTGGGGTACTCGCCAGTCTCCAAGCCCAGCCAAACCTGCCACACGCTTGATGTGGAAGTCTCAGTATGTCCCATATGACGGAATCCCATTTGTCAATGCAGGTACTTCCTATCAATTACTTGAAGGTTCCCAAGCATCAATGCTCAATTGTGAAAATGTAACTTTTGTGAGAGAATGTATTTTATTGTTTGTTGTAGGTGAGAATTGAATTATTAGTGGCTGAAAATGAGAATTAAGCTCAAAACAAAAACATATATCCAATTAGTTTATGCCATAAGGTTATGTTATCATCTCGCAGATAAATAGACAATAAATATAAAGACAGACACATATAATTTCATTGTTTGTATCAGGTTCTGCAACCAAGCATCCTCCAAAGAACTTTGTTTTCCAAGTATTTTAGCTTTCAGATCTGCTCAAAAAGAATTAATGTGCTGATTTTCATTCCTGTTGGCAGTGCTATAAACTTCTCTACATTCAGCCCTTGTTTGAGTATCTCCAGACTTAAAAAAAAAAAAAAAATCCAGGTTATGCCAGTCTTGGTGGCATATACCTTTAACTCCAGCATTCAGGAGGCAGAGGCAGAGGCGGAGGCAGGAATATCTCTGTGAGTGTGAGGCCAATCTGTTTCACATAGTGAGTGCCAGGGCAACCACAGCTACCCAGAGTGATCCTGCCTCAAAAGCAAAACAAAACAGAACAACCAGCTGTACTGGGGAACACCTTTACCAGAACTCTGGAAGCTGAGGCAGGAGGATCTCTGTGAGATCAAGGCTAGCTAGGGCCATACTAGTGGACCCTGCCTCAAAAAAATAAAAAATTTAAAAAGATTACATCATGAGAACTATAATGTATATTAAAAATAAAGGTAAGAATATAAAAACTCTTATATTTTTGGTTGTGAGTCTAACCTTTAACAGCTGAGCCATCTCTCTAGCCCTTCATTTATGAAAAAGTGTATTTTATATATATTTTAAGTTAGTTTTTACTTTATGTATATGGATATGTTAACTGTGTACTACTTATGTTCAGTCCCTACAGAGGCCAGAAAAGAGCATTGGGTCGTCTGCAACTGAAATTATAGACAGCTGTGAACCACCACGTGGTGCTGAGAATTGAACTCAGGACCTCTAGAAGAACAGCCAGTGCTCTTAGCCACTGAGCCATCTCTCCAGCCCATATTTTATGTTTTAAAAGTTGACTGTATCCTGATGAGAGTAGAATATTCAACTCTTATGCAGCATGGATTTCACATCTATGTATTTGTAATCTACTGTAATGTAACAAATTATCCCAAACTTGAAGGCTGAGAACTACAAACATTGATTGTCTCTGTTTCTAATAGTCAGAATTCCAAGTGTAGCTTAGTAAGAAGGCTCTCATGTTTGTACATGGGCCGAGGTTGTGGTGTTGATCAGAACTGCAGTCATCTTGTGCTTGACTAGGAGAGGCAGCAATTCCAGTCTCACCTGTGTGGTTGCCTTGCTATGCAGGCCTTTCAGAGTTCTCTCACTATGTGGCAGCTGATATCATCACAGCAGTCTGAGTAAGAGTAAGAGAGTACCCAAGATGGAAATTATAGTCTTCTTATAACCTAATAGCAGCCGGGCAGTAGTGGCGCACACCCTTAATCCCAGCACTTGGAAGGCAGAGGCAGGCAGATTTCTGAGTTTGAGGCCAACCTGGCCTACAGAGTGAGTTCCAGGACAGCCAGGGCTATACAGAGAAACCCTGTCTTGAAACAACAACAACAACAACAACAAAAAACCCCCAAAACAAAAAAACTAATAGCAGTCACTTCTGCCATATTTAGTAGAAGTTAAGTTGGTAAGTAGAGCCAAAGTAAAGCCAAAGCTGAAGGAGAAGAGATACACAGGGAAATGAATAGTAGGAGGCCATCTTAGAGGCAGGTCGCCAGGTATTCCAACAAATCCAATAGAATATGAAAATAGTGCTAGAGCATTGGCTCAGAGGTGAAGAGCACTGGCTGCCCTTGCAGTGGACCTGGGTTTAATTCCCAGCACCCACACAGCAGCTCACAATGGTCGCTAACTCAAGGCCTAGTCGATCCAACTCCTTCACACATACATACATGTAGGCCAAACACCAAATGTATATAAGAATAAGTAAGGAATTTAAAAAAAAAAATAAAATAAATAATTTAGAAAAGGAAGTGCTGGGGCTAAAGAGAAGGGCCTGCAGTTAAGAGCACTTCTGCTCCTGCAGAGAGAGCACCTGGGTTCCATTCCCAGCTTCCATATCGGGCAGCTCACAGCCACCTGTCACTCCAAGGGCCATGGGATCCAGCACCCTCTGGACTGTGTAGGCACCTGCATGTGCACAGAAACTCTTAGTGGTATCCATACAGACACATAAATGAAATACATACATTATTTTTTAAGGAAATTGGGGGCCGGAGAGATGGCTTAGTGCCTGCGTTGCTCTTGCAGAGGTCCCGCACCCACATGGTAGCTCATAGCCATGAACTCAGGCTCCAGAGTGTCAGATGCCAATCTTACCTCTGTGTGCACCAGGAATGGATATGTACACATGCATGCAAGCAAAGCACTCGTGGACATAAAATAAAATCAATCTAAAGAAACTTTAAAAGGAAATAAGATCCTAAATAGTATTAACTATTAACCCACTGTAACATTTGCTAATTTCAACTTATAAAGTGTCTATTTAGCTTTGGCTCAACCTATTTAGTATTATTAAAAATTACATGCCTCAGCTAGGTGACAGCAGTGTATGCCTTTAATCCCAACACTGGGAGGCAGAGGCAGTCAAATATCTATGAGTTCAAGACAGAGCAAGTTCTAGAACAGCTAGGGCTACACAGAAACCCTGTCTCAAAAACAAATAGACAGACAAATCATATGTCTCTGTGTATCAGCAAATGTGATATTTGTTAATTCCTTACCATAATTATGACATATTTGATAAACTTGACACAAATTTAAATTTGTCTGTCTTGCATTTTTCATAAGAAATACTGATTGTTTTGTTCCATAAGCTTATGTAATCAACAATGTAGATTTCGACATTGTCACAGCCACATTTTAAAAATCTGTTGAAAATATCTAAACACATGAATTACTGTCATTGTTTGGTTTTGGTTCACAGGAAGTCGAGCTGTGGTAATGGAGTGTCAGTATGGACCAAGGAGAAAAGGTTTTCAGTTAAAAAAAATCAGTGAGCAAGAAAGTAGGTCTTGTCATCTCTATAAAGCTACTTGTCCAGCCAGGTAAGCTTATTTTATCTTTTTTTAAATGTATTTTTTTTTTACATTAAACTCTTATTTTTTCAATAGCAAATAAAAGCCCTTTTACTAAGTTTAAACATCTCAAAAACATGTACAGTGAATTTTAGGTTTTTCTCTCATTATTGTTTTGTATGTTCCTTACTAAAGCCTGAAATCCCATTGGTTTTTAAGTCATTTGGATATATATGTGGATGGATGCACACATATCCTCTCCTACCCTAAAATGTCAGTAATGGCCACTAAAGTTTTCTTTCCTTAAAGTTATGTAATAGTTCTCTCTTCTCTCTGACTGATGTCGTATCAATTTATTCTTCCTTTGAAAGCCTACAGTATTTAGTGCACAGATACCAAGTGGCTGAGCAGTGTACACATGGCATGTACTTACTAAACTCTCCGCTGTTTCTATTCCTAATGTACCTTCTAAGTTACTTCATAGAGGTATATGAGAACTCTATTTTTAACAGCTGTGTAATATTCCATTTGTAAGCATAACATTTAATTAATCCTCTATGAAATAATGGATTTTTTTGAGATGGGGTCTCTTGCATTCCAGGCCAGCCACACACACACTATGTAGCCCAGGGAGGCCTTGAATTCCTCATCCTCCTGCCTCTGCCTCTTTAATGCTGGGATTTACAGGTGTATTCCAGCATGCCTAGTGACAAATTTTGTTATTGTACTCAAAACCACAATTAACAACTTTAAGTTTATTAGAGTAAATCCATAGCATGGTGATTGTTAGAGAAAAGGTTATATACTTTAGAAATGTTGACAAAGAAAAATTGTTTTAAAAAGATTTTACCAGTTTACCAGTTTGCATTCTCACCAGCAATGTATGAGATCAATAGTAATGTTTTGATAGAGGACTAGGTTATCATTGCTCTGAGCAAGAGCAGAAAAGGGAGCCAATGAGAGAGCTTAAAAGGTTTCATACTCGTACTCTTTTAGACTTTAAAAACGTTCCAAATTATTAGTCAATTTAAAACTGTTAAAGACATTATGGGCTAGGGAATAGGAAAGTGTCCTTGTGGTCAGAGCTTATCTAGCCTGCACACAGCCCTGAGCCGAATCAACAGTGCTTCAAAAGAATGAAGTAGTGTACAGTGAATATGGTAACTCCTGCCTGTAATTGCAGGTGCTTGGAACATTGAGGGGAGAGAATCATTTGAGCTCAGAAGTGTTAGTTCATCCTGAGCAAAACAAAACAGATAATTCATTATGGCTGGACTTAGTTGACATATTATATTTTAGCACCACATAGAGCATAAACTTAAGCATTCTTATATTTAAAAGACGGGTGTAGAAGCTGGAGAGAAGGCTCCTTGGTTAAGAGTACTTGCTGCTTTTGCAGAGGACCTGGGTTTAGTTCCCAGAACTCACCTGGTGACTCACAGCCATCTATAACTCCAGTTCCAGGGAAGCTGATGCCACTCAGACCTGCACAAACTCCTGCTCTCATGTGGCACACACATGAACCCAGGCATACACTCATAAAATAGATAAATCTTTAAAAGCCCAGTGTGATGGTTACGTACTCAGCACTGGAAAGGTAGAGAAAAAGCAGCATGAGCACATGAAGACAGACAGACAGACATGCACATACACTTATAAAATGTGAAAAAAATTTAAGGGACTGGAAATGTGACACTGCACATAGGAACATGCTGACTGATCTTTCTGAGAACTTGGGTTCAAGGGCTGGAGAGATGGCTCAGCCGATTAAGAGCACTGATTGCTCTTCTGAAGGTTCTAGGTTCAAATCCTAACAACCACATGGTGGCTCACAACCATCTGTAATGAGATCAGATGCCCTCTTCTGGTGTGTCTGAAAACAGCTACAGTGTACTTACATATAATAATAAATAAATCTTAAAAAGGGGGGAAAGAGAGAGAGAGAGAGAGAGAGAGAGAGAGAGAGAGAGAGAGAGAGAGAGAGAGAAAACGAAGTTGGGTTCAGTTCTCGGCACCAACGTGGCAGTTCCCAACCATCTATCACTATAGATCCATGCATGGAGGCAAAACACCCATACACAGAAAACAATAACATGTATATTTTCAAAGTCTAGGGTCTCATGAGATACCTTAATGTTGTCATAAATTTGTGCCTGTTCTTCAGACTGAGTTCCAGGATAGCTAGGGCTACACAGAGAAACCCTGTCTCAGAGAGAAAGAGAGGGCCGGGGAATGTGAAAAAATTACTTTGTCTTTTCAGAAACAGTCTCCCTGGCTATCCTGGAATTGCCATATGGACCAGGCCTTGAGTTCACAAAGATCCTCCTGCCTGGGACTATGGGGTTAAAGGCATTGGTCACCACTAGTGGTTTAATTATGTGTCATTGTTGGCCAGGTCATGGTGACACACCTTTAAATCCAGCACTCGGGAGGTGATTATGGCTTCCAGTACAATGAAGAAGAGAAAATTTCAGAAAATACCTATATTTAGATATTTATATTCAATACATGATAGTTGTTAGTCATCTGAGTGTCATGCACTTAATATGATGTCTTTCATAAGCTTCTGAACACTAAATTATATATTCTCTTGAACTCTTAATTGATGTTAGATTTTTTCTTAAGATTATAATAGATAGTTTCTTCTTTGTCTTGTATAAAGGATATACATTAAAAAGGTACAGAAATTTCCTGAATATAGAGTACCTACAGACCCCCAAATTGACAGGAAGATAATCAGACTGGAGCAGGAGAAAGCCTTCACGCTGCTGAAGAAGAACCTGGTGGATGCTGGTGGTGTTCTTCGGTATGACATTCATGCAACCCTTTCATTTTCTTATCAGCACCACTAACAAGGACTCTTTTACCCCTGTCTTTTCAATAAAGAATGGTTTTATAAGTTAGTTATATACCTCACTAATATTAAACTTAGTTGCTATTGTATATGTTACTGACTTTATTACCTAAAAATTTTATATAATGCTAACCATACATTGTTAATTACCATGGTAGCCATCTGTGAATGGTAAGCCCTAATAAAATTCCATTTTATGCTTCATGTTTTAAATAGAGAGAGATGTAATAGTTCTAGCTTACTGTTACATATGTGTTAGTTCAGTTGAAGATTTTATTATTGTATAATGACATCAAACATAAGGAAAAGTCTTGTATGATCTTTTATAAAAACTTAAAAATGAAGTCAATAATTTGTAGTTCAATTTTTAAGATGTGTTACTATAAAATTTTTATTTTTAAAAAATATTATTAGAGTTCTTTATTTTATTTTGTATTTAAGAGTTGCCTGAAAGTATGTATGAGCATCACATGCATGTGTGATGCCACTGAGGTAGGAGGAGAACATCAGAGTCCCTGTCACTTGAGTTATAGGTGTTTGTGAGCCACCATGTGGGTTCTGGGGCTCAGACCTGGGTCCTCTGCAAGAGTAACAAGTGCTCTTAACAATTGAACTGTCTCTCCAGTTCCAAACTATATAAGTTTTAATCGGTCTTTATTTTGTTTATATCCATTTATATCAAACAGAAGCACAGGGGGCCAGTGACTATAGCTCAGTGAGGTCAGGACATATAATAAAAGGAAAGAATTGACTCCTTTAAGTTGTTCTCTGACCTCCACGTATGTGTGTGCACATGCATGTATACGAACACATACAGCCATACACACACACACACACACACACACACACACACACACACACACACACAATATAAAAGGAGGACAGGTACTTGGTGTGTAGCTCAGCAACAGAGCACCTTGCTAGCCAAGTGCTTAGCCCAAAATTAACCGCCAACACCACACACACACACACACACACACACACACACTCAACACACATACACATTTGTACAAAAATATCACTCAAGTTGGACATGGTGATGCACACCTTTAATTCTAGCACTCAAGAGGCAGAGGCTAGTGGATCTCCGAGTTCAAAGCCAGTCTGGTCTACATGCCAAGTTCCAGACCAGCCAGTGCTACACAGTGAGACCTCATCTCAAAAATAAAAACAACAACAATGAAAAGAAAGATCAATTAAAACAGTTTTCTACCAGATTGATTTTCCTAGCACCAGTCCCTTGTGCTACTGTATATGAGCTGTGTCCATATCTTAGTTGATTCTATTGCTCATTGGGCCAGCAGGAATTTGTGTGTATCAGTGGTTTTGCCTGCATATATGTATGTGTACCATGTGCATGCCTGGTACCCACAGTAGTTAGAACTTTGGATCCCCTGGAGCTGGAGTTACAGATTATAAGCTGGGAATTGAAACCCAACTGAAAGACCACCAAGTGCTCTTAACTCCCGAGCCATCTCTTTACCCTCATCTATGTGTAAATCCCTGCATGTCTTAGCTTAGGGTCATAGTGAAAGTTTATGAAGTTACTTTTTTTTTTCTTTTTAGTTTTTTCAAGACATAGTTTCTCCATGTGGTCCTGGCTATCATGGAACTCATTTTGTTGACCAGGCTGGCCTAGAACTCACAGACCCACCTGCCTCTGCCTCCCAAGTGCTGGGTTTAAGGTGTGTGCCAACACTTCCAGAGTAAAGTTACCTTTTAAATTGTGCATAAAGTCAATCTTAGAAGAGTTGAATATAAGACATTTTATATTTTATTCCACATGGTATAATCATGCATGATTTTTTGCTTAAAATATTATTCCTTCTCTTGATGAATATTAACCTAAGTAATTATGATTTCTGCCTTTGTCTAAAATTATCAAATAATTTTGCTATTTAAATTTTAATAATTTTCAATGTATTCTCTTGTCAGATGGTATGTGCAGTTACCTACACAGCAAGCTCATCAGTATCATGAATCAGGGACTCCTGGTGTCCCTTTGTCACCGTCACCTTTTCCTATGTCTCCTCTTGAAGAAGAGGAAGCTGTAGTCAGAGATGAGAACTGTGCGTTGCCCTCTCGTCTCCACCCGCAAGTAGCGCATAAGATTCAGGAATTAGTGTCACAGGGAGTAGGACAAGTGTATGCAGTAAGGAAGCAGCTCAGGTACAGGAGGGGCAGCGTTTTCTCTCATACCTGTTGCTTAAGTAATAACGCTGAACAGTACAGGTGCTTCGTAGCAGTTTTCCAGGACATTGCTATCACAGGGATATAATGTGTTTCTTCATCTCACCTGTAAACCCACTAATGCTTGGCAACCCTTCATATAGTCTGTCTTAATATAATTCTAAATACTTATTCATTTGAGATACTGTATCTTTGGAAGATTGGATTATTTTTCAATAATGAATTTTATTTTATTTTATTAGCTAAGGTCTCAGGCTGTAACCCAGAACTGGCCTTTAATTCACTATATAGCCCAGGCTGGCTTTCAGTTTTCAGCATTCTTTCTATCTCAGCCAACCAAGTGCTGGGATTATGGGTATAAGCCACTAACTCTGTAATGAATTGAATGATACACATATCTCAGAGAGAGAGAAAAACTTGTAGAATCAAAAATTAAAAAGGTAGGCTAAGCTGGGCGTGGTGGCACACGCCTTTAATCCCAGCACTTGGGAGGCAGAGGCAGGCGGATTTCTGAGTTCGAGGCCAGCCTGGTCTGCAGAGTGAGTTCCAGGACAGCCAGGGCTACACAGAGAAACCCTGTCTCGAAAAACCAAAAGAAAAAAAAATAAATAAATAAAAGGTAGGCTAGGGTATTTATTTTTAGATTATTTGAAATGAAATAGTATTTTATTATAATACGGGGAATGAATATGATCAAAATAAAATATATGCTTGTATGAAGTTCTCAGAAAATTACTTAAAATATTAGATTTTTAAAAAAGATAATGAACTAAACTATTTACTATAACAATATACAATATTATATTCAATTATATATATAAAATCACTGCACTATTAGTTAAACAAATTATCAGCAGTACCATTAAAGTTAGTCCAAAATACTACAAAGTTTCATTAGGTTAAGAACTATTGAGATTAACTGCAAAATAATTATTATAAGGCAATATGTGCTTAGTACATATTTGGCCAAACCTTTAAATATATCATTTCTCGACAGCTTAGTAATGATGATGCATTTATCCCCATTTTATACATGAGAAAATGGAAATTCAAAGTTGGTAAATATTTGACTTGAAAGACAGACTCAGGACTGAAGTCTGCCTCAGTGTTATACCTGTGTAATGCTGTAACACCTTGCTCCTCTTGGTTAGTGTGTAGTGGAACCTGAATAACAAAATGAGTACTTCTAAGATTTTTTTGAGATTGGGTCTCACTGTGTAGCCCTGGCTAGACTGGAACTCATAGAGGTCCACCTGCCTCTGCATCCCTAGTGCTGGGATCAGAAGTGTATACAGCCGAATGCAGCGGACAGTCATTACTTTTTAGATATTTAACATTTATTTTCATCAAGGCCTACAAAACAAAGCTAAAATTTATTAAGGCCATCACTGTTTACTAACATTTGGCCAATCTACACATTTCAAATTATTTATTTATTTATTTTTAATTATTTTTTTTCAAGATAGGGTTTTCTTCATATCCCTGGCTGTCCTCAAACTCAGAGATCCTCCTGCAGAGTGCTGGGTTAAAGGCACGTGCCGTCAGTACCCAGCTACTTATTTAAGAAGAGGTTGAATGAGAAGGAAAGTAATACAACTCTCCAGTTTTATCCAATAAATATAATGCATAAAGTACACGTGTTAAACGTGGTTCATGTATTTATTTTCATATAATTCTGTAATAATGCTACCTTTCTTGCAATATCTTACCTTCTTTCGATATTTGAACCATCAAATTTCATGTAATATTACTTAAGGCCTTTTGGAAGCAGTGTAACATGATGTTTATGTATACAAATTAGAAAATGGCCCATGTTTTCCTACTTACTAAGTAGGTATATAACTCAGGGCAGCTTCATCTTCTGCAGTCTTCAGCTCCCTCGTCTGGAAAGTGGTATTGCTAATCACACCTGGTCACATGATCACAGCAATAGTTAAAGGAAGCACCGTTAGTGTGTTCAAAATTGTGCCTGATATGGTAAGGATCTAAAACAGAATTATCTTCAAGCTGAGGATTGTGGTTTAAGTTTAATTCATAAAAATATCAAAGCTCTGTAATATGTGTGCTTTGAACCAGTGAAATAGCACCTTCCTTTAACCTGTATGACTTCTATTGCTTTGATAAATAGACACAAATCTAAAGTGGCTTATATGAATTACTTACAGAAACATGAATTGTACTTTATAAAAGTTTATATTAAGAAAGAACCTTTCCTTCAATCTGTAAGTCTATCATTACAGTTATATTTTTATTTTATATCTTCCACAGAAAATTTGTGGAAAGAGAACTGTTCAAGCCTGATGAGATACCTGAAAGACATAATTTATCTTATTTTCCAACTGTAAATGATATAAAAAACCATATCCATGAGGTACAGAAATCCTTGAGGACTGGAGATGTGGTATATAACTCAGAGATTATTCCAGCAACGGTATGATCACACCCAGTTCTTTGTCTCATTAGAGCCTTTCTCAACTCCTGTTAACACTGTAGAGTCAGTATTTGGCCTGGTAGAAGGCTACTGTTAACCATCTCAATTATTATGATTCAAGAAAACATGCTATACCTAGCATGCATATTTTCTTTTCTTTTCTTTTCTTTTTGGTTTTGTTTTGTTTTTTGTTTTTTTCAAGACAGGGTTTCTCTGTGTAGCCCTGGCTGTCCTGGAACTC
>NC_034594.1:39287655-39294819 GCF_900095145.1 Mus pahari
CCTGCCTCTGCCTCCCAAGTGCTGGGATTAAAGGCGAGCGCCACCACGCCCGGCTCCAGTTGATGCTCTTAACTTGCGCTATATCTCCCCAGCCCTGGTACTTGGATATTTCAAATGCTAGAACTGCTGGGATGGGGTGTGTGTGTGCATGTCCAAACTTTTAATTATTGATGTCCTGAATTCAATAAATAAAAAAGATTTGCGATCTACACTTCCTATCAAAATTGTTAATACCTGAATTCAATAGTAAAGAGGGTAATTACAAAGCAAAGCAGAAGGTATATGAAAATTAGATAAGACGCTGGGGTGGGAGGGAGCTCTATAAAGTGCTTGCCTCCCAAACTTGATTATTGAAGTTGATTCCTTAGAACCCACCTAAAAATGTATGGTGGGTGTGAACGTGTAATGCCAGTGGGAGGAGTGGAGACAGGTGTGGTGCTGGCTGACTGGTCACTCTAGCCAAAGTGGTGAGCTCCAGGCCAATGAAAGATTTCATTTCAAAGGAAATAAAGTCAGTGTTTCCTCTGGCATTAATATGCACACGTGTGCGTGTGCGCACAGCACACACACACACACACACACACACACACACACACAGTTTTGGCTAGATGGCTATTTGGTAAAGGTACTCGCCACCTATCCTGACTACCTGCATTTGATCAGAGCCTACAAGGTGGAAAGAGAGAACTGATTTCCAAAAGTTGTCCTTTGATTTCTACGTGTATGATAAGATGTGTGTGTACATAAGCATACACACACGTGCACACAAAATAAGTAAATAAAAGTAAACTTAAAAAAAGAAAATATAGCTAGTTGCATTAATGTTTTAAGATTATTTTCAGTATAACTATTGTGTTTTTACTGAAACAAATATTCTCATTTCAGCTTCAATGGACTACAGATAGTGGGAATATTCTCAGAGAGACTGTAACAGTTACATTTGCAGAAGGTATGTTATTTGGATTTTTTTTGTTTTCTGAATTTTTGTTTTTGTTTTTCTTTATGTAGTCCTAGAACTCACTTTGTAGACTAGGCTGGCCTCAAATTAAGAAATCCACCTGCCTCTGTCTTCCAAATACTGAGATTAAAGACATGTGCCACCACCACTTGGTTTGTTTTGCATATTTTTATAATGTAAAAATTAATGTTATATCTGGAAAGAACTTTAGATATCTCATGTAATGAAATTATTTTTGTTTTTTCGTATGTGTGCTTATGTATATGTATAGGTGTATATGCGTGTGTGAAGGCCAGAGATTAATGGCGGATGTCTTCCCCCATTACTCCCACATCTTTTTTTTTTTTTTTTTTTTTTTTTGAGACAGGGTTTATGGCTAAACCTGGAGCTCCTGTCTAAGCTGGTCAGAAAGTTCCTGGGGCCTACCTGCCTTCTCCAATCCCCTAGTGCTGGGGTTACAGACTCTCTCCTAGGAAGTTATGTTAATCTGACAGGCTCTGGAAACAGTGAAGTAGATACATTATCTCTTTGTTTGTGGTTGTGTCTATGTTTCTGTGTGTATTTTGGTTTTTGCTTCTTTGTTGTTGATTTGAAACAGTCTCATTCTGGTTCCTGGCTGATCTGGACTATCTTAGGCTGGCCTCAAACTCTTGATAGTTCTCTTTCATTAGTCTCAGAAGTGCTAGAAATTACAAGCATGAGATACCATGCCAGGCTAGTTTGGGATTATGTGTTAGTTAACTGATTAATTAGTTCATTTATTTATTCTGAGGCAGGGTCTTACTGTGTAGCCCTGACTGGCCTGGAACTCACCAGGCTGGCCTCAGACTAACAGAGATCTACCTGCCTCTGCCTCTCTGCCTCTCTGCCTCTCTTCTCTGCCTCTCTGCCTCTCCTTTGACTCTCTGCCTCTCTGCCTCTCTGCCTCTCTGCCTCTGCCTCTGCCTCCCATGTGCCACCATGCCTGGCTATGTGTTTGGTAATTGATATTTTGTTTGTTTGTTTGTTTTCAGACAGAGTGTCAAGTAGCCCAGTCTGTCCTGAAACGCACTTCTTTAGCCAAGAATTACCTTGTACCACTGATCCTCCTGTGTCCCCTCCAGAGTTCAGGAACTGTGTGCATTTGCCACCTTTGCCTAGCTTACTGACGATTATTTGAAGTCTTTTGCAAACCTTTGACTTTGTTTTATCTTCTATTCTGATTCTAATAGTAATGGTTGTTATAAAGTTCAAGAAAATAATTTGTCTATCTCTTGTTAATTTAGGAAATTTACTAGGAGAACCAATTCCCAGCAAAATGGGAACAAGTCAGACACAGACTTCTTTGTCTCCAGAGCCACTTCCCTTGCTCTCCCCACTTTCTTCATTTCCACCCAAAATATTTACACACTTCCAGGTAGGTACCCTTTAAACAGATAAATCTAGGGATCTTTCTCTTCCATGGCTTCTTCTATATTGATTTTAGATAATTGTCTGAAATTACAATAATGGCCATATATTTCTTCATTACTAATTTTCCAGTCCTTTGTGATTTGATGCAAAATGGTAACTCAGATAATATGTTTTGAAAATGTGAGAGACTATGAATGCTTTGTTGTACTACATTTCCTTTGGTCCTGGTTTCTGTCTTCATAGACTGTTTGTTAGTAATTACATACCTATTACTTTTTTTTTTTTGTCAAAAGACTATCCTACAAGAATGTCATATTAGTAAATTCAAACATTGTGATACAACTCTTTTCTCTTTGGAAGGCTTTGAAGTTACAGCCAAGACTCTCCTCTCCTGATGGCTCACAAGCTTTGGTGTCAGTAGATAGCCATGCATCCTCTAGTCCTTCTGGCCTTGTGGATACAGTAGGAAATGCTGAAGTGAATAACCACTCTCTCCTGCTTGGTCAGAGTCAAATCCTTGGAACAGATACATGCCTAACCCAAAAGAACAGCACTCCCTCTTCCATGGGCAACCTCCCAGAGTCAGTTCCGAATCTAGCTGCAGTGCACCAGCTGGTGGGAGGTGAAGCTGGTGAGGATGCAGGTAATCCGGAAGGAAGTGTAAATAGGACTCTGTTGGGAGATGTACAAACCGTTCCAATACCAATCATAGACAGCCATCCAGCTCTTGGTAAGTGACCATCAACTTACAATTCTT
This sequence comes from Mus pahari, assembly GCF_900095145.1. Taxonomy (NCBI): domain Eukaryota; kingdom Metazoa; phylum Chordata; class Mammalia; order Rodentia; family Muridae; genus Mus; species Mus pahari. The sequence continues at coordinate 39,290,763 of NC_034594.1, forward strand.
TTTAACCTTTTATAACCTGGGATCACTACATCAAATAAAAGGAAAACCAGTCATTTCTACCCAGAGGGTTTATAACATTGTATAGTTGAAACAAAATTAGGAAGAAAAAATTACGAAATTTCACTAACTTAATTTTTTTCTTATTTTGTCTAGTTAAAAAATTTTAATTCCAATGACATTTCCATTGTTTATCCCAGCACTTAGAAGGCTTAGGCAGAAGGATTCCAAATTCAAAGACACCCTGGACTACAAAACAAGTCCCACAGCAGCCTAACCAACTTAGCAAGATCCTGTGTCAAAGAGAGGGCTGGGGTAGAGGAGTACTTTACTCCATAGTAGGCCCTAAGAACTGGGTCCAGGCCCAGTACAGACAGGAAAAGAGGGAAAGCGGGTGAGAAAGGAAAGTATTCATTTATTTTTAATAACGTTCTTATTTTATGTTTTGATACCGGGTCTCACTCTGTAGCTCTGACTGTGCTGGAACTTACTATATAGACCAGGCTGGCCTCAAACTCACAGAGTTCTGCCTGCTCTGCCTTTCAAGTGTTGGAATTAAAGCATGTGCTGCCACCGCTTAGCCCATAGTTATTTATTTTATCATGCATATAAGTGGTTTGCCTGTGTGTATGTATGTGTGCTACATGTATGCCTAGTGCCCAGGGAGGGTGTTGGATTCCCCAGAGCGAGAGTTACAGATGGTTGTAAACCACCAGGTGAGTGCTAGGAACTCAACCTAGATACTCTACAAGATATCCAGATACTCAGAGCCATCTCCCCAGCCCCACAACTCATTTCTGAGTGCTGATGCTCTTCTGTGGAAAGCAATAGGTATGCATTTTGCTTTGAAGTATCACAGTCTTCACAGAAATTATTCTTAGAACATACATCTGCCTCTATCTTAATCATCACTCTTTTGGTAAATAAAAATGTGAATAGTTCATTCTAGAAAGAGTTAAAGTCTTTTAAATTTATGGGAAACATACTTGTAAGAAAGTTGCTGGACCAGTACTCAGAAGGCAGAGACAGAAGGATCTCTGAGTTCTAGACATCCAGGGCTCCACAGAGAAACCCTGTCTCAGAAAAAGAACAAACAAAAAAACAAACAAACAAAATATTTACCAGAGAACTTTTATAATTATGGAGTACCTTTATAGATGAAGACAAAAATACATATATATATAAATTTATTGTCATAACTCCATGAGAAACTTAGCTATATTCTCATTCTACAGATTGGGAAACCAAGGCTCGAGTAAGTTAAGTACTTGCCTGATGTTTGTGTGTAATAAATGATAGAGGAGGGAACTACACCCAGGCATTCTCACCTTCTAAAACTTTCTTCTTTTTGGCATGCTTTCATCTTCTATGTTGTCACACAGCATTTCTGAAAGCATGAATCCAAATGGCTTTCAAAGACACCCTTTTTAGCCCAAATCTGTTTGCTTTATCTAGTGAGGTCAATCTGAGGGGGTCACTTCACAAGACGTAAGCTCTTGGAGTCATTCAAATCCATCTTCTGTGGGTTCCTATGTCTGTGATAGAACTCCAGTATACTTGTGTGCTACAGTACTGGATGTTAAGCACTCTGCTAAACAAGCCAGGCCCTGTAACCTCTGCTTTCTGAGAGCAACTGAAGAGTGGAGATTCATAATAAAGTACAATGAAGGTTTGAGGTTGGGCATGATGGTGCATGCACTCTGATATCTGAGTTCAAGGCCAGCATGGTCTTCATAATGAAACCCTTTCTCAGAAACAAAACAAACAAAAAGATGAAGATGCTAAGCATTGCACTGCCCAGTTGACAGCATTACTGCTGGTCTGCTGGTGCTGTCCATGTGGTTATGATCACGGTGGAGGTCTTCCGTTTAGGTCTTCTGAAGTGTTTTAGATAAGCAAACATATAGGTCACCTAGCTGAGACAAAGCTATCATTGTAAGATGTGCCACTGTGCTTTCAAATATGCCAAAATATTTATCTCAGTGTCACCATGACTCTTTTCTAAATTATGGTATATTTGCATTTATTTTAAATTCATATATATATTTTAAAGATAAAGCCTCAGGAAGATCAGGCCGGCCTTGTGTTGGCTGTATTACTAGGGATAACCTTGAATTCCTGATCCTATGCCTCATTGCTCTATGCTGTGACCACAGGCATATGACACTGTGCCTGGCTTTAAATGTACATAATTTTAAACATTGCAATGTCATAAACATTTTCTAACCCTTCTTATTTTTTTGTTTGTTTTAAGTTGAAGAAAGTCTGTCTAAGAACCAAGTTAAACGAGAAACCAATGAGCCAACCCTGTCCACAGAAGCAAAAACTTTCCTGGACTGTAAAAAAATATCTGCTACATAAATATTGTGAGTTTTTCAGAATTTACAGCTCTGGCCCCTTCCTTCCGATGTCTTAATAGGTGGGGATTGTCAGAGGTGGTGTGTCAATCACCGGACCAGGACTGATGATGGGCAGTTTTGACTTAAAGCTCCAATATTTGTTGCCAATTCTATATTTGTATTTCCCTTAAAAATATTTTACTTTATTTTGTATTCCTATAATTTTTTATTATTATCCAGTAAGGCAAATATTTTAAAAGATCATCTGAAGTTATCCACAGTAATTTAGTGTGAATGCAAATAGTTATCTCACCCAGTTTTGGTTCTTACAAGACAGAAAAGACCAACAATAAAAGCAGTATGTAAGTGCACGTGTAGGTGTGTCGGAAAATTTAAAGTTATAAGAACAGTTTTGATTAACCGACAGGTAAGAAACTATTTATTATCTTTTTATTTGGGAAGATAGAGCAATAGATTTCTATGGTAGCACAGAACCACCAAACACATCCCCCAATGCTGCATTTGCAGTTTATCCTTGGCGAGATATAAATCTTTAACTGTAAATGAATGGTACTAAAGGTCATCTGTCAGACATTTCAGTGACTTGGAAATATTAAAACATTGAATTAATCAGATAAATAACATAAATGGATATAAATGACATGTATGTTATATGGGACTGGAGGTAAATCCCTACCTAGGAATAGAAACTTGAAAAATTCAGAGATTTGGGGAAATGTTAGAATTCCCTACTATTTATAGATCATTTGTGGGAACTTTTTTTTTTTTTTTTTTTTTGAGATTTTTTTTCTGTGCGTGTTTCTCTGTGTAGCCCTGGCTGTCCTGGAACTCACTCTGTAGGCCAGGCTGGCCTCGAACTCAGAAATCTGCCTGCCTCTGCCTCCCAAGTGCTGGGATTAAAAGCGTGTGCCACCATGCCCGGCTTGGGGGAACTTTTGATGGTAGCAAAATTGTCGTTTTTTTAAAGATTCAATTTTGACTAAAAAATAATTTAAATAGTATTTACATTTTTTCTGTACCAGAGTTCTTATTGAATTGATAGCATTATGATTCGTATATTTCAAGGTAAGTATATAGCTTAAAATTTAGTTCATATTTGAAACTTAAAAATGTCTGATCTGATATTTACTCATTAAATAAGTATATTTATATTTATACCTAGTACCAAATAACAAGTAATCATTATGTTCATTATAAACTTGTTTTTATGGAAGATTGACTAGGTAGAAATTTCAAATGGAACTGTCCTGAAATTAACCAAGCTGAATGTAGTGGTACACACCTGTAATCCCAGCACTGAGGAGGCCACAGAACTGGATGTAAATTCAGTCAGCCTAGGTTGTACAGTGAGACTTTACTAAGAAAGAAAGAGTCAGTCACCTAGAAGATTCTTTTTCTGGAGACTCCTTTGTGAGTTACTTACATTTTTATTTTCAAAAATAAGAACTTCAACTGAATATTAAAGTTTAATATTCAAAGCATGAACAATATAATTTGATATTTGTCCTTAATACTTTACATGGATTGACTTTCCTAAAATCTAATTACCCATTATTATTCACTTTGCTTTGGGTACATGACCTGTACCTAAATATAAAGCTCTGTTATTTTGAAAGTAGGCAGAACTCTAAAATTCATTATCTTTACATCTGTATCCAGTCAACATAAAGTTTATTTTATCTTTTTTTTTTTTTTTTTTT
>NC_034594.1:39294929-39308435 GCF_900095145.1 Mus pahari
GCGTCAGATCTTGTTACGGATGGTTATGAGCCACCATGTGGTTGCTGGGATTTGAACTCTGGACCTTCGGAAGAGCAGTCGGGTGCTCTTAACCCACTGAGCCATCTCACCAGCCCCAGTTTATTTTATCTTATTAAAAGCAAAGTTCATATATAATTATATGTATGATTGTTCGTAGGAACTGCTTTTCTTTTCTTTTTTTTTTTTAAGAAAAAAAACTGAAGATATCTGTTGCTACTATTTATAGCAGTAGGCTACTAAGTCTGAATATATTACACTAAGTTTAATACAATTTGTAGTCACTTTAAAACCCAGGTTCTCTTAGTCTGTGTGTACTTAAGAGGAATGAGATCAAATTAGTATATAGTTTAGAACTGTATAGGTAATGCTCTTTTCTTATCCATGTTATAGAAACTGTTTTTCAAGAACAGAGACAGGTTTTCATCTTCCAATAATGATTATGGTTTATTACTAAATATTTTACTCACTGAGCAGTATTCTCTTGGAGACATTCCTTTTTTATTTGGGTTGCTAAGGAGAAATGCTTGTTAAGAAACAAACTAGTCAATTTCTAGTGAGGAGAGAAAGAGCAGAGGACCCTGCGGTTACTATGTAATCAGGAACAAGAACAGTGAGGATGTGTTTCTGTCACTTCATTCTGCCAGGCAGAGTGGCAGACACCTAGTTCCAGTGGGTCTCTGTGAGCTCCAGGGTAGCCTGGGCCACATCCTGAGGTCAGTACAGCCAGAGCTACATAGTGAGACCCAGGAGAAAGAAAAGGAAAAGCATATTTCTGTCACTTTACTCTGTTTGAATGGGTCTTATGTTAATATTTTTTATCATGAGAACAGAAAGTTACATATATTCTTCCCACAAACAAAAAGAAAACAGAAAACTGAACACTTATATCTCTAATTGTATATTTTTTCTTTCTTAGGTGGAAACTGGAACTATTAATATTTTTGTGTATTTAAATAAGTAGTTTTTAAAAAATGGTATCTAAATGAGTTTAAAAATTCATTTGTCTTCTAAACTCATGTATAGTCACAACATGTCAGTGTTGGCTAAAGGTGCTGAGTATCAGCTTTTGAAAACTATGTTTACATATTTAAATATTTAATTCTTTACAAATGATCTTAAACAAAAGTATATAAAAATTTCAGTATCTGTATTTGGCATTCTCTTAACAACTCCACAGCAATACCCTTTTGTTCATGTATTACAAGATGTAGTATCTGTAGTGGAAAGCTGGACATTTAAAATAAGCAGTTAGAAATTCATAATCATAGCCTGGCTTGTTTCTTTGTAGTTTTCATGTTCTAGACCTCCAAGTAAATTTTGTATATCCACCAGGAAATTACAGATAAACAACCACAGGAGACTTTTCCCTCAGTAGTAATTTTCTGTGTAAGCAGCCAGTGTACTTAGAAAGCTTTAACATCTTATGCAAAGTGAATGTTTCCTAACTGATAGGAAACATAAGCTTGGAGATCCAGTCCTGCATTGAAGTTTTTAATTTTAAGCCCCAACTTGTGCTTTATCTTGTTTATATCCTGTCAAACTATATACTTAATCATGTGGGTTTGAGATAGTGTTTGCTTTATACTAGGTTTGTAAAAAGATTTTGAAATATGTATGTATATATTGTAACTTGATGTACAGTGTTCTTATTTATAATGTAATTTTTATTAAAAAAATTCTGTTTTTTCTTGTGTGTTAGTTTTTGAAAATCTGCTTTTCTTAGATATTGAAAAATTTTCATTTTAAATAAGGTAATAAATGGTTTGGTATCTGAGATTTTTGACTAGAGATTTATAGCAGTTTGAAGCCTGATAGTTTTTAAGGATTAACCATTAGCATATATATATTTATGCTCTACACACACACTCACACATGGCTTGATGGGTAAAATTCAAGTGTGATGATCTGAGTTCAGTCCCCCAAAACATGTGAAGGTGGAAGAAGAGAACCAACCCCACAAAGTTGTCCTCTGACCTCCACACATGCACACCCACACAGTATTAATTTGCAAAACAAAAATTTTCATGCCTGCAGTGTGGCTGAGCGTGTAAAGCCATTTGCCAGTTAGCCTGATCACTGGTTTAGATCCCTGGGCTACAAGGAAGGAGAGTACTGACTGCTTCTGGTTGTCCCCTGGCAACCTCTAGCCATGAATGACCTGGGGCTCAAACACCTACATACATGGGTAATGAATACATAAATGTTACCAAATTTTAATAGAACAGCATGTATGAAAACATCCAAGTAATTTTTGACTATACATTTGGTACAATGATATTTTCAAATACTGCTTCATATATTTTGAGTGATAACAGAATTGTATGATTAAAAGAGAAGGAAAGATCATTAACCTTTCATCCTCTTTTTTGATTTTTCTACTCTACTTTATCTTTAGAACAACAGAAAAATCCCGGGCTTGGGATGTGTCTCAGTTGATCAAGTATTTATCATACATGTGAGGATTGGAGTTCAGCTCCCATACTCAACATGGACACACACACATACCATACACACGATAATAAATTAATTTGAAAAAAAACAGCAAAAGGAAGAAGATCTAATACAGAACATGCATAGAAAGTGAAGATGGTTTTGGGAGAGGAGCCTTGGAAGTTGTCTGTGCAGATAGTTGAGTCGTCAGTACAATTCTCCAGTCAGCCCTGCGGACTAAGGGCTTGGGATTTATGTTAATAAACCTAGTACTAGGCAGTATATATTTTTCTCCAATTGGATTAACAGTGATAGAGTACTTGCTGAGCGCTAGATACTTTTACTTGTTGGATATAGAATAATTAGTAAGATTTAATCCTACTCATGGAGACAAACAGATATATCTACTCCCTAGCTGCTCCCTAGCAACGGCCAATCAAGATTAGTCTGGTAGCTCCAGATGTCATTTCAGACCGTTTGTGATTGCTCATGGCTTTGTTTCAGAGCACCCCCCTGTCACCTGCTCACAACAGCCATTCAGTTAGATGCTTGCCAGGCTGGAAACCTCCTTGCTTGCTTGCCATTTCCTATAAAACCTTGTCCTGCTGAGGGCTCGGGGCTTCACCCTCCCAATCTGCTGCATCAGGGTTGGTGGTGAACCCAAGCTCGAGCTTGAGTAAAGTCGTGGAATTGCATGGGAATCGGCTCCTTGGTGGTCTTCTGGGTCTCGAACTCTTCCTGCGTGGGCACAACACCACCGTGGATAACAGCTTTAGTGGCTTCTGAGTACTTATGCAGACTACGTAAAGCACTCCCTTAGGTGTCCCTGTTTGAGAACCTAAGAGAGTGGTTTATGTAGTTCACATAAGTACTCAGTGATCTCTATCTTTCTCCCCCTATCCTTTTTTCTTTCCTACCTAGTGATAGGGGAGTGAAGGAGGGGGGGTTGGAGATAAAGGGTGGGAAAAAGAAGAACACACAAAGTAGCTAAATCCAGCTACCAAAGTATTTATCACAACCAGATTTTACTATATATTAACAACTCATGTGATCAAAATTCACTGTAACAAGAAAATACTTTCCTGTCACTTTAGAAAATTCAGGTAAGGTTCTCTGGGACCTTCACTAATATAAAAATCTGGTATTAATGTATTTCTTCCAAACTATTATCAGCATTTAAATTTTATTTTCAAATTACCTAGACTTCTGAGAGCCTTTGTGACAAATCATTTAGTTTTAGAAATGCTAAAAACAGAAAAATAAAAAATAAAGATTCATTAAACATAGGACAACAATCAAGAGAGAATGAATGGCCCTGCACTAATAAAATTTCATATGCAGGTAATCCAGGTATTTAGACCACAAAGCCAGCATTCCAGTAGTTCACATGTGTGGTGGCAGGTGGAGTTCAGATCTTCATTACTTTGAAAATAATTTATAATATAAAAAGATGTTGAATTTGCCACATACTTTTATTGCATCTATTAAGATTTATTACTTAATTATAACAAATATATAATAATTATGTACAATACTTATATTATTATAAGTGTGGTAATTCTGTAGTTGGTTTTATTGGCGAAACACATGGGCTGATTTTTGAATGGTTAGGGTAGTGTTTATCTGTTCCATTTGAAGTTTCTCCAAGGTATACACAAAATGTTGGCATTCTATAAATCCTATGTATAAGCGGAGGTGCAGAGAAAATGTTAATAAGACCTCTACCACAATTTTTGAGCCAAATTTGAAGCAAGCTTTATTAAATACTGGCCAGGGCGCTGGACACTGGCCAGGTTCATACCTGGGATCCCCAGAGAGTGGCCACAAATTATGTAGTGCCATGCTTATAAAGGTAAAAGCCATAAGCTACCTACTTCCCACTCTCATCCACTCAGGGGCAAGCATCCATCCTGACTTAACTTCTTGCCTATGTACATCTCGCATATGAAAGACCAAGCACGTTCTGTGCAGTTGGGGCAACCAACCCTGCTTACAGAACTGAAAACCTTTGGCTTGTTATCTTACATGAACAACAGCCTCCAGCATTGTAGGAAGTTAAATTACGGGTTTATCTGTTCTTGGGCAAGTGGGGCTTACAGGTTAGAGGCATCTTTGGTTTTTGGGTTGGTTTTGGGTTTTTGAGGCAGGGTTTCTCTGTGTAGCCCTAGCTGTCCTGGAACTCACTCTGTAGACCAGGCTGGCCTCAAACTCAGAAATTCACCTGCTTCTGCCTTCCAAGTGCTGGGATTTGCACTGCCCAGCATTTTATCGATCTCTTAAATACAGTAATTACAACTTAAAATATAACTTTAGCCCCAAATGAAACTACAGTTTGCTCCATAGCAGATAGAATAATTTGTTGGGACCAAACTGCCAAGACCATCGCTGGTGGTGGAGAGTTGGGGGCTGGGCAGAAGAGCAGAATGGTGGCAAAGCAAGAAGATTTTATAAGACAGTAAGCAGGATGGGGCTCTGACTGGATTTGGGCTGTCGAGATTGACTTGGGAACTAGCTGCCCTTGCCTAAGGTAGTTGACCCTTATGAGCTGGTTAAGGGAGGTTTCTGAGGGATTAGGGAAACTTTCTTTTGAACAAAAAGCATCTTAAGAGATCTGCTTTTAGCCGGGCAGTGGTGGCACACGCCTTTGATCCCAGCATTCAGGAGGCAGAGGCAGGCGGATTTCTGAGTTCGAGGCCAGCCTGGTCTACAGAGTAAGTTCCAGGACAGCCAGGGCTACACAGAGAAACCCTGTCTCAAACAAACAAACAAACAAATAAAAAAAAGAGATCTGCTTTTCTAGTAAACAGAAACCTTTTGACTTGTCACCAGCACTGCCCTCCTGGACCTGACACTTAGGTTTCCCATTTAGTGTCAAACCACTCTGCAAATGTATCATACCAGTTTACATGCTCATTACCTTGCATGTAACAAATCCGATCTTGTTTTCTAAACAGTACTAGCAGACTTTGTTTTATAAAAGTAGTAAGCATATACTGGTTTCCATGTATGAGTTTTCCAAGAAGACATTAAAAAAAAAAAAAAACAACCTCTTGCCACTTGATTGGGATGTTGCTAACATACAAAAGGACCCAAACAAGTCCAACTTACCAAGTCGGTTTGTTCCTTTCAGAGTGGTGGCTTCACTTGCTGAAGCTTCTGAAGTTGCCCTCCCTTTTCACTTAACCAAGCTCTGATCTTACAGGCTCTAAGGTTATTCAGCTGTGTATTAGTAAAGCTTCTTTAAAGGAACAATTGAATGTGCATGTACACACACACATTCACACACACACATTTATTAGAATGGTCTGTAGGCGGTGGCTCGAATAACCCCACGATGGCTCTCTCAAGCCAAGAATCCAGTAGTAGGGATGGGTCAGCAGTCCCAATCTCATGCTAGAAGCCCAGAGAAGTCCTAGAAAGCTGTTAATCTTCAGTGTGCACTGGAATCCTGAAGAAGTGCTTTCTAACATCTACTATCAGTAGAGGAATCCATAAGCTACAAAATAGATGAACTTTCCTTAAAGAGAAGGCAAGTAAGCAAAATATAGATGCTTTCTTTCATGTCATTTCACGTGGGCAGCCACTGGAAGGTGTGGTCCAGATTTGGGGCATGTCTTCCCACCCCAAGTGATCCCGATTTAGGGCAGATCTTTCACCTTAAATGATACAGTTAAAAAAAAAATCCCTCCGAGGTCTGCTCAGCTTCATGGGGTTTGTTTTGGGTTTGTTTTTTGTTTTTTAAATTGGCTCCAGAAGTAATCAAGTTGACAACCAAGAGTAGCCATCCCAAGCACACAGCAGGGGGCAGAAGCAAACCAGGCCTAAGATAGAATTGCATGTTGGGGATCACGCCATCTTCAACTTAGCAGGCAAAAAAATATTATAGTGCAACCCTTGCTCCCAATCTCCCCACCAGTATCTTTCTTTTCCCACCCATTCCCTCTACTTTCATGTCATGTATGATTTTATGTGCCTATATAGAATCAACAGTATCAAGAGAAAGTTGGCAATATATGTCTTTCTGGAATCTTGAGGGTTTCAGTGAAACACTGTCAGACCACAGGAAGGATGGACGGTTTCCTACTGCTGTGGTTTGAATTAGCTCCATTGTACAGAATAACAGGCTGCTGCTGGCTAACTTCATTTACCTAGAATTTGGAGGGCAACTTTTGGGGGATGTTTTTGTGTATTGTGTATCCAGATGCTTATTTCTGTACCCAAAGATCTGGTTGCAGTCATTATTATGAAGCCTCTCCTCACTCAGTATTTTGTAAATCATTGTTCTCCATAACTTTCTGATTGGTTAAAAAAAAATTGCTGAAGAGCTAATAGCTGGGCAGGAGAGGAAAACGCAAGACTTCTGGCCCAGGGAGAGTGAGAGAGGGTCTCAGGATGGGGACCAGGGAAGTCGACATAGGGTAGGGACATAGATGAAGAAGGATGACCCAGGGCAAGACTAAGGTGACAGGTAATGGGCTATGTGGCTGGGAAATAGGCCAGGCCAGCATAGTCTGGTTAGAATAACTGAGTATCTGCCCTGCTGTAATACCTAAAGCTTTTAATAAATGTAAAGGTCTCCTTGTCATTATTCAGAGCAAGAATAGGCATAGAAAAGCCCATAGCTTTACACAATATCCATAAACAGTTTTTCTTATTGTTTGCTAGAGACTGATCCCAGGGCCTTGTTTGTGCTCAATACACACTTTTACCACTGGGGTATATCCTTTGCCCCTCTTAATCTTTGTTTTTGTTTCTTTGGTTTTGGTTTTCAACATAGGGTTTCACTGTGTAGTTGTGGCTGTCCTGGAACTCACTCTGTAGACCAGCCAGTCCTCTCAAATTCAGAGGTCTGCCATCCTTTGCCTCCCTTTGCTGGGATTCAAGGCCTGCACCACCACCACCAAGCCTTGTTTCATTATTTTGAGACAAGGTCATACTATCTATACAGACTTTGCTGGCCTGGATCGAACTCACAGAGATGTGCCTGACTCTCCTTCCTTAGTGCTGGGATTAAGGAATGCAAAAACCCCTCTTAATCTTAATGTAACTCAGATGACTAGTAACTTTTCCTTCTGTGGTTAGTTTGGAAAATAACTCACTTTGACTGTGCCATAGAAGTAAAACATTGGCACATGACCCAGCAATTCCATTCTTTGTTGTAAGGCAAGTGGACTCACATGGATGCCTGCATGGCATCTCTAATTGCAGCATTATTCTCAATAGCCCAAGTGTTCATCAAGTGATGAATGGATAAACATGATATGGCATGTACTTAACATGGAATATTTTACACAAACAGAAGAAGGAATTAGGGGCTGGCGAGATTAGCGGGTAAGGTCCTGAGTTCAAATCCCAGCAACCACATTGTGGCTCACAACCACCCGTAATGAGATCTGATGCCTTCTTCTGATGCATCTGAAGACAGCTACAGTGTACTTATTTATAACAATAAATAAATCTTTAAGCCAGAGTGAGCAGGGTTGACCAGAGCAAGTGGGGTTGACTGGAGTGAACGGAGGTCCTAAATTCAATTCCCAACAACCACATAAAGGCTCACAGCTGCAGTGTACTCATATACAGAAAAATAAATCTTTTTTTTTTTTTTTTAAAAGAAGGAATTACTAAGACATACAATAACATGAATGAACTTTGAAAATGAGCTGAATGAGCTAGGTACAAAATGGCAAATATTATTCCATGAAATGTGTAGCATAAGAAACTTCATAGAGTGAGGCAGTAGTGGCACATGCCTTTAATTCCAGCACTTGGGAGGCAGAGGCTGGCAGATCTCTGTGAGTTCAAGGCCAGCTTGGTCTACAGAGTGAGTCCAGGCCAGCCAAGCCTACACAGAGAAACCCTGCCTTGAAAACAAACAAACAAAACAAATCAAAACAAGAAAAAGAAAAACAAAACTTTAAAGAAATGGGCAGTAGGCAGTGCAGGGCTTGGGGAGAGAGAAATGAATTATTACTCAAGTGGTTATCAAGTGTAGTGGTTTGAATGAGAATAGCCTCCATAGGCGCACATGTTTGTATATTTGGTTCTCAGTTGGGGGACTATTTAGGAAGGATTAAGAGGTGTGGCCTGGTTGAAAGAGGTGTCAGTTGGAGTGGGCTTTGAGGTTTGAAAAGCCTCCATCATAGCTCCCCCACCCCACACCCCTGCCTCTGCTGCTAGGATGTAAACTAAGAGCTTCTGCTCCAGAGACACGCCTGCCTTCAGTCATGCTTTCTGCCACAATGATCATGGACTCACTCTCTGAAACTGTAAACAAGCCCCCAATTAAATGTTTTCTTTTATAAGCTGCTTCAGTCCTGGTGTCTCATCACACCAGTAGAGTAATAACTAAGACATAAAGTTTCTGTCTGATGAAATACACAGTCGTGATAGTTGTGAACATATTAAATGCCCCTGAGTGGCATATTGGGTGGGATTATGGCTGCTTTCTCAGAAAGCTGGCTTCAATTTCCAGCACCCATGGGATGACTCACAACTGTCTGGAACTTAGTTCCCAAAGATCTGATACATTCTTCTGGTCTCCAAAAGTTCCCAGACAGACAAAACTCCCAGATATACCAAATGAGAAAATAATTTTTTAAATGAACATGGTAAAAACTGGTCATAAACAGCAAAGTTTCTTCTATATTTTTTCACAATAATAAAAAAGATCAAAATCTTTATGGTGAGGTTCTGAAGGTTGGGGTTGGTCTTGTGCGCTGTGTATTCAGATGCTGAGTTCTGTGCCCCAAGATCAGGCTGTAGTATGGACATGAGCACTGCACTGACCAGTGTGCTGTGAAGAAGAATCTCTGATTGAATAACAAAAGGCTAAAGCCTGTGACTGGGCAAGAGAGAGAGGAAGGAAGAACTTGAGATCAAGCAGGGGAGTCTCAGGGACCTTGAGGAGAAGGGAAAAGATGGCAGTAGGAGGAGGCCACCATGAAGCAGGATGGACCATGAACTCATGGCCAAGAGAAAACTGCCCTGGGGACACATAGAGCAGAGCAAACACGGCAAGACTTAGTGGGCAAGCAATTAGCTTGCTAATAAAAATACCAGGTCTCTGTGTCTTTTATTTGGGTGCTGTACTCAAATGGGGCAGACTCGCCCCAATAAAATTACTTCTACATCACCAATGCAAAATACAGCATTAAAATTTTCTAAATTGGGTAAAATTTCTCATTTTTTTACATAGTGTCAGTTAACACTTTGGGGTAGGGTGTGCCCATGTATGTGTACCCATGCCACAGTGTGACTGTGGAGGTCAGAGGACAACTAATGGGAGTTAGTTCCCTCCTCCCACTGTGGCTTCTGAAGTTCTGACCTGACTTGGGTTGTTGGGCTTGTTTGGCAAGCACTTTTACCCAGTGAGCAGCTCAGTTTGGCCCAAACATTTTTCTTTATGATGATTATGTGTTAGTCCCCTTTTTATAGTGTCTCATCTCTGCCCTGAATTATTTGATCATTAATGTATGGGTCCTCTTCTAATCTGTATTCTTCTGTCCCATAGCTGTTAGTTCAGCAGTTACCCACAAGCAAGCACTGATCTTTTCGAAGATCACTTTGCTTGATTTAGGCTATTTACTTGTTTCCACCTCGTATTTATAAAGATTATCTTGTTTTGTGTTTTTGTGCACATTTTGAATCACTTTTCTACCTCTGGCATTCACCCAAAATACGTGTTCTTGTTTGAGACAAAGTCTCATACAGCCCAGGCTGATCTTAGACTCAGTGTGTAGCTGAGGATTCCCTCAAACTTCTGGTCCTCCTCCTCCTACCTCATGAGTGCTAGAATTACAGACGTACGCCATCATGCCTATCTTATGTGATGCTAGAGATTAAATCCTGGACTTGGTGTATGCTAGGCAGGTTCTCTACAAACTGAGCTATAGCTCTACCCCAAACATACATACACACATACATACTGTCTTAGTCAGGGTTTCTATTCCTGCACAAACATCATGACCAAGAAGCAGGCTGGGGAGGAAAGGGTTTATTCGGCTTACATTTCCATATTGCTGTTGATGAAGGCAGGACTGGAACTCAAACAGGTCAGAAAGCAGGAGCTGATGCAGAGGCCATGGAGGGATGTTCTTTACTGGCTTGCTTCCCCTGGCTTGCTCAGCCTGCTCTCTTATAGAATTCAAGACTACCAGCCCAGAGATGATCCCACCCACAAGGGGCCTCTCCCCCTTGATCACTAATTGAGAAAATGCCCCACAGCTGGATCTCATGGGGGCATTTCCTCAAGTAAAGCTCCTTTCTCTGTGATAACTCCAGCTGTGTCAAGTTGACACAAAACTAGCCAGTACACATACATACATACATACTTACATACACACATGTATATATTTGTGTGTATGTATATTTTTTTTCTTAGAGTTTCTTTGTGTAATCCTGCCTGTCCTTGAACTCACTCTGTAGTCCAGGCTAGCCTCGAACTTACAGAGATCTGCCGGTTTCTGCCTCCCAAGGGCTGCAATTAAAGGCATATACTGCCAATGCCAGGCATATGTTCTTACTTTAACTGGGATAGCATTTACTCTATAAATAAACTAGAAGAGAGGCAATATTTCAAAAGTGTTAACCTATACCCCTTGTGTACTAGGATGGGCAGCAGTGGGCCTCTCATGGCTTGCAGGCAGGAAGGCTATTTAAGTAAGCAGGGCAATGAGCAGAAGGAACAGCCACCTTCAGGATTACTTTTAGAGCACATTCACCAGGAAGAGCTTGTGGGAGCAATGGAGACTCCTGGAGCTGGCTGGCAAAGCCTGCTGAAGGATGAGGCATCATCTGTTTCCAGTGCTGGGGATGCAACTAGACCCACAGGCAGATGCAGGCTAGGTCTTCACCTTCCTCCTACTGCAGCTGTAATGAATGAATGGAGGACCCACCACAAGACTTTTCAAACTACACTACAGGCTTAACACACAGTCAGTCCTAGGAGGTAGAGTGCCAATAGCTGGATTTAGTCAAGAATGCTTAGCAGGACAAGTGCAGTTCTGTCCTTGGTGATGAAATCAGAGGCTGTCCATGGAGAAGGAAAAAGTGGATAGTTTCAGGATGAGAGCAAACAGCCCTTGGCTCTCATACAGGTCTCCTAGACATGTACCTCGTGGAGGACAAGCGTGATAAGTTGCTTGTCTATCTTGGAGAAAGTCAAGTAGAAAAGACATTTACTCCCTGTGCTGTAAGAAGCTGAGGATTTCTGTAGGGTCATTCTAACAATAGTGTAGCTAAACTCTGTTCAGTATTTGAAAGTACCTTGAAGCCATCAGTCCTGAGCAAGTTGACTGCTATGCCCATCCTAGTACACAAGGGGTATAGGTTAACACTTTTGAAATATTGCCTCTCTTCTAGTTTATTTATAGAGTAAATGCTATCCCAGTTAAAATAAGAACATATGCCTGGCATTGACAGTATATGCCTTTAATTCCAGCACTTGGGAGGCAGAAGCAGGCAGATCTCTGTAAGTTCGAGGCTAGCCTGGTCTACAGAGTGAGTTCAAGGACAGCCAGGGTTACGTAGAGAAACTCTGTCTAGGAGTTAGGGTAGTTCGAATAGGTATGACCCCCATAGACTCATGAAATCTTGGCCCATAGGGAATGGCACTATTTGGATGTATGTCCTTGTTGGAGGGAGTGGTTTGAAGTTTCCTATGCTCAAATTCTGCCTTCTCCAGGCTGTGTGGAACAATCTCCTGGTTGCCTTCAGATCAAGATATAGAACTCTCAGCTCTTTCTCTAGTACCGCGCCTGCCTGGATGTCACCATGTTTCCTACTATGATGAGAATGAACTGAATCTCTGAACCTGTAAGCCAGCCCCAATTAAATGTTTTCTTTATAAGAGTTGCCTTGGTCGGGCTGGCGAGACTGTTCTTCCGAAGGTCCTAAGTTCAAATCGCCGCAACCACATGGTGGCTCAAGACCATCCATAATGAGATCTGACTCCCTCTTCTGGAGTGTCTGAAGACAGCTACAGTGTACTTACATATAATACATATATATATATATATATGAGTTGCCTTGGTCATGGTATCTCTTCACAGCAATGAAACCCTCAGATACCAGGTATCTGAAGAACACTTTGAAGAACCTCTCAACTACTGTCTGCTTTGAGAGGTCATAAATGATATAGCAGCCTCCATGCCCCAGCATCAGTCAGATAAAGGACAGGGGTATGATAAGCCCTAAAGAGCTAGAGAGACCTCCCCCCACCTCTGTCTAGGGCTTAGATAAATAGCAGATCATTAAGTCCCAATCCACTGTACTACCACCTGAGTTGAGCCATCATTCCCGGCTCAGGACTGTCACAGTCTATGGGAAACCCACCTTCATAGCAGTGCCCTGCAGGAACACTCTGCCTTGCAAGAGAGCTATGAGCATTTCAGAGTTCCCTCTGCCTGGGGAAACTTGCTCACCTGCATGCCACACAGAAGTGCATACCACCCAGCATGGTCAACCCCTGTCCTCATTGCGGTGAGTTGACCTTGTATGACCTGGAACCCCATAACCTGCTCAGCCAGGTTCACATGCCCCTTTCTTCTCGGCGCACAGACACGTAAGCTCAGTGTATAAGAGCATCTGGCAAGAACTGGAAAGCTACAGTCTCAGATGACTACCCAAGATAAGCTGGGAACAGGGAAGGGGATGGGCTAGGAGGGCAAAGGGGGACTTGGGGAGTTGTTGGGATCACTAGAGAGATGTATACAAAGGAAGTAAAGCAGTGTTCACAGACCATGGGAACCAAAGCCCTGTAGATCCCAGTACTTGAGTGGCTGACACAAGAGGATTTTTCAAAGCTAGCCTGTGCTCCATAACAAGTACAACGCCAGCCAGCAGAACTTCACAGTATGATTTTATCTCAAAAATGTTAAAAGTCTGTATTTTAAGTTCTAAAACTTGGGGCTGGAAAGATGGCTCAGTAGTTAAGATACTGGATACTTAGTTCCCAGCTCATAACTATCTGTAACTCCAGTTCCAAAGGACCTTCCTGATTTTCTAGGATACCAGGCATACAAGTAGTACACACACACACACACACACACACACACA
>NC_034594.1:39309145-39357657 GCF_900095145.1 Mus pahari
GGTGGCTCATAACCATCCGTAACAAGATCTGATGCCCTCTTCTGGAGTGTCTGAAGACAGCTACAGTGTACTTACATATAATAAATAAAATAAATCTTTATTTAAAAAAAAAAAAAAAAGCAAGTCCAGGACAGCTAGGGCTCTGTTATATAGAAAAAACTTGTCTTGAAAATAAATAAATTTGAAATAAAATAATTTCTTTTTAAATAGTGAAACAATCAAAGATGAGACTGCTTAACATGTGTCAAATTAATCAGGAACTGCTGGATCTGAGATCTATGTTTTTCCTTAACATTCTTTTCTTATTTGTGTTTTTCAAGACAGGGTTTCTTTGTCTTTAAAGTGATTTTTAATTACTTCTTAACAATTTGATCTATAAAAGCTACTCTATAAAAGATAGGGAGTTGTGCTTGCTGCACAAGCATGAGGATCTGAGTTCAAATTCTCCAAATTCAAGTTTAAAATCCAGGTGTGGGCATATGCATGCTTGTGACCCAAACACTGTGTGGGAGGTGAGACAAGAGGATCGGTGTGGCCCGCGCCAGCCAGCTTACTCCAGGTTCAGCAAAAGGCCCTGCTTCAAGGGACTAGAAGAGAGAAGTGGTAAAGAACCTGATATTTCTCTGACTCCCCATGTGCACACATGGTTGTATGCATCTTCACATACACTTGCCTGTGAACCTCATAGACACACATACATACGGCACACATATATGCACATAGGAAACATATCTTTGTGCCATCTCTATTACTGTGCCTGCTGTACTAACACACATCTCAATTAGATTTTCCCTACATTTTCTATAGTAAGAAAAAAGAATGTATGGTATTTCTTTAAATTTATAATCAAGATTTTATTTGTATTACTTGTAAGTATGTAGGTGTGCATATGCACATGGGGATATGTGTGTATGGGTACAAGTGCCTAGGAAAGCCAGAGGCAGCACATTCCCTAGAACTGGATTTACTGACAGTTGAGCCGCCTGATGTGGATGCTGGAACTGAACTCTGGTCTTCTAGAATGACAGCAATTTCTCTTAACCAGTAATCACTGAACCATCTCTCCCAATTCCCGCTTTCAAGTTCTTTTTTAAAAAGTTTTTTTTTTTATTTTTTCAATTTTAATTGTTTTTAATTGAATCACTTTACATCCCGCTCACTGCTCCGATCCTGGTTGCCCCCTCCCATCATCCTGTCCCTATTCCCCACAGACATACAAACACACCAATCCTATGGAGGTATTCTTCTCAATTAAGAGTCCTTCTTCTGGGACTGGAGAGATGTCAATGGTTAAAAACACTTGACTGCTCTTCCAGAAGTCCTGAGTTCAATGCCCAGCAACCACATCATGGCTCACAATCATCTGTAATGGGATCTGATGCCCTCTTCTGGTGTGTCTGAACAGAGATACAATGTACTCCCATATATAAAATAAACAAATCTTTAAAAAAAAAAAAAAAAGATTTCTTCTGAAATGACCCTAGTATGTGTCACATTGACATAAAGACTAGCCAGTACACATCCCCTGGAACTAGAGTGACCATGTGGGTGCTGGAGACCTCCTGACCCTCTAAAAGGGTATACACTCATAACCACGTATCCACCTCTCTCCAGTGCTTTTTAAATTTTAAGTTATACTTATTATTTGGGGTATGTGCATATGCCACAGCAAAGAAGGTGACCTTTGGAGTCACATGTCTCCTCCCAGTACCTTAATCTCATGGACTGAACTCAGGTTTTCAGGCTTGGTGACAAGCACCTCTACCCACTGAGATAATTTCCTGGCTCCCAACCTTCCTTAATATTAACCAACTGGGAACTGTATCTGGTACTGTTTTCAAATACTCGTTTTGACATCTTTCTTCGTTTGATTTTTAGCATCAGCTATTTCTATTTTACTGATGCTATAGATTTAATTATTATTACCTTGAGTTTAAATGTTGACATCTGGATTCTGGGGAGTAAATGATTAAAATTAGGACTCATAGGATTTTAACTTTTTTTTTTTTTTTTTTGGTTTTTGCGAGACACAGTTTCTGTTTAGCCCTGGCTGTCCTGGAACTCACTCTGTAGACCAGGCTGGCCTTGAACTCAGAAATCCGCCTGCCTCTGCCTCCCAAGTACTGGGATTAAAGGCGTGCACCACCACGCCCGGCTGGGATTTTAACTTTTAATTAACTACCTGCCACCTTGGGAAGTGTGTTATCAATGAAAGGGAAGTGGTTTTTCTTCATGTTTCAATCCAGTTTTATTTATTTTTTTTAAGATTTATTTATTATTATACATAAGTACACTGTAGCTGTCTTCAGATGCGTCAGAAGAGGGCAACAGATCTCATTATGGGTGGTTGTTAGCCACCATGTGGTTGCTGGGATTTGAACTCAGGACCTTCGGAAGAGCAGTCAGTGCTCTTACCCGCTGAGCCATCTCACCAGCCCCCCAGTTTTAATTAATGTGTGTTCTCCCTGTCTGTTTCTGTTTTCTGTCTCTCTGTCTCTGTTTCTCTCTCCGTGCATACGTGTGTGTGTGTGTGTGTGTGTGTGTGTGTGTGTGGACAAGGTATCATAAGGCCTAAGACACAGAGGGGCAAACAAGCATCTGTGACTTCAGTTGCAGGGGATCCAATGCCCTCTCCTGCCCTCCATGAGCATCAGGTATGTACATAGTGCACAGACATACACAAAGGCAAAACACCCATACACATAAAATAATGAAGTTAATTTTGAAGTTTATGTAACTAACAAAGAGATCCCATGGATGAAAATTTTCATCCTGTTACATCCATGCTGAAAACCCCTAACTGACACAGAATGGAATCAATCATTCAGGGACCACTGAGCTGGTTTCTGCCTATATCTGCTCCCTTCTGCACCCCATCTCCTGGCTGCTTCCACCAGGTAGACTGGTCAAACAATTCCTCCTCAAACTGAGGAGAAAAATAGCCTGGGAACCCAAGCTCTTCCCCAAGGTCTTCTCTGCAGGATTCTTTTCCTCTGACCATGAAATTCCCTACATTTCTTGAAGGCCCTACGTAGGCACAGTTTCCAGTAGGGTCTTCTGGAATCATAGTGGTTACTTGCTGCATCTCTATCCATTAAACCAACTTTCCTCCTTTAAGAATCTCTTATTTGCTGGTAATGGTGGTGAATTCCTTTAATCCCAGCACTCAGGAGGCAGAGAGGCAGAGAGGCAGAGAGGCAGAGAGGCAGAGAGGCAGAGAGGCAGAGCCAGAGAGCCAGAGGGAGAGCCAGAGAGGCAGAGGCAGACAGATCTCTGAGTTTGAGACCAGTATGGTCTATAGAGTGAGTACCAGGACAGCCAGGGCTACACAGAGAAACCCTGTCTTGGAAAAACCAAAAAGAAAAAGAAAAGAGAAGGGGGGAGGGTAATCTGTTTTGATAAGAGTCTGTAAACAGGTGGCTGAGTCAGAGCTTTTGGTAACACCCACATTCCAACCAGTATAATCATAATCAGCGTGTTTTCGGGAGCTTGTTTGACAAATATATGGGACCTACTAAAAAGGAAGGGACCTCATTTCCAGTGAGGAGATTCTCCCGAAGGCTGAAGTGACTGGAAAAAAGATCAACAGCTATTCTTAGATCAGGAACCTCCCAACAGGAACCAGGCCAGAGCAGGAAGATGTGAACTGTAATTAACACATTGCTGGAAGCTCGCAGTTGCCTTCTCAGTTAAAACCTTCAGGGGAAGGAGGTGTGAGGCTGCTCTTCTCATACCTGAGGCAGTTCCTTCCAGGAGTTCAGTTACATTTTAGATCTTCTAGCAGAGAGGGGGAAGGAAAGGGCCACTGTGAAATAAGCATTCTGGCTGTTGGTCTTAATAAAGCCCACGATCAAGAGAAACTGTTGGCTAAAATCTGGGTTTTCTGAGAGCCCAGCTAACCTAGGGGAACTGACTTACCTGACTGCCACCAGCCTTAGGCTTCTGTATGAGAGAAGACAAAAGCTAACTTCTAGTCTACTCTTGTCTTCCTGATCCCTGTAAAGATTGCCAAGAAGTACTTATAAATTGGCAGATCAGAGGCATGGACTCACTAAGAGACGGAAGTAGTGTAACCTGCTCCACACCTTAGTAGGCCCTCAGACCCTAGCACAACAGACTGCACAGTGGAAGTACCATTCAGACTGTAAACCTCCGCATGTAAACACCACCACCTGGCAAAAGGCCTAATCCTATCAAAGTCCATAGTTCAGGGAAAGCCTCCCAATGTACCAACCTTGCTTTTTGGCTTGTGTAGTTCCACTTCTGGCTAACTGTTCTCGTGAACTGAAGTGTATCACCCCAGCATATGTTTTTTATGCTTAACAGCTCACCCTGAGAGAGGCTCAGTGCTACATTGGGATACTCAACACCCAGTGTAGTTGAACACTGGCTAATAAAGGTTTTCTATTGGATTAAACCCATGTCCCAGTAGTCTTCCATGGTGGATACCCTATAACCCTATAACATGTTTCAGGGTTCCTTGCCACCATACCCAACTTACCACACTGGTGAAGATGTATATACCAGGGTAAGAAGATGTGCAAACTCCCAGAGTTCAAGTCTCAGAACCTATGGCAAAAGAATGTTGTGTATCTGTAATAACAGTCCTCCTCAGGCAAGATGGTAGGGGCAGAGAGGAAAGGTCCAAAGCTAGTAGGCCAGCCAGCCCTGAGACTGCTGCAAAGTAGCACAGACAACAGAGGCCTTCCTTTAGTGAGGTGGAAATGGAGAGCCATCTCCGAAGCTGTCCTCTCATCTCTCCTGGACACCTCTCAGGCCCCCCCCCCCACACACATGAGAAAAATGAACTTATCTTTAAAAAGACAGAGAACTATCTCTAGCCAAGTAAATCATGTCTAGCTATGAGGTTCAATCCTAGATGAGTGTAGCTACCTAAGTCACGGTGGCTGAAGTCTGTAATTTCAGCACTTGGGGGTTCAGGCAGAAAGGTCAGAAATTCAAGGTCATCCTTGGCAATATAGTGATTCAACACCAGCCTGTGAAACACGAGACCCTGTGTAAATAATTTAGAAAGACAAAAACTTAAAAAGGTATTTTAAAAGGCAAATAAAAGATATATGGGGAGCTGGAGAGATGGCTCAGCGGTTAAGAGCACCAACTGCTCCTTCTAAGGTCCTGAGTTCAAATCCCAGCAACCACATGGTGGCTCACAACCATTTGTAACAAGATCTGATGCCCTCTTCTGGAGTGTCTGAAGACAGCTACAGTATACTTACATATAATAAATAAATAAATCTTAAAAAAAAAAGATATATGAAGAGATATTAGAGATGTCAAAATTATTACACTGGGAATAAGTCAGTTTAAAATAACTGACTTGGTTGGGAGATAACGCTCAGCATGCAAGAACACACAGGCAATATAAATAGAAAAACGGAAATTTCAAGGATAAAAGAGAGCTAGAGAGATGACTCAGTGGTCAAGGGCACTTGTTGCTTTTGTGGAAGACCTAGGTTCAATTCCCAGTATCCAATGGTGGTTCACAACCATCCATAACTCCATTCTAAGGAATCCCATGTCCTCTTGTGATCTACAAGGAAACCATGCACTCACATGTGACACAGTCATACATGTAGGCAAAATAAAATGAATAAATCTAATATTCACACAGAAAATAAAATAAATAAACCTAATTTAAAAATTAAAAAATAAAGATCAAAAAAAGAATAAAAAAGAGAAATGCTACAGATCAAAGGCATCGTAGCAGAGATGAATGATCACTGGTAGGCTGAGTGAAGACAGCCTTATTAGTACACTGGACATGGCTGAGGAAACACTTTCTGAGCTTGAGGGAATGTCCATAGAAACGTCAAACTTGAAAACAAGCGAAAGAAGGCTGAAGAAATGGATCAGAATATCAAAAAACAATGGCCTTATTACACAACTACTATATGAATGCAATGAAAATACCAGGAGAAGAAAAGAATAAACGTAATATTTGAAGTAATAATGGCTAAGAATCTCCCCTAAATTGAGGACAGACACCAATCTACCCCCAGGAAACTTAGAGAGCAGAGACAGGATTGAGAAAAGAGGAAACTTAAAGAAACAAATGCAATGTTTTTTCCAGTTCTATCCAATAGAAACTGCTTTATATGGTCGAATCAAGTACCTGTTTCAGTGGGCAAGCTGCCCATAGTAGATGTGGTTGTATATAGGCTGTTATACAAGATGGCATTACTTAAGTTAATCTAATTCATTTTACTTGTTTTAAATCCTGAACCAGCTACCAGGAGAATATAATTTGACACTTTGTACAGTTTCCCTTTTCTGGTGCTGGGGATCAAACCCAAGGCTTTAGCATGTCAGGAAAGTACTCTTCCACTGAGCCATGCCCTCAGTCCTCATCTTTCCTATAGAAGATAATGCCATGCGCAAAAGACAGGAATAGTCCAACTACCTTACTAGTTATACTCTTCATTATGTGTTAATTGAATTTATATATTAATTCTGAGGTTACATCTGGTAAATTGAGACTTGGTGAAGTGAATTGAACTTTCCAGTCTTGCCATCAACTGAGAAGCTAACTCCTCCCTCCCTCTCTCCCTCCCTCCCTCCCTCCCTCCCTCCCTCCCTTTTTCAAGACAGGGTTTCTTTGTAGCCCTGATGGTCTTGGAACTCATTTAGTAGACCAGGCTTGCCTGGAACTCAGAGATACTGCCTCTGCCTCCTGAGTCTTGGGTTAAAGTCACGAGTCCCCATGGTCCCCACCTGGCTAAATGAGAAATTGTTTTAAGCACAGGAGCATCAGACTCACACAAGACCCTTTAAATTACTCTCGAAGCTTTCTGCCAATAAAATTTAGGCTTCAGTTGTGCTTTCAGTATTAACATCCAGGCTATTTTAGAAGCTGCTGGATCAAAGACTCATTAGGAAAATGTGGTCTTGGGGTAGTAAACGTGTTTACCTTGAGGAACATCAGCAAAAGGGGACCTTCAGCTTCATAGCTGAGAAAGTCACAAGTGGTACTGATGGGCCTTCTCAGGAACCCAAAACTTGGGCCTACTTCTGGGAAAGCCGCTGTCCTCATAATGATAGCTGAATGCTATCTAAAGGCAGAAGAGTATGAAACTTAAGATGAAGCTAGGGTCCCTACTAGCAGACTCCTCAAAGACAATACAAAAGTCTTCTCTTCCTCCGTGTAGTTTCAGTAAGGAAGTCAATGATGACACATAGCAATGGATTTGGTTTTATGTCACATGCACACACCATTTCTTCAAGGTTGAGGTTTGGCTTTTCACTGTGTATTTCAAAGTTACATGCAGGTCCCCAAGACCTCATTGGCCCAGAGACTGCCTGTAGACCCCAGTGAGCTGTGTAGCCCTACCTTTGAGTTATTTCTAAATGGTGGATAAAGATGCTGCCAGCCAATAGCTGGGCAGAAGACATATGGGCGAGGGGGGATAGGATTTCCAGACCTTGGTGGGGACTAGAGGAGAACCACAAGGGGAAAAAGGTGTCACCATGGGTTAGGTGATCATAAATGCATGGCCCTGAGGGCTGGCCATTGGTGTTAAGAGCAGCCCAGATGAAACATAATAAGTAATAACTTGGGGTTACTGATAGGAAAATAGATTCTAATAGCACAGAAGCTAGATAGCTGCTCAACTCTTGTGCTGTTTAAGGCTTATTATAAATGTAAAGGTTCTGTGTGTCTTTTATCCTGAAACTGAAAGGTGGGGTGGAAACCCTGGATTGTGATTAAAAATTTCTACAACACTTCAATATCTATGTCAGTAGTCACAAGGGGACAAAAAGGAGACTAGGTAGACAAATACATATAACTCCATCAGTATCATTTCTAAAACATAGCAACATACATCTTTTCTGAACTTCACAGGCTGTAACTCTGAGGCCTTGGTGTTCCTGGAGCTTGTGTGGTTCATTGCTGTGGTATCCAGCTCTACTGGGTCAAAAATCAGCATTTAAAATGAAAAGATATATATTTTATAGCTGGGCATGGTGGGTGCATGTCTTTAATCCCAGCACTTAGGAGGCAAAGGCAGGCAGTTCTCTGAGTTCGAGACCAGCCTGGTCTACAGATCGAGTTACAGGATATCCAGGGGTATACAGAGAAGCCTTGTCTTGACGAAACAAAACACAATCACCAACAAAAAAGACCCCAAAAAACAAAACTCAGGATTATTTCATGAGTGAATCTTTTGCCTGCATGAACGTCTGTGTACCACATATGTGCCTGGAGCACACAGAAGCTAGAAGGGGGCATTGGATCTCCTGGAACTGGTGTTAACAGTCAGTTGAGAGTCACCATGTGGGTGCTGGGGATAGAGCTCAGAGATCTCTTGGCCATGTTGAGAATAAGCTAGTGGGTAGAGTGGCTAGAATAGGAGGGCATGGTCAAAGGCAATGAGATGTGTAGGAAGGCTGTTAGAGCAGTCCAGAAAAGACTTAGTAGAACTCACTCCCAGGTGGTGGTGGTGGTGGTGGTGGTGGTGGTGGTGGTGGTAGAATAGACAAATGGTTCAATTCCAGATATATTTTGAAGATACATTAGAAGAATTGAAGTGTATGAGGAAGGTACTTTCTAGATTCTTGGCTGTAGCATCTGGAAGTATACAGTGTTGCTGAAGACTAAAGTGTGGTGTCTCCCAGGTGGAGTGTTTTTTCTCCTTGGTCATCTCCTCAGTCAACGTTGTTGACCTTACCTCAAGGGCTTACTCTGTAAAAGTAGCCTTGAATCGCCTGATGTAATTGTGATCTCTGAGGCTTGCTGCCTCCATCTGCTAACCTAGGCCTTGTCCTGGAAGCTTCCAGTGTCCATTCAATCTAATCTAAGTCTAGAATGTTTACATCTTCTGAGATTTACTGCTGGGTAAATTCGCCCTTTCTAGTTTTTTCTGAATCTTGCCTGGCTAGTCAACTCTGTTATTCTGGCTCAAAACTACTCTCTATGCTAACTGATCCAATCTGGCTTCTGTCTGCCTCTCTTGAATTGCTTTGCCTGATTTCAAACTAACTCTAGCAATCTGTTCTAATCTTCTGGCTCCTTCTCATTCTCTGGCTTCTTTTCTCTCTGCACCCTTTCTCTGTAAAACTCTTCTAGAAAAACTCCCTCCTTCTCCTTCTTCTCTTTGCCTGCACTGCTCTCTCAAGAAGCCTCCCTTCCCCCTCTCTGTCTCTCTCTCTGTCTCTTTCTCTCTCTCAGACACACACACACACACACACACACACACACACACACGCACGCACAGAGCAGAAGACAATAGGCAATTCACAAAAGAACTTTAAATGTTCAATAACTTCACAGAAATATATCCCACCAATAGCTAAGCAATACAAATAACTGAGGCCAGCCTGGTCTACAGAGTGAGTTCCAGGACAGACAGGGCTACACAGAGAAACCCTGTTGAAAGAAAGAAAGAAAGAAAGAAAGGAAGGAAGGAAGGAAGAAAGAAAGAAAGAAAGAAAGAAAGAAAGAAAGAAAGAAAGAAAGAAAGAAAGAAAAGAAAAGAAAGAAATACAAATAACCAGGGAGAGAGGGGGTGGAATTCCAGGTTAGCCGAAGATATATAGTTCAATCCTGTGCAGTCCTGGCTGTCCTGGAACTCACTCTGTAGATCAGGCTGGCCTCAAACTCAGAAATCCGCCTGCCTCTGCCTCCCAAGTGCTGGGATTAAAGGTGTGGGCCACCACTGCCAGGCTTCCTCTCTCTTCCTGTGAGAGCTGGGCATATCCTACTCTGATTCTTCACTTTACTACTCAATTAGACATCACTTTCAAACATCTGTGCTTCCTTCTACAAATTAACTTTATCTTCATTGCTAGGAATTACAACAGTGTGCAAAGGCTGAGCCACACAGCTAGAAATGGTTTTTTTCCAGTAAATAACACAATCTCAGTGTTTACAGTGTGATAAAATACCTGCCATGCTCTATCATTTGACTATACTCGAAGCTCTTTCCCCTAAACTTTGACATAAGTGACATGATAAGCCTGGTAGACTCCAAACTCTTAAAAGTTTGAGTTGTGGATTGGGCAGTGGTGGCACACGCCTTTAATCCCATTACTTGGGAGGCAGAGAC
Organism: Mus pahari; assembly: GCF_900095145.1. Classification (NCBI taxonomy): domain Eukaryota; kingdom Metazoa; phylum Chordata; class Mammalia; order Rodentia; family Muridae; genus Mus; species Mus pahari. The sequence continues at coordinate 39,319,210 of NC_034594.1, forward strand.
AGGCAGATTTCTGAGTTCGAGGCCAAGCCTGGTCTACAGAGTGAGTTCCAGGACAGCCAGGGCTACACAGAGAAACCCTGTCTCGAAAAACCAAAAATAAATAAATAAATAAATAAAGTTTGAGTTGTGACATCATCATCTACAGCAGTAAAAGGTTTCAGTCCAAGAATGTTAGATGTTATTTGCGTGTTTTTACTCTATGCACAATGTTTTCTGGTTTTTACAGAGTAATGGTGATTTAACTATGAAAAACAAAGTCTTTTAATATTTTCTGTCATTATTCCATAGCACGTAAGTATCAAATTAATCTATCAAGATTGTATTGTGTTAAAATGTTGATTTTTAAAAATTGCTATTTAGAGTCCTGCAAGATGGCTCAGTGGATGAAAGTCTGATGATCTAAATTCAATCCCTGGGACCTATACAGGAGAAGGACAGAAACAACTCTCACTGGTTGTCCTGTGACCACACACACACACACACACACACTAAGCAAATTCATGTCATTTTAAAAAGAGCTATTTGGGTTATGACCTGAGATTCATTTTAAAAAGCCATTGAATGGGGACTGTAGACATGGCTCAGTTGCCACAGAGTGCTTACCCCGCCTGCACGAAGTCCCAGGTTCAACCTCAACACAATGTAAACCAGACTTGGTAGAGCTCTCTCATCATCCTAGCACTCTGGAGGTGGGAGATTAGGTGCTCAAAGTCTTCATTGGCTAGTTTGACCCAGTCTCAAATAAAAAATCATTAAAGGAATTTTGACTTAGAATTAGGACAAAATTTCCAGCAAATTTTGAAATGATTCTAAACATATTTCTGCCATTTAGAAAATATGTGTGTGTGTGTGTGTGTGTGTGTGCACATGTGCACCATGGCATTCCTGTGGAGAACAGAGGACTTTGAGGGCTTGACTTCTACTTCTACCTTATTTGAGACAGGGTATCTTAATGTATTTCCTTTGTTGTGTATCCGAGGCTAGCTTACTCTCTCCCTTCTAAACATTCTCCTGTTTCCACGTCCCAACTCTCCATAGGAGCAGTAGGATATTACAGGCATGCGCTATCAACACGTGTGGTTTTCTGTAGGTTCTGCAGGTTCAGAATCAGGTCCTCAGCAAGGCCTGTAGTCCCAGCACTCTGGAGGCAGAGGCAGGTGGATCTCTGTGAGTTGGAGGCCAGCCTGGTCTACCAATCAACTTTCAGGACAGCTGGAGTGGTTACACAGAGAAACCCCATCTCAAAAACCAAAACATAAAAAGTAAAACAAAACTAAAAAAATAAAAAGTAAAACAAACTGAACCAAACCAAACCAGAATCAGGTCCTCACACTTGCGCAGCAAACACCTTACCCACTGAGCCATCCTCCCCACCCTTCCGTACTACAGATCTATGAGAATCAATATTCTCAGTAAAATGATTATAAAATTAAAATACAAACCAACTTTAAAAATAAACATAGAAGATGCTCTATGCCTTGCAGCATTAAATAATTAGCTAACATTTAATTTTATGTAAAATATACAAAGTTGCTTTTGTCTGTAACAAATGGTAAAATTACCTGTATGCCAAAGAGTGGCTTAAAAATAAATTTCAGTATCATCATCAGTAAATGTTTGACTTGCATAACTATTTTATGTAGCTTTATACTCAGGGTCATTTAAAAAGTTTAGAGTGAAAGCATGTTTAAGAAGACCAGTGCTAGACAACAAAGAAGAAAATACAATTTAAAGTGTAGTTTTTGTACAAAAAGCTGAATGAGGGTTTAGAGAGAACACTGCTTTCCAGAAGAGCTTCAATCCAAGCATATGATGGCTAATACCTGTCTGTAACTCCAGATCCATAGATACCCTCTGTAGGCCTTGCACTAACATACGTGGAACACACAGGGGATGTGAGTACATAGGTTCACAGACGTTCATGTCACATAAAATAAAATCTAAAAATTAAAAAAAAAAAACCCAACCAACTGTGGTGTGGTGGTGCATATTGAATTCCAGCACTCTGGAGGCCGAAGTAGGCAGATCTCTATGAGGTCGAGACCAGCCTAGTTACCTAGCAAGTTACTACAGGCTAGCCAGGGCTCCACAGTGAAACTCTGTCCCAAAGCTAGCCAAGCAACTCTGAAGGTATAATTTGCAAACAACTTGTTCTTAACTCTGTCCCGATGGAGTGAAAGTAATTAAGGGCAATAGTAAACAGGTGTGGCGGTGTGACGAAAACTTTCAAACAATGGAAACAGAATTTTATCTAACATTCACATATCAACAGGGGAGAAGAGGAGCAGATAGGGGTCATTCAAACCTTATAAAGGCACATTTGTACTTCATATCACAGAAAGAAGTCTTTAGATACACATTGTAAATAGCTAGCTCAGCACTGCTAAGGGTTTGCTTGTTTCGTGTTAACCCTTGCCCAGGTGATCCTAGGGAGGAATACAAGGCTTTGTGCTTTTGAGAATATGAGGCAAACACACACACACACACACACACAGAGAGAGAGAGAGAGAGAGAGAGAGAGAGAGAGACAGACAGACAGACAGACAGACAGACAGACAGACAGACAGACAAAGAAGCTCCAACGCTGAGAATCTCAGAGACAAGACTGCCCACCTGACCAGAGTAGGAAGAGTAAACTTTGGAATGGCTGACTGCCTCTGTTTCCATTCTGTTTCAGCCAACTGGCTGGAGATCAGAGGGTAAGTGAGTAGGCTGTTGTTAATCAGTTGTCTCCTCAGATCACAGCGTTTCTAAATAATGTTACTGAAGCTTAATGATTCAATTCCCATCCTCTACTCATTGATGTTTGTTGTGAAGGGTAACGGGAACTCTACATTTTGGTGACAGTATCACAAAACTTACTTTCACCTTTGATACCCAAGCTACTGCATGGTCTGCAAAACAGAAATATTTATTCTGTGATTCTTGACAGGAAAAACTTGTAGATTAATCATAGGCGAAAATAGATAAGGGCCGGAAGATGGCTCAGTGATTAAGAGTACTTGCAGCACATGAGACAATGTTCCCAGCACTGGTGTCAGGAGCTCTCCCCCCCACCCCCCCACTCTGTACCTCCAGCTCCCAGGGATGAGATATCTTCTGGCCTCTGAGGGTACACAAATATATGTGGCACAAGGACACACACAGAGCATGTGGGGGCATTAGTATATTTTAAAAATGAAGGTCACATAGTGAACCCCCATGATGGCATTAGTAGCTTTACATTTATTTACCTATTGTGCATGTGTATATGCCAAAGGATAATTTTCATGAGTAGGTTCTTGCTTTCCATTTAGTGAGCTAGGGTCTCTTGCTTGTGGACAGGTTGCATGCTAGCTGGCCCTCTAGTCTCCACCTCCCATTTCAGGAGGTCTGGCTGGCACAGCAAGTCATCGTCCTCTCTTTCCTTTCTTCTTCTTTTCTTGTGGTGAGGTCTCATGTGGCACAGGTTGGTCCCAGACTTGCTAGGTAACCAATGTCAGTGCTGAACTCATCTCTCTGCCTCTATCTCCTAAGTGCTAGATCACAGACCTGTTTCCTCAAGGCGGGTTCGATTACTTCTGTAGCGTAGTGATTACATATAGAAGTTCATTTTATTACTTTGTTTCTTTGTGTGTGCTTGCTAGGAATCAAACACAGGGCATCTCAGATGCTAAGCTGCTCTAACACTGAATTTTTTATATGTTTGAAAAATTTCACAATAGTTTCTTAAATGTTTAGATTTAAAAGGGTAATCTTATGCTTTTCTCCTCCCTTAAAACAAAAACAGCAGCAACAACAACAACCTTAAGAAAGTTGTGTGCAGCTAATAAGACTGCCTTTTGCTTCTTTTTCTGAAAGATGGAACTCATTCCAAGATCTTGGTTCAGCAATCTCCTTGGAACAGACACAGAATGTCAGTGACAGTACAAAGGCAACGATGCCAGTACAGAAAAAAATTTCTTTCCTTCTATTTTCCGCTTTTGAGCTCTGTCCCAGGACTAATCCCATTTTTACAAATCGAAATCCCTTTTAGATGCCCTAAGGTCGCCGGCCCTCAGCTGATTCGCAGAGGCGACGCCTGGCGAGGAAAGTTCCGTCCGCCACACCTAGCAGGGGCGGGGAGCGACGTCAGCACGTCGGTCCTCACGTCCAGCTGGGAGACTACTGACCCGAGTGCCCAGGCTGGCTCCGACCGCTTTCAGAACCTGATCGGGGCACTGCGGCTGCGCAGGCATGCCGGGGGCGGGGCTTCGGGGCTGAGCGGCCCTCGAGGAGCGGCCGCCGGAGGGCCGGGTAAATCCCCAGAGGCCGGAATGATTAGCCCAGGGGCTGCTCCGCCCCTGGCTCCTCCCACCCCGCGTCGGCGCTGCCCCGCCTCCGCCTCCCGCCCGGCTTCGTGGTGACACGGGGCTTCGCCGCGGGCCCGGCGGAGGGCAGCAAGTTAGCCCGCGGCGGGGTGGCGGCGGCGGGCCTGTGAGCGTGGTGAGGGGACGCCGAGGTCGGGCGGAGGCTGCCGCGGGGCGGGAAGGCCCGGGGGAGTGAGACTCAGGGCTGCAGCCTGAGGGGCGGCGGCGGCGGGCGAGGGGGCGCGGCCGGCTCGGGCGGGTCTGGCTACCGCCGGTTGGCGTGGATCCCGGGTCTGGGTCCCAGAGCGCTCGGGGCCGCGCTTCTGAAGTTGATTGGCACGCCTGACGTTTGTCTCTCTGGTTCGTAACGGGGACGCGGGGAGGAAATGGAAAGGTCCCAGGACGGCTGCGAGGCGGGGTCTGGGGTCTTCCCCCGGGAGGTGGTCCTTGCCGCGGTGTGAGAGCCCCTTTCTTCTTGGGTGGAGAGGTGGAGACCAGGTAGGCAGGGTGACTTTCGGTGTGTGGATGGTTAAAACAAACAAACCAGGAATTCCTCGGTCCCTCACCCCCACGCCCTGCCCTGCAACGCAGCAAACATTCCCAGCAACTTTTAAGAAGCAGGCGAGAAATCTCGGATATTTGTTCTGTTTGATCTGTGCTCCAGGTTAAAGGAAGGCGTGAGTAGGGAGCCGGCTTCCTTCCCATCTATCGCAGTTTTGGTTGTGAATCTGCATGGAAGATTTTAGTATTTTATGTTGATCGTTAGTCGTGGTGTGCCAAACAGGAGTTTCTGGAATATCTAATCACATTAAAAATTTATCCCTTTGAATGGGGTGAGCAAGGTTTTTTTTTTTTTTTTTTTTTTTCAAATGTGGCTTAAAAAAACTTAGGATATTTTTGTATTTCACAGACCTATTTACAAGACCAGCTACCACTGATGAAGAAGTGTTGGAGTAGTTGCTGAAATTGACCCTTTATTGACCTGAGGCAGTCTATTTGTTCTACGTAATTTTGGTTATTCCACTGCTTTGAGCTTTACTGTAACGGCTGAGAAACTTGGAAAATAAAGTAACATGATATGGTCTTGAACCTTCTTTTTGAGGAAATATTAAAGTACCTGAGTGAAAAGCCAGAATGGCAGCTAGAGAGAGGCTCTTTGAACTTTGGATGCTTTATTGTACAAAGGTAATTTGCTTTCCTTTTTATTTCTGTACTTAAAATTCCTTCATTATAAAATTTTGTGTCCAGCATTATGACCTTAATGTGTAGTGTGTTTGTGCATATTGATGATCCTGACTAGCAGGTGTGGTGGTGCATACCTTTAGTCCCAGAACAGAGTCCTAGAACTCTGCAGGGGCAGGTGGTGGTATGAGGTCGAGTCTATCCTAGTCGACATAAGACATTTCCAGGATAGCCAGGCCTGCGTAGCTCAAAACAGAACCCCAAACAACTCCCCCATCCAGAATTTAAAAACATGCAAGAGAAGTAAATAAATAAAATAAAAACACATAAATTGAATTTCCCATATTTTTTTCAGATTTGAGTACATTGACAATACTGGCCTGCTGTTAAAAATTTACAAATTTTTCTTTGATATAGCTTCAGTAATCTCAAAGTTATATAGGAATATTGTACCTGTAAAAGAAAAAATAAAATGCTTATTGTTTATAGGCTATGTGGGGGGCCATGTTGGTGCCTTGGTACTTTTATAGAGGTCAGGGGACAATTGTGTGGATTTGATTGTCCCTCTCCACATTTATATGTTCCTAGGATTGAATTTAGGTTATCAGGATTGTGTGGCAGGTGCTTTACCCATCTTATCTGCCCCAAATATTTTATTTTTCTGCTGTTTTTTTCTTCCCTCAATTGGGGGTAAAGACAGTTTTGTTTTGACATTAAACTATTTTTTCCCCTTCCCGTAAACTTTTTTTTTTTTAATCAACCTTTTAAATTATTTTTGAAGGTTATTGATTGAGGTAGTTATTATAGGATTAACATGTTAGCACATACTAGCATTATCTCGTGAGGTAGGTATTGTAATTATCCTTCTATTTGGGAGAACTGGTGTAGGTGTGAGTTTGGAATTCAGAAGTGTCTGATTCAGGTCCCATATTTTCAACCATTTTGCCATTCAGAAATACATTTCTTTGACTTCCTTCATGTAAATTTTCGCATAGTAAATTTGATCTTAGGCCATTGAGAAGGGTGTTCCTTAGAGGGTGCTTCTCAAGTGAGGATCTCCGTTAGTACTTTGAAGATATAGCAATGATCAGGGAACCATTCATTCCCAGTCTACTGGTTAACTTAGGTCTGTGTGCTTATGTTCTCAGATCACTCAGCCTGTAGTTTTGCATTATATATTCAGGTTTGTTTTTTAAGTTTAATTTCAGCTAATAAACCAGCGATTTATCTCTTAAGAAGTCATCTCATTTCCACTGTAATTTTTCTTAACTTCCTGGTTTGATAGTTATAAATATTAAAGTATATATCTGCACATATATATCTATAGAAATGTGCACATACATACCTTCACATACATACCTTGAAATGTTAATATAAAAATTTAGAATAGCATTTGGGCTTATGTAATTGACAGAAATATCTTTTTAAAAATAAACAACCCTTCTGTTCAAAATAGTCACTAATATGTTAGCCAAAAGTTAAAATGAAATTTTAGTATGAATGTCCAATAATGACTTGTTAAAAAATATATTAGACTCACTAATTTTCACTATTTTCAGAACGAGAACTGGTAAATGAGATTACATTGTTTTACTAATCATGTTCTTTTTTCTAGGTTGACTAAATGACTATTTATTGAAAAGATAGTATGTTATTGATACATGTTGATTTTTAAAAAAATTTGTCTTACTGAATATAAGCATGAATTATTTTGTCATGAATTCTTTCTCCTCCTTTCCCTCCATCCCTCCCTCTCTCTTTGTGGTACTGGGGATAGAATACGGGGCCTTGAGTATGCTAGGCAAGTGCTATGTCCCTGAGCTACATTCAACCCCTAATGTCAAATTTTGAAGCCTCCTTTCTTGGACAGAGAGATAAATCTAATTTTTATGATTTAAATTAAACCGTCTTTGCTCTTAAGATTGAATTTTGTGTTGTTTTTAAAGTAGTTGTTTAAAATATGATTTTTTAAAAAACACTTTATCAGTTCATGGATAACATACTTGTTAGGTAATAACTTCTGCACTTGAATCAGGTAGCTACCGAGTGTACAGCTCACGGATTAAGCGCAACTCCCTGCCCAGGATGCTAATACATCACTGCTCTCTGGACTTTCTTGCCTCTGGGCCTGTCTTCCTTCTCTAGCAGTTAGTGCCTCCAAACATAACTTCCCCCAAAACACTGGTCGGTTACAGCTTAAGACCTTTTTGCTTTATATTTTATACTTTTGAGGAGGTTTCATACAATTTGGAGACTTGTTGGATCTTATGTACTCTGCAGCCGAGTTCTGAGAGAGCCCTAGGCTGTGGCTTGGAGTTCTGAGGTCCAGTTTTGGCTCTCCTGTTTTCTTTTGTGACCCTGAGCAAGACTTACCTTTTTGTGTCTGTTTTTCATTTGTAAGTAATATTGTATATTTAGGGAGGTAGGTTGCTTGTTAAACTCACCAAGTGTTTAGATTTTTTTGTTTGTTTGTACGTTTTATTTTTAGAGACAGAGTTTCTCAGTGTAGCCCTGGTTATCCTGGAACTTTGCTATTAGACTAGGCTGGCCCTGTAGAAGAGGGCATTAGATCCCCTGGAACTGGGATTATGAACAGTCGTGTGCTAGGGATTGAACCTGGGTCCTCTGGAAGAGCAACCAGTGCCTCTCTTTAGCTGCTGCTTTTTTTTTTTTTTTTTTTTTTTTTTTTTTTTTTTTTTTTTTTTTTTTTTTTTTTTTTTTTTTTTTTTTTTTGGTTTTGATCTTTGAGAGATAAGTAGCTTTCTTTTGTTTTTGCTTTTCATAATGTGAGTTATTATATAAATTCTTTTAGTTCTCTTCCTTAAAACTTTTATTATGGAAAATTTCAATATGCACGAAGTTGGATACACAGTAAACCTTTATTTGTCACTTAGTTCAGCAATGGTCAGTGTATGCACTAGTGCTTCTATATCTCTACAGAGTGTTTTTAAATCAAATTCCACACATTTTGAATGTTGTCTATAGATATTTAAAATGTATCTGTAAAATACAGTACAAAATATATATCTGATATCTGTAAACTGTCTTAGAAACTACCACAGTAGGTGCTGGAGAGATAGCTCAGTGTTGGAGAGCACTGACTGATCTTCCAAAGAACCGAGGATCAAATCCTACCATCCACATGGCAGCTTACAACTGTTTGTAACTCCAAGATCTGACACCTTCACACAGACATGCATGCAGGCCAAACACCAGTGCACATAAAATGGAAGTAAATTATTTAAAAAACATCACAATAGAATAATTCTTTAAATTCTAAAAGATAATACATTATATTCACAGTTCTCTGCTAATCTAAGATTTTATTTTCTCACTGCATAATTAAATATTTAAACAAATGATATGTACTATATCTTATTGAAAGAATATGTGATAGATTCCCCTTTATCATACTTTTCTTTGCTATTTATTTGTGGTACAAAGCAGTTTTTTTGACCTTAGAGTTTTCTTTTCTTTTCTTTTCTTTTTTTTTTTTTTTTTTCGAGACAGGGTTTCTCTGTGCAGTCCTGGCTGTCCTGGAACTCACTTTGTAGACCAGTTTGGCCTGGAACTCAGAAATCCGCCTGCCTCTCCCTCCTGAGTGCTGGGATTAAAGACGTGTGCCACCACTGTCCGGCTTGACCTTAGAGTTTTCTACAATCTGAATTTTGCTATTGGATCTCCTCTAGGTTTTAAAAATGGCTTCTCTTTAGGTTTGGGTGACTGTGGCCTGGAAAGTATAGAACCTTGATTCAGGTTCTAATTTGGTCATGGAAGGCTATAATACTTCATAAATGTACCAGTTACCTGTTTCATGAGCATTTTGCATTATTGTAATATTCTAGCACTTTTTGTTAGGATATGTAGAGAAATGACTTTTCATTATTTATTGACAACAGTTCCTTAAAAGAAAGTCATGTTGCATAAATGTTTGATTATTTTTGTCAATTTGCAGAACAATGACTTGAAAAACGACCAGTTTTTCTGGAGTACCAAGTTTATTTGTCATGATTAAAATTTAAAGTGTTTACCATTTTGCTGTCCTAGTTGATTTTTTTGAGTACACAAAACATTGTGTACAAGCCTGGTTACAGAAGAAATCTTTGAAGATTATGAAGGTCTGTTTTTATGGCAGTGAAGTTAGGACATCTTGCATATTTGCCACAGTGCTAAGCTTACTTTGGGACATGTATTTCAGTGTGCTGTTAGTAGCTCATTCTTGTAATGCTTTGACGTTGCCACTGAGTAGTTGGAAAGTTTAGTAAATGTGTCCTTGGTTTATACTGCTTTGTAGAAGGAATGCTGTGGACTGTAATATGAATAAGTAGAAGTACTTACTGACCTGAGTTCAGTTGCAAGACTAATACCAGAGATGAAAGTCCTCTGAATGGAAGACTCTAGTTTAGCAGATGCGTCCTCATTTGTTAGATCGAACATTGGGTAAAATACTTGGTAATTTTTTTCTTCTTAGTAGTTTTGTTTTCTTAAGTAATTATGGAGTGTGCTCTATATTTTAATACTTGTGTGCATGGAACTATCAAGGCAAGCTGATGTCTGTCTGTCTATATCTGTCTCCCCTCACATAATTACTTTGTGGTGTGAAGTTTGTTTTGTTACCAAATATTTCAGTCCTATCTTTTCTTACCTTTTCCTTCTGGGAATAGGGTTTAATTGCATTGTTAGAAATATGACTATCCATAACAGATTGTTAACTTTATATAGTAGTTATTATATAGAAAGGCTGATAAGAAGGAACACTATTCCTGTGCTCTGAAGATTGTTACAATAGTTGATATGACCACTAATTCAAGTTATATGTAGCCTGAACTTTTTTTGCTTTCAAATAGTCGTCCCCACCCAGGGTCAAGGATTTGATTGACAGTGCATTACATTTTGTATAGCTCTTAAAAGTTAAACATTAAATTTGGACAGCTCTAATCTAGTATCTGATTTTAGTTCATTAGTTAGCAACTGCTTCTCTGGATATTTTTAACAGTAGATAGTCAAATGACAACTGTTTAGTGTCTTCTGACATTTCTTTGCTTAATCTTAAGACAGAAACAAAAAGAGGCAAGTTTTATATAGCGGTATACCAGTTTGTTTAAGTATTAAACATCTTTTGGGAATTTGTATATTTATGCCTTCTCTCTCTTTCCAGCTACTGCCTACTGCCCTGTCCTAGGATGTATCTTTCTTCCCTTCCTTTCCCTTTTCCTCCCTCCCTCCCTCCCTTCCTTCTTCCCTCCCTTCCTCTCTCTCTCTCTCTCTCCCTTCCTCTCTCTCTCTCTCATGTTGCTGATAGAACCGAGGGCTTTGCAGATAGTAGACACATCTCCACTGCTGAGCCGTATCCTTAGCCCTTTTACTTTTGACTTCGTGCAGTAGTGTCTTACCAATTTGCCCAGCGTGGTCTTGAACTCATTCTGTAGCCTAGGCAGGTCTTGAAATTTGATCTCTTCATGTCTGAACCTCCTAAGTAGCTGGGATTACAGACATGCACTATGAGGCTTGACTAAAATGTATTTCTACCATACATGTATGTATGTGGCACCTATTTGCTAGGATATGTAGAGGCAAAATTGAGCAGCTCAGATTCTTCAGTGAGATTGAAGTTTATTTTGGGGTGGGAGAGAGAGCTCAGTGGTTAAGAGTGGTTGCTCTTCAGGAGGCCCAGGTATGATTCCCAACACCACATGACAGCTCACAAATGTTTTGTTAACTCCAGTCCCAAGAGATTCAGTGACCTCTTCTGGCCTTCCTGGGCATCAGGCATGCCTGTGCACAGACATACACAGAGGCAAGCCACTCAAACATAAATAAAATGTTTAAATGCATTTTTGTTCTCACGGGTACAAACTATCACAAAGTGATAGGAAGGTGACATTTTAAAGTGTGCAATGTAGGTTGAAAGGTAGGGTTCATTAGTTATTTTTTAGACGGTCTCATTAATCGCAGGCTGGCATAGAACTCTTTAAATTTTTAAAATTAGATATATTTTGTGTGAATGTTTTGGCTACATGCATGTATGCATAGCAAGCGTGTGCTTGGTGCTGTGGAAGTTGGAAGCGGTGATTGGATTCCCTGCAACTGGAGGTATAGATGGTTGTGACTAATCACTTCAGTCCTGGGACTTGAGCCCTGGTCTTCTATAGACCAGTTAGTGCTCCAGCCCAGCTAAGCCTCTTGGTATCCCTGCCCCATCCTCTCATGCACTGGGGCTGAAGAGATGCTCTTTCTTTTTCTGTTATTGTTGATATTCAGATTACACTGAAAAAACTGAATGGAGCTCGTAGAAATTAGTGGATTCAAATTTTTGTACTAGTTTTGCTTCTCATTTTATGGACTTCAAATCAGGGCATCTGGATCTTTACATTCCTATTTCCTCACCTGGTAAATGGGAGAATAAATTTTATTTATCTCTCAAAGTTGTTGAGGAGAAAAATGAGCTTAATTATAAGTACATTAAAAGTAAGAAAATGCAGTTCTTATATTTTGTATCATAATCTTCATTGGCCTTCATGTATTTACAGTCAAGGGCAGTTTTTCTCTTTTTGTGGTAATGAAGTTGGGTTAATATCTGAATCTTTAATCTTAATTTTCAAAAGATTGGCATTCAAGCATAGTGCTTAGTTATCTTTAATAATGTGAATTTTTATTTTCCCCAACTTAAGACCAAGTTTGTTTTGGACCTTGGTGATGCTCCATTTCCTGCTGTTGCCCTTTGTCTTTCTAAATCTGGAATATGACTAAAATAGATAGTTTTGCAGTGAGCTCACAGTAAAGTTCCTTTTCAGTATAAAAGTTTTGCTTTTATTTAGTCATGTTTTATTTAGGTAAAAAAAATCATGTACCTCTTTTATACAGATTTTGAAAAATTGTACCGGTGGCTTCTAATTTCATGTTTTTGTTTTTTTTTTTTTTTTAAGATATTAGATGTGAAAGTAAGACATGAGTGTTTTATTCTCAGTGACCTGAAGGTTGTCTTTAGGAAATGGACATTACTAACATGGTTGGCTTTGTGCTCAGCATGCAGTACTCTGAAACAAACGTTAAGGTGGCATAAACAGCACTTTATTGTTGGGCTGGACATGGTTGTATGTGCTTTTAATTTGTGCATTCAGAATGCAGGTAGGTTTCTAAGTTCAAGGTCAGCTTGGTCTGCATGGAGAGTCTCAGGCCACCCTGGCTATATAGTGAGACCTGGTCTTAAGAACCACTCTATTTTTGTTATTCTTTTGATTATCTAAATTTGCCTGATAGTTGGTAGTGGATGTAGCACTTAATCTTTGTAGCATTATTCTTAGCTACAGAAGAATCCGAAGAGGAACCAAGTTTTGGCAACTGATACTTTGGCAGATCATTCACAAAGTTAGCCAATACAGGTCACTAGGTTTTCAGATAAGCATTCTGAGTTTTCAGTCCTTGAGGGACATTCAAGTACTTTGTATGTAGATATGGAGTTCAAAAGGGAGGTCTGTGTTAAAAATCAATATTGGAGAGTTATATTGGAAATTACAGGTACATAAAGAGAAGAGGGTAAAATTCTGGAAGCCTGAGACTCAATTTATTTAGACTTTTATCTAGGATTTATTTAGGATTTATTTAGACTTTTATTTAGGATTAGAGAAGAGAAGTCTAATGTTTCTGTTCCTTAAACATATAAAATGCATGTTAAGGAGTTTGGATGGGAGAACTAGGGGTATTGGTTCATTGGTTCCTCAGAAAGTAGACTGGTGTTATGAAGCAGGGAGTAGTCTAGAAGACTACTTAATCTAACTCTTCAGGAAAGCATTTGGAAGCCTGGTGTGGTGGTGCACATATGTACTTGTAGTATGCAGGAGGCTGAGGCAGGAGAATTCTGAGTTCCAGAACAAAACAAAAAACTAGGGCTGAGCTCAGTGGCTAAAGTGCTTGTTTAAAAGTATAAGAGCTAGAGTTTTGATGTAATCAGGTACCAGATGCAGTAGTGCACATCTGTAGTCCTAGTTGGCCTGCAGTGAGATAGGAGTTGGAGACCAGAGAATTTCTGGAAACTTAAGGACCAGCTAGCCTAAGTATCCTCAGTGGTGAACAAGAGACCCTGCCTTAAATGAGGTGGAAGGTAAGGACCAATACCCAACATTATCATCTGAACTTTATATGGATGCTCGGGGATATACACATACATTCTCTCTGTCTCTAAGAATAATGCCTCAAACATTGTGGAGTATCTGTTGGAATCATTTTTCAAAAGTTATTGATAGCATCAGTAAAAGCAGTCAAAAAGAGTGATAATGAAAGATGTTAAAAATAAAAGTTATTTATTAAATTATATTAGGGATTGAATTTAGGCCCTTATGAGTGCTAAGTAGGTGAAGTGTTGTTGAGCTATAAATTCCTTGTCCTTTTCTTTTTATTTTACTTTTTTTATTATTAAATTTGGACTTACCATGTTGCTTTTTTTTTTTTTCGTGTAAAAAGGTTTCCTCTTGATTTTTTTTTTCTTTTTTTTTGGTTTCAAACTGGTCAAGAATATTGTTTCTTGGCATGACAACACTTTGACACCCAGAACATTTTAACAGTTTCAGATTACCAAAAGTCCTCCTGTAATTCTAGAAAATTAAACATGTATGTATGTATAACATAAACTTACTATTCCATGACTTGAATAATTGTAAATGTTTCCATAATAATACTGTTTACAAGATAAGGGACCCCCTACTATGATTAAAGTAGCTTACAAGTTAATATGAATAAAACAAACTTTAAAGATTCTTACAAAGAAGGTAGACTTCCTAGAAACCAACTTGTGACAGCTCCTTGAAACTGCAACTTTAGAGATAAAGCTTGTTTGTTTGATTGATTGATTGACTGAGCCAGTTTCTCTAGGTAGCCTTGGCTGTCCTGAAACTTACTCTGTAGATCAGGCTGGCCTGGAACTCAAGATCCTCTTGCTTCTGCCTCCTGAGTGCTGGCATTGAAGGTGTGAAACACCACTGTCCTAGAAATAAAGCTTTGACAGTTATTGTATCTGCATGTTGATTTGCCCTTTTAACAGTTTCCTTTACTGTGAAATTATGGGGGCAAGTTTACTATAAGGAATTGGGAGTGGTGACTCTTTGAACAAAAACAGATCTTCCAAGTTCAAGGCCAGCCTGGTCTACATAGAGAATTACAGGTTAGTCAGAGCTACATAGACCCTGTTTCAAAAAGCCAAAATCAAATCCTAAACCCTTCAAAACCAAAGCTACCATTAAAAACTTTTACTGTAAAGTAATAAAGAATTGTGACCAAAATCCCATTCTCTCACAATCTGCTTTCCTGATCACAATTATCCTTCCTATATGTAACATGTACTTTTAGCTTATCTCAGTAACTTGAAAACTTGTGTATTTATGCACTCAATCTTGAGCCAGGATCTTGTGATATACACCATCACCTCCAGTTGTGACTTCTCGTGATACTGAACACTAAGTTTGGAAGACACCATCAGTATATGTCCCTCACAAAGCTGACATAAAATGTTAAAACAAATGGGAGTACTACAATAGAGATTTCAGGAAAGGGAAGAAAGAGGCACATAGCAGCAGTTCATGGCAATTCTGAAAACTAAGTTGTCCCTGCTCCAGTCCACCTCCAGAGAATTACATTGCTGTGGTTGCATTCCCTTTCCTCTCCCACCAACCTAGGTCACTCTATTTTTTTTGGCTCTGTGCTCTTGAAAATTTTATTTTTGTATAATTTTTCTTTCTATTTTTTTAAAAAAGATTTTTTTTATTTATATTAGTGCACTGCAGCTATCTTCAGACACACACTAGAAGAGTGAATCAGATCCTGCTACGGATGGTTGTGAGCCACCATGTAGTTGCTGGGAATTGAACTCAGGACCTCTGGAAGAGCAGTCAGTGTTCTTAACCACTGAGCCATCTCTCCAGCCCCTAATTTTTCTTTTTTAAAATTTTAAGAGGGTATAAGAGTTTGTTCTTTCTTGTGACAGGACAACTCAGTCAGCTTTCTATATTTGAAAGTCAGTCAAGAAGAAGGATGCTTTACTGATTCTGCTACTTGCTCTCTCTTGTGTACTTGCATTGTTCAGTAACTCCAGTGTATAGTCCATATTGGAGTGAAGGCTACCACTTGATCCTTATTTTAATAGTAGAGACTGAATTTTCTCCATCGCTTTAGATTCTGGAGCTAAGACATGTATATGTATGTATGTTTCTGCATATAGTCACTTTGACTCATAGGTCAGTATAATTTATAATGGTAGTTCCTTTTTCTCTAGATCTCTTGGTGCTTTTCGCAGTAATGCATGTTTGTCACTATTAGAATATATTATGCAATTACTGAGTAGTTTTGTATGAGTACATTGAGATTCAGATATTAAGCTACTTTTCAGAAAAATGATAATCAGGTCATAGATCTTGATTATTGTTCATATCAGTAGTTGCCATCTTTTTATTCTATTGGTATGTCAACTTTTTAATTTTTTTTTTATTTTTAAAAATTTTATTTATTTATTTTTTAGACAGGGACTCACTTTGTAACCCTGGCTTTCCTGGAACTCAGTATTAGACCAAGCTGGCCTCAAAACAATAAAGTCCTCTAGCCTTTGCCTCCTGAATGCTGGGATTTAAGTCTGGGTGACATTGAATTGGCCCTAGCACTCTTGGAATTACATTTGTGTATTGTGTTAGTAAATGTATAAATAAGGGAGATAAGTTCATGCTGTAGTGTTTCAGCATGCTGAACTTAATCACAAGAGTGACTTAAGAGGTAATAGTCTGCTCTGTTAGAAAGTCAGGTAAAGAGAACTCCAGGTATTTCTATTTCTGTTGTTTTATACTGAGGAGCATAATACAATTACTACTGTTTCTAATGTACGAATCTTTCTTTTTATTGCCTTTAGTGGTAAAGTGTAGTTCATCTACAGATTCTTCTAGGCTAAATGAGATATGATTATTTTGTGTATCCACGTTTTATAGCCTAAACTTGACAGATCCTGATAGAACTCATGCTTTCCTTTTTTAACCTACTAAGTCTCCACCCTGTCCCCATGCACAACTTACAGCCAGTGTGGTGTAGTAGAATGGGGACCTTTTGGACTCATGTATCCCTGCAGCAGTTTCTAGATTATGACTTTGGGCAAGTTACATATCCTTTTGTAATTTGTAAAAGTAGGAAAACTAAACCCATTCTGGATAGTTGTAAGGTATAAATAAAATAATAGGTTAAAAATGCCTGCTGTTCCAGGTAATAACAGATACTTTACTTCTTAAATGAAACAGTACCTTTTCTTATTTGCAATTGTAGAGTTTCCCAGGAGAATTCTACACTTGTTAAATACTTGGTAGTATTGACCTTTAGATCTGAGTGAGGGCTTAGAATGTAGATCAGTACTACAGTGTTGGTATAGAATTTGAACCAGATACTAGAGAGTTGCTAAATAAAATATGAAGAGACATTCATTAAAGTTTTATAGTGTGTGTGACTGTTTTATGTCTCACTTTTACCAAGAAGTAATCCTCTGCTTTTTATAAAGAATCTAATGAAAACCCCAGTTACTTATTTTTTTTAGTTTTATCCCTAAAGGATAAATGAGTGAATGAATAGATACATGACCTAATTTCAAGTATAAAAATACAAGTAATGTCTTAGAAAATTTCTCATAGATGATATTCATTGGTTCTCTAAAGTATTTCTTTTCCTGATTTCTCTTGTGAAGTTATAGATATTGGTAATTTCTAAGCTGATTTTGAAACAGTGCAGTAGTAGAAAACAAATCCCCAAAGGTCAGCAATTGCTGTGTGTTTTGGGAACATTCTTTGAGATTGTAGATTCTAATGTAATGCTTTTGTTTTAGGGAAACAACTTGCTAGTGTTTCCTTTGTCTTAGATCAGTGCTTAAGCTGTGATGTTTAATGATTAAGTATCTAAACTCCTAATTTGACTGCCTCAAATAAGTGTTGAGCCATGCAGAGGTGGCACACTCCTTTAATCCCAGCATTCAAGAGGCAGAGGCAGGCAGATCTTTTTGTGAGTGCAAGACCAGCCTGGTCTACAGAGTGAGTTCCATGATAGCCAGCACAGAGAAACCCTGTCTCAAAAAACAAAACAAACAACAACAAAGAGAAAAAAAGTGTTGAGACCAAAGGGGGGAAAGTGCTAAGATTACAGATGTGGTCCTGTGAATGGCTGTTTTTAACCACATTAGGCAGATATGTAGGTGTAAAAGCATTGCTTTTTATGATAAGTAAACTTGATATGTGATGATTTTTTTCATTTCAGAAAGATCCAGATTACCTGAGACTGTGGTTGGACAATTTTGTTTTAAGTTATGAACAATTTTTAGATGTTGACTTTGAAAAGCTGCCTACGAGGTATGTAGAAACAATTGTTTATTGCTAGTGGGCGAGATTGTTAATTTTCGGCAGAAGGATTTTATTACAAGTACAGCAGCTATGCTAACAGTCTCTGTACTCTTGCACGACCATGTGCTCATGACAAATATCGCTCAGTGATCATAGCTGTCTCGCTGGGCAGTATTATACTTGTCTCTTCTTTGATGAGCTACTATCCTCTTGGTGGTCTGAAATTCACTTAGTTTCTGATACTAGCTACTAAGCTTAGGACCAGGGCTTACAAGTGGAAGACTGAGTCCTCCACAGGATCGCTTTTACTTCAGTCATCCACACAACATTTCTTATTGCGTTCATCCATCCATTCATTTATTTGTTTGTTTGTTTATATGTCTTAAGTTTCAACACTTTGTTTCCTTGCCCATATCTTCCAGGGTAGATGATATGCCTCCAGGAATATCTCTGCTTCCTGATAATATTCTGCAGGTTCTGAGGACCCAGCTGCTACATTGTGTTCAGAAAACAGCAGATGGGTTAGAGGAACAACAACAAGCATTGTCAATTTTGCTTGTCAAATTCTTCATTATTCTTTGCAGGTATCTGATATAAAAAAGTAAAATTTTAGCATAATTATTACAATAATAATACTTGCTAGTGATATTTGTATGAATCTTTAAAGAATGTGTATATCTTTTATGTCATGATTGATTAGCATACTGGGAAGCTTCTTAAGTACTGTACCTAATTATAGAGACACTCAGCCCAGAATTTTAAATGAGTGCTGTCAAGATAGCTCCGTGCGTAAAGGTATCTGCTGCCAAACCTGATGACCTGAGTTGAGTCTTCTGGACCCGTGTGGTGGAAGGAGAGTCGGCTCCCTACAATTTTGTTCTTTATGGCACACAAGGGCCAGTCCAATGTGTATGTATACATGTCTTAGTCAGGGTTTCTATTCCTGCACAAACATGGCCAAGAAGCAAGTTGGGGAGGAAGGGGTTTATTCGGCTTACACTTCCACATTGCTGTTCAGGACTGGAACTCAAGCAGGTCAGGAAGCAGGAGCTGATGCAGAAGCCATGGAGGGATGTTCCTTACTGGCTTGCTTCAACTGGCTTGCTCAGCCTGCTCTTTTATAGAACCCAAGACTGCCAGCCCAGAGATGGCACCACCCACAAGGGCCCTCCCCACTTGATCACTAATTGAGAAAATGCCTTATAGCTGTATCTCATGGAGGCACTTCCCCAACTGAAGCTCCTTTCTCTGTGACAACTCCAGCTGTGTCAAGTTGACACAAAACTAGCCAGTATAATACACAAAAATAAATTTTGAGAAGCATAATAAAATTGTTGTTTAAAAAAAAGATTAAACTTAAGGTAACTTAAAGACCATGGCAGAAGGTTTTAGTTTAGCAAGATATATTATATTTTCTATGTATGGTTTTCATTTGTAAATGTGTACACTTGTGTGTATGCAAGCTTGTATACATATAACCTTTGTGGGGTGTTTTGTTGTTGTTGTTGCTGCTGTTTTTTTTTTTTTTTTTTTTTTTTTTATAATTAAGATAGTCTCACTGTGTAGTCCATCTGGCCTGGAATTTACGGGGTAGACTAAACTTGTCTTCAACTTGACAGAAATCTACCTGTCTTTGCCTTACGAGTGCTGGGATTAAAGGTGGTGGTGGTGAAACTTCACCTTGCCTTGCTTCTACCTTATTATTTGAGAGTTTCTTAGTAGCCTTGCTGAGTAGATGATGCTGGCTGAGACACAGGAAAGCATGGGTTTGAGCTTCTTGGAAAGAGTGGTAGAAACTGAGACGTGCCTAAGTGTCTCTTCATTACTGAATACTCTTTCATGGGAAGGTACCATGGTTTGCTTGCATATTCACTTATATTGAAGGACAGTGTGCTTGTTTCCAGTTTGGGGCTGTTATTTATAAAACTGCTATAAATCTTCATGTCCAAGTTTTAAATGGGTATTTTTCAGCCCATGTAGAAAATATCATGTTTGTAACATTCCCACAATCAATGAATGAGGATTTCCATTGTTCCCCATTTTTCTAGTATTTGATATGCCATTCTTTCAGATTTTGGCTATTGCAGTAGGTGTGTAGTATTTCATTATTTTTCCTTAATGATAAAAAATATTTAACCTCTTTTTATTTTTGAGACTGTTATAATGTCTTGGTGAAGCAGCTATATAAGTTTTGCCCAGTATTTTTTTTTTATTTTAAAAATTATTTATTTACATTCCAGCCATTGTCCCCCTCCCTTCTGGTCCCCCCTCCCACAGTTCCTTATCCCATTCCTCCTCCGCCTTGCCTCTGAGAGGGTGCTCCCCCCTCCCCCCACAACTTCCAGACTTTCCAATTCCCTGGGTCCTTAAGTTTCTCTGGTCTATATGTATCTGGGGACTAGGACCAGCCTGTGGAAGCTCCCTGGGGTCTGGGTTAGTTGAGACTGCTGGTCTTCCTGTTGGGTTGCTCTCCCCTTCAGCTTCTTCAATCCTTCCCCTAATTCAACCATAGGGATCCCCGACTTCAGTCCAATGGTTGGGTGTAGTATCTGTGTCTGTCTCAGCTGCTGGTTTGGCATCTCAGAGGACAGCCATGTTAGGCTTCTGTCTGTAAGCACACCATAGCATCAGCAATAGGCCTTGATGCCCTCCCCATGAGATGGACCCTCTAGTTGGGCGCGTCATTGGACTACTTTTCCTTCAGTCTCTTCTCCATTTTTGTCCCTGCAGTTTTTTTTCCCCACAGGAACAATTCTGGGTTAGAAATTTTGATTGTGGATTGGTTACCTCGTCCCTCCACTTGAGGCGCTGTCTATCCATTGGAAGTTCCCTCTCTCATTGTTGACCATTTTGGCTAAGGTCACCTCCATTGTGTCCTGAGAGTCTTTACCTCCCAGAGTTTTGCCCAATTTTAAAATTGGATTGTGTTCTTAATTTTACAGGTGTGCGAATGTTTTGATGCATAGGTGTTTTTTTCAGGTGATTGGTACATTTTGTTGTTGTTTTGTTTTTGTTTTTCTAGACAGGGTTTCTCTGTGTAGCCTTGGCTGTCCTGGAATTTACTGTGTAGACCAGGCTGATCCATCTCAGAGATCCATCTGCCTTTGCCTCACAATTGTTGATATTAAAGGCATGGGTGTCCACAGCAGGACAGTCTTTTTATTCTTTTAATATTGTGTTTTGAGCTACAGAAGTTTTTAATTTTAATGGGTCTCTTTTTTCTTTTTTTTTCTAATGAATTATGCTTTTAGTTTTCCATCTGTAAAGTCACCTGTCAACCTAAGAGCCCTTATATTTGTTTTCCTGTATTCTCTAACAACATTGTTGTCTTTCCAGACTGGAGAGATGGCTCAGTGGGTGTGCCTGCTCTTTGGAGTAGCTAGATTAATTTCCTAGGACCTAAATGGCAGTTCACAATCATCTTCAACTCCAGTTGCAGGGGTTGTGATTCCATCTTCTGGCCTCCAAGGGCTCTGGACATGCTAGTGGTACCTAGATGTACATGCAGGCAAAACACTCATACATACAAAACAAAACAAAACAAAAACAAAACCACAATAGTACTACTGTAATTCATTTCACTTGTCTCTAAGCTGTAGTTAGCCAATATATGTTTGGTATATTGAATTAAACTAGATCTTAAATTAAATTAGATCTGTTAAGAATAAGAATAAAAGATTTCATTGTGCCTATAATTAATTCCTTTTAAATTCTCTTTCCTTTTGTGGCCTCTAATGTTTCTTAGGAATTTTTAGTTTAAGCCCAGTGGTTGTGACAAGATCCTTTCTTGTGGATCTCTTGAGTTCAAGGCCAGCCTAGTATATAGAAGGAATTCTAGGATAGAGAATTCATGTCTTAAAACACACACACACATACACACACACACACACACACACACACACACATATATATATATAAAACATATATATATATATATATGTTTATTTATTTATTTTTAGTTATTCAGATTTTTTCTAATTGTAACCATGAAAGTGACAACTTTGAAAATTTCAATGTTGGATCTGAAACTGAAAGCCCTCCTTTATCCAAATTTAAGAGTTTTTTTTTTCTTCTTTTCCTTTCTCTTTTCCCCCCTGTTTGGAGGAGTGAGAGGCAGAGGGAAGGAAGGAAATGAATTAAAAGACAGTAGTAATGAGTGATAGAGAATGCATGAGAATGAGATTTGGAAGGCGGAGCTGGTAGTTTTCATAGTTTTCCCATGGGATGGGTGACATTTTATTACTGTGTAGGTGTTTTAAAGTTTTAACAAGAGCTATCCTGTACTCCTTCATCTGTGCCTCAGAGACATAGTTTTAAAGGCTACTGGAGTTACAGATAGGCTGTCCCAACTAAATACATAAAAGTGAATTTGGTATATGAGTGTAATGATATCAAATAACAGCTCAATAAAAATACAGCTATAGGTCCTTTTTGTTTGGACCTATTTCTTTTCCCAGTACTAATTCAGCTATAACTTTTAAGTATAACTTAAAAATATTTATACATTTTAATATGTAACTGCTAAGAGATAATTCACATATCATGTAATGTCATTTTTTAAATAAAACAAAATTGTACTTTACTACAGTTTTAGAACTTAATTCATCAGATCATAAGAACATTTTGTTTTACTTACAGTGAGTGCATTTGGTGTGTGTGTTTGTGTGTGTGTGTGTGTGTGTATGTGTGTGTAGTCTGGAGGACAGTGTGGAGGAGTTGGCTCTCTATTATATCCCAGAGATTTAGTTGAGGTTGGTCAGGCTTGCTGGCAGATAGATGCCTTTACCCTTTGTGCCATCTTGCCAGCCCCAAGGATGTTGAATTTTTAATCTCTTGAGAAACAGCCTGGTTGTTTTCTAGAGTATTGTAATTTAAACTCCTGCCTATTTGAAGGCTTGGCGTTTTGAACATCCTTGCCAGGGCTTACTCCATTTTCTCCTTTGGTCTCACAAAGTGCGTAGGTAAGAATGAAAGCGTCCATGCCTGATGGTGCTTATTGAGTATGATTAGAACATTGTGAACTACATGCAGACTTTAGAATTTAAAAACATGATGTGTGTATGGACTGTGACTGGTACTTGCAGAGAGCAGATGAGGATGTCAGATCCCCTGAAGCTAGAGTTACCGGTGATAGTGAGCTAGCTGATGCAGGTGCTGGGAACTAAACTCAGATTCTCTGAAATAGCAGTATGTGTACAGAGAGTTTGAAGTGTTCTTGTATTACAGAAAGGAAAGAGATAAATAGCTAAGATGTCATGCTAATTTAATTTCTTAAGTAGCAAAGTGTTATTTTTTCCTATTCTGTGAACATCTACTGGATTTCAAGATATAACATATTTTATAGGTAAGTGTCTTAGAAAAGAATACTAATAAAGTTTAACTTTTAACAGTAAAACTAAGAGATACTTAAGTGTCATAAATTACCATAGTATGTGTCGCAGTTCAAGTACTTACAGACTCTCGACTTTAAACAGGATATAGTGGTATGTCCTCTTAGAATATTTAAAGATAATGCATGCTTTTTGTGTCATGGACTTCTGAACAGTTTACAAAACTGATGTAAGTTAGAAAAGGGGGCTAAAATTCAGAGAGCATAGGGAAAACAGTAATGGTACATGTCTTGTCTAATGACAACACCCTGTGCATCATTTCCTGCTTTAATGTCATTGATATTTCATTTGCTTCCATCTGTTCTTAAAGTCCACACTGAATACACTAGAAATATATTGCGTATATATAATACATGTTATTCTTTTTATCTCCTAGGAATTTATCAAATGTAGAAGAAATTGGGACTTGCTCTTATATTAATCACGTCATTACCATGACAACACTGTATATTCAGCAAGTAGGTGTGAATACATTCCTCTTTGTTGTTTTACTGAGACTGACATGGACTACAAGGATTTACTTTTTTAAAAGTTTTTTAATATTGTAATTAAACTTGCTAAGTGTTTTCAAAGAAGGTAGTAATTGAAAAGACAATTAAAATTAATAGTAGGACAATAAGTCATTTTATAAATCTTACATTTTCTTTTTTTTAAAAAAATGATTTATTTATTTTTATTTCATGTACATTGGAGTTTTGTCTGTAAGAGAATATTGGCTCCCTTAGACCTGGAGTTATAGACAGTAGTGAGCTGCTATGTGGGTGCTGAGACTTGAACCCTAGTCCTCTGGAAGAGCAGTCAGTGCTCTTAATCACTGAACCATTGCTCCAGTCCCAAAGCTCATGATTTCTAAAAGTAGACAAGTAGCTATTAATGCATTATTTTAACTTTTTGTAGTTTTTAAAATGACACAGTATTTCATTTTGTATATGAATCATTTTATATATCATATCTTACTGTAAAACATGTTTGGCTAATTTAAACTTACTCTAGAAAGAACTTAACAATTTAGAAAATATATCTGGTATATATGATTAAATGACTCTTAAGGACTCAGGGGAAGTTAGGCTCATGTTAATAAAAATGACTTAAGGACTCAAAGGGGAAGTTAGGCTTATGTTAATAAAAATGACTTAATGTAAGCTGATTAATAAAGCATGTCTTTAATTTTATGTTTAATTTTATTTTCAGTTAAAAAGCAAAAAAAAGGAGAAGGAAATGGCTGATCAGACATCTATTGAAGAATTTGTGATCCATGCACTGGCATTCTGTGAAAGCTTGTATGATCCGTATAGAAATTGGAGACATAGAATTTCAGGGTATGTCTTTTAAATGATAATACTGAAATTGAATCTTACTATGTAGCTTTGGTTGGTTTGGAACTTGATATATAGACCAGGTTGGAGAGAACCAGCAACCTCTGGAGTGCAGAGACTATAGGCATGCACCACCAGTTTAGCCCTAATGTTTAAACTGAGTGTTGTTCTAAGAAGGTGACTCAGTGAGCTCTTCACAGGTACAGCACTGGGGGGGGGGGGGAAGGAAAGAGAGAGATTGACTAATTGATTTCTAGTGCGTGGCCCACTGTCCCTTTTCTTCAGTCTGGTAGTTAAGGTAGGTCTTTCATCTGAACCTAATCTAGAAAGCCTCTTACAAGTTTGTCCAGAAATTTGAGTTCACAAGTGTAACCCTTCAGCAATGTGTACTCTAGTCATTTAACTGAGAAGTCGTGTCCTTATACCTTTTTAAAATTACATTTAAAAAGTTAATGTGTATGGGGGCTTTACTTGCACAGATGTCTACATACTACATGCAGTGCTTGCAGAGGCCGGAGGAGGGCATTGGAGCCCCTGAACTGGAGTTGTAGAAAGTTGTGAGCCATGATTTGGGTGCTGGGAATCGAGCGCTAGTCCTTTGGAAGTACAGCATGTGTTATTTATTGCTAAAGCATCACTTTAGCCCTTCATTTGTTTTTTTTTTTACTTTGTATTTTGAATAAGTTAAAGTTCTCCAGAGAAACAGCAGCAATGGACATATAAGATATATGTCTGTAGGAATTAGAATTTTTTTCTTTTTTAAACAAGCTCTGTTTAGTTTTGTCAAAGAAAACCCTTCCTGGCTTACTTCTCACCAGTCTGTTCTGGCATGCTAATAATACCAGAATCACCTGTGTCAGTGAGAGCCAGTGTGAACACTCAGTATTCTGTGGACGCTTCTTCATGCTGTACCCAGCTCAATATTACTGCCACTGTAGTGATGGACACCAGTTTTGGCTGATGTGCATGCTACTGTATTTTAGAGTTCTCCAAGCTAGGTAGTTGGTGAGGATAACTAATTTCATTTTGTTCTGCCTGACCACCTTTAGAGTCTGCTCGTACCCAGCATGTACTTTCCACTTGTCATGACAAGTTGGGACTAGAGTTGACTGACTCCTGAGACTGTTTTGTCTTTGGGGTTCCCATCTTCCAGCCTTAGGTGTGGGACAGACACTCCAACCAGCCACCAAAGTGGCCAGAGAGCAAGAAAGCATTTAATTTTCTTTTTTTCTTCTTATATTCAGAATCTAGATTTTATTTATTTATTTTATGTATATGAGTACAGCGACATACTAGAAGAGGGCATTGGATCTCATTACAGATGGTTGTGAGCCACCATATGGTTGCTGGGAATTGAACTCAGGACCTCTAGAAGAGCAGTTGGTGCTCTTAACCGCTGAGCCATCTTTCCAGCCGGCATTTAATTTTCATATAACACTAGCTCACATAGCAGGGAACCTGGCAAGTCCAAGTCTGATATGTGGGTGAGCAGGCTTGAGATAGATGAAAGTGAACCTGTGGAACAGTTTCTGTCTGAAGAGTGACAGGCAGATGCTTGGGAAAGCCAGACTGCAGATGAAACCCCAAGCCAGAGAATTTTCTGATGCTGAGGATTTTGTTTGTTTGTTTGTATTTTTTTTTTTGTCTTCTGTCACTCATCTCATGAAGAAAATATGCTTCACTCATTCAGATTTCACAAATTTACCAATTAATATCATCTAAGAACATCTTCCAGGTTAATGAAATTAATCCCAATGTGTCAAGACATTTTGTCTAAGTAGTAGTGGGAAGGTCCTAAGTAGGCACTGTGCCTATGGATTGAACTTTAATATCTCTCTTTTTTTCTAGGGTTAACTTATTTGAGTTTTCCTGTCATAAAGATTTTTGTATTGCTCAGGATAGACTAAATTATCTGAACTATCAAATAAAAGCATTAGAATAACAAAGGTGTATTTCTTGTTTATGCCATCTGTCTTGCCAGCGTGGTGGTGCATGCCTTTTATCCCAGCACTTGGGAGGCAGAAGCAGGCGAATTTCTGAGTTCGAGACCAGTCTGGTCTACCGAGTGAGTTCCAGGACAGCCAGGGCTACACAGAGAAACCCTGTCTTGAAAAAAAACCACAAAAAAATGTTTTTTCTTTTCTTTTCTTTTCTTTTCTTTTCTTTTCTTTTCTTTTCTTTTCTTTTCTTTTTTTTTTTTTTTGATTTTTTTATTTATTTACTATATGTAAGTACACTGTAGCTGTCTTCAGACACTCCAGAAGAGGGAGTCAAATTTCGTTGTGGATGGTTGTGAGCCACCATGTGGTTGCTGGGATTTGAACTTAGGACCTTTGTAAGAGCAGTCGGGTGCTCTTAACCACTGAGCCATCTTACCAGCCCATCTGTCTTATTTTTAAGAAAAGAATTTAAAAGTTATTTTTACCATGTGTTAGTATGCATGCCTTCAGGAATAAGAGGCTTTGGATCCCCTGGGTCTAGAGTCCCAGTGGTTGTGAACATACAGACATGGTCATTAGGAATTGAACTCCAGACCTCAGGTATACTATTATGTGCTCTTAATTGTTGCAGCATCTCTTCATACCATTCCTTTTTTCTAAAAAAAATTTTCCCATTTGTCTTTTGTGTATGTATAGAAAACCCTATTAATCCTGGTCAGTCAAGAGCATAGGACAGCCAACATCTCATGGTAGTTACCATGAGAAAGGAGAAAGAAAATGGTGAAACTCTTACATTGGCAATTTAATTCTGCTTTTTTTTTGGTCATGCTGCACAGCATATCATTTTCATTCTGAATTTACTGTTGGCCAAAACTGATTATGTGTCCTTATCTACCACAAAGGGACTATGATCAGCTCTGCCACGAGAATGCAAGGACTGTTGTAATAGCAGTAACTTGCAAGCAGTACCGTGACTGCTTCTTGCCTTTGTACCTCTCAAGACTTTAAGGATGCAGAAGGGCACATAACTCTTCGTCATGTGCAGGCTTTCTAGTAATTTATCATTTCAGTTCCCAGCGACTCAGTTTTCCTCTTTTTGATTTGTACACTAGAGCGTCTGTGAGGAAAATTGTGTCTCTCTCCCACTTCTGCCGCCCCTCTCTTTCTACCTGTTGTACTCAGCAGTGAAGAGCTAAGGAAGTGTACTTAGTTTGAAACAGTGACGCTGATTCTTTTCTTTATAGTCACCAAAGTAGATAAAGAACTGTCAGTCTGAACATGACAGAAGCTTTTAAAGAAACCCTTAAGAAATCAGAGCAAAAAGAATTTAAATGTGGTAAAAGGAGAGAAGATATATAAA
This sequence comes from Mus pahari, assembly GCF_900095145.1. Classification (NCBI taxonomy): domain Eukaryota; kingdom Metazoa; phylum Chordata; class Mammalia; order Rodentia; family Muridae; genus Mus; species Mus pahari. The sequence continues at coordinate 39,347,076 of NC_034594.1, forward strand.
ATGGTAGTTCTTTCATCAAACTAAAGCAAATTGAGTAAAGAGGTTTGTTAAAAACACCAACAATTTTTGAAATATTGAACAAAGAGAAAATTTGAATAGCATTGACGTCTGTCATATAGTACTTGATGGAAGATGTGCATGTGTAAGGTGGCTACAGAGAAAAGAGGGCATACACTAAAGTGTAACAGTAAATAAGTGTATATGGTGTTTCACTAGGAATTAGCCCAAAGCTGTCTTTATATTCTGTTTAATATGCCAAAAAATCCTTCAGTAATAGAACTGTTTTAGTGGCAAATGACAAAATAAGGGATTCAGATGTCAGTTTTTTTGAACATAGTAATTAGGCTATGAATGGTTTAGTCCAAAGCTAATTGTGAGAAAGCACCAAGCAAAATCCTCTCAAAAGAACTTTTCTATTAGGAGAGAGACTCTGTATATACCTGTAGCCTATAGATGTGCAAAATTTATAGGTAGTGTCATATATTTTCCATGTATGTTGTTTTTAATAATATTAAATACAATTTTCAGGGCATGATAAAAATTCCTGTTTTTTATTTTATTTTTATTACCATTCCATTAATTGAAAGTATTATTGCTTTTTTTAAAAAGATTTATTTATTTATTATATATAAGTATATTGTAGCTGTCTTCAGACACTCCAGAAGAGGGAGTCACATCTCACTAAGGATGGTTGCAAGCTACCATGTGGTTGCTGGGATTTGAACTCAGGACCTTCTGAAGAGCAATCAGCGCTCTTAACCGCTGAGCCATCTCTCCAGCCCTGTATTATTGCTTTTAATAAGCTTTATTCTTCAATCTTTTTATCATTATGGCTGTCTAAGCAACTTTATTTTGTGTTGAACTGAAATGTTCTCAGTAAAAGCATATACACTTTGTATTAGCCTTGTTAAAGTTTATAGAAAATATTCATGAAAACTGAAATTTTCATTAAAAAAGTCATCCCATCCCACACTGGATCTGTATCCTTAAAGTGAGGAAACTTAAAGATCTAGACCCATTATAGCTGAATAAAACCTCAGTAAGACACAGGTCAGTCGCTAGCTTCTGCAGTCTCCAGGTAATACTGTCATAGTCTTAGCTGTCACTTTGCCAGGACTACTGTGCATATTTTCCTGCAGATTTAAATTTAAATTCTGGCTTGTTTTTAAATACCTAAATATTTGGAGACTTAGCTTGGCTATCACAATATAGAATAAAAAATGTTCTGGGGCTAGAGAGATAGCTCAGAGGTTAAGATTAAGAGCACTGACTGCTGTTCCAGAGGTCCTGAGATTAATTCTCAGCCACCACAAGGTGGTTCACAACCATCTGTAATGGGATCTGATGCCCTCTTCTGGCACAGAATAAAAAAAAAAACTTAATTTATGAGATAAAAAATAGAGATTTTTAAAAACAATTCTCTAGTTGGTTAGCACTTAAGGTATTGTTTTAACTCATTTTTGAACATGACACTAGGCCTGAAGATGTTTTTGTTCAGCATATAAACCAAAATCAGAATGTTGAATTTGTTTATAATTGTTTTTTAAATTGTGCCATCTTTACTTACTCATGCTGTAATTTATTACTGACTTCTTTTCTAATGACAGACGAATCCTTAGTTCTGTGGAAAAGAGCAGACAGAAATACAAACCGGCTTCTCTCACAGTGGAGTTTGTTCCTTTCTTTTATCGTAAGTAGTAATCTAATTCATTTTAATTTGATTTTGATCAACTCTGATTAGTGTTTTTTTTTCCTTACTCTGATTCTGACCTTAATTTAGTGTGTGAATTTATAAGATAAAGGCTGCTAAAGAACAAAACCACTGGGTTAAATTTATGTTTGGTTGGAATTATGGTTCTCAGTTTGATTAGTTTTCTTCATGTTTTCTATATTTTCTATTTAAGAGCTGATCTGTTGTTTTGGTGAGCTGAGCATTTTAAAGAGTGCATATTTTAGAACTCACAAGTTTTACTAAAAACAGAAAACTGGGTTAGAGATAACCTAAGAACACATATTTCTCATGCACAAAACCCTGCCATTTCATCATTAGAACAAGAAAACAAACTAGTTTGCACCCATGCCATATATGCATGGCTGTATATGTGTTCTGGTACCTTTGTTTTTATACTGAGTAAGGTTTCACATCTCCTAGCTGACCTCAAACTTACTGTAGCTGAGCATGACTTGAACTTCTGATTCTCTGATCTCTTCCTGAGTGCTCGCACTACAGGCATATTCTACCACCTTTGGCTGGATTTTACTCTTAAAAAAAGATTGTGCTGGGGGCTAGAGAGATGGCTCTGTAGTTAAGAGCACTTGTTGCTTTGTTGAAGACCTTGGTTCATTCTCAGTACTCCCATGGTTCTTGTAACTGCCTGCAATTCCAGTTCCAGGGGATCGGACACTGTTTCCTGGCCTTCCTAGGCTCTACATACATATGCTTCACATACTTACATGTAGGTAAACACTCATATGTGGGGAGTGGGAGTGGCTGCAAGAGCCAAGATGGTGCCTTGGCTCATTGCCAAGCCCCGTGATCCCTGTTTACCAAGAACCTGAGCCTGCGCACTTGTACAATCCTGTGCTGTCTGCCTGATGAGTCACTGGCTTATCACCACGTGCCCTGCCTACATGCACGGCTCGTGTTCAGAGTGTGCTGGACGCTGACTGGATCCAGGAGAGGGGGGAGGGATAAGATCAGAGGACAGATGGAAAAGAAAAGCTGAATGAGCCCAGAGACAAAGACGGAAGCTGCTGAAAACCTTCCTTGGCATTCGTCTCATTCCCTCCCCCCTCCCCCGTCTCTGCTGGTTGGAGTTCAGGGTTGTGGCATCTGGTGGCCCATACAGGGAACTTTTCTCCAGGAGCAGCTTGTACGAGAAAAAAGAGCTACCGGGGGAGTTCCGTGGTAAGTAACTAAATGCCCCCTCACAGGAGTCTGATTCTCACCCCAGGAAGAAGAAAAAGCAAAAGAAGGAGGACATTTTCGGTAGATTTCCATTAGCCCCATTAATCCCTTACCCACTCATCACCAAGGAGGATATAAATGCTGTTGAAATGGAAGAAGACAAAAGAGATTTGATATTCTGAGAGATCAGCAAATTCAGAGACATACCCAAGAAACTGGAAGAAGAGAAAGGCAAAAAAGAAAAAGAGACAGGAAATTGAGAAAGAACGGAGAGAAAGAGAGAGGGAACACAAAAGAGAACGAGAAAGGCACTTCAGGAATGAGTCTCTGGAGTTGGGTGGCATGCAGACACCTCGAACCGGTGGAGCCCACCCCATCACCTGATACCCAGAGGCTGCGAAGACAGTACTGTTTTCTTAGCGGTGGACTGGTACAGTCAGAATGTCTTTCCCCCCTCATTTGAATCACCCTCCCATGGAACCTCCAGGGACACCAATGATTCCTGTACCAATGAGTATTATGGCTCCTGCTCCCTAGTACCTACCATGTCCATGGTTGGAAAGCATTTGGGAGCAAGAAAGGATCATCCAGGCTTAAAATTAAAAGAAAATTATGAAAATTGTGGCCCTACTACTACTACTAGTTTTTGTTGGGAACATTTCTGAGAAGACCTCAGTCATGCTCATATGACAGCTCTTAGCTAAATATGGTTTGGTGTTGAGCTGGAAGAGAGTGCAAGGCACAGTTGGATGAATGGAAAGCAAAGAAAAAAGCTAATGGGAACGAAGAGTAATCTAGCAGTTCAGGAAAAGGCTCCTGGTATAGGGACAGAGTTAGGTTTCCAGTATAGGGATGAAGCTAGGTTCCCAGTATAGGGACGGAGTTAGGCTCCCAGTAGAGGGACAGAGTTAGGTTCTCGGTATAGGGACGGAGTTAGGCTCCCAAGATTAAGGGCTAAATGTCTTGCCTCCAAAAGGGACGAAAAACCTCAGACCCAAAGGCAAAAGAAGCCATGGGATCCACCGCTTCAAAAGTGAAAGTAAAAGCCGCATTAGTGTGGCCTCTCAAATGAAGTGGAGTTAAATTAAAAAAAATGAGACTCTAGACTAGGTCAAGACTTGCAGGCAGCGGATTCGACTAGCAGTTCAACAAATCCAAGAGTAGTTCTCATAGTAGCACTTCATAGTTGCCTTAAATTTGCTTGTCGAAAGTTAACCAGTGTAGAAACTCATAACAGATAACAAGGTCATTGAAAAACAGAAGGAACAGATAAAGAAACAGAGAGAGGAAGAAGTAGAGCAGCTCACTGGTGTGATTGAGAAACCGCAGCAGGAATTGGTCAGAATTGAACAGCAGAGAGAGGATCCTAGAAGATGAGGAGAGCTTTAAACATCTGCTGGACATGGTGACTGCTGATAAGCTGGTTTTAGAACAACAAGTAGAAACCACCAACCAGGTAATGAAAGAAATCAATTTCAAAATGGATCAGCTAATACAATCACTGTGCAACTTGAATAAAGAATGTGCCAACAATGAAGAGAACTTGCAAGTTTACCTAAGGAACATGTCCACATGACTGTGCATGAGCTGGGCAGTGACAATCTGCAACCAGAAGATGCCCCTGCCCAGGATGTGACCAAGCCTCTTGAAAATCAGACCTCCCTTATGTGTCTTCAGGAAAGTACTAAAGCTTCTAGAACAAGAGCAAGCCCAGTCTGCAATAGAGAATCCTTGAGAAGTTTGCTGCTGCATTGGTCAGTCAGGTCCAAATTGAGGCAGCTCAGGAGAGTGTGCAGTTATGCCAAGAAAAGCAGACGATCTCATCAGCACCTGGAAGGACCATGAGGCTGGCAGATGTGGACAGCCGTGTAGCTGAAGTGCACAGTGGTACAATGTCAGAAAAATGTGGGAATTGTGGGGGGAAATGCTTGAGAGACAGCCAATTATAAAGAAAGGACAGAAAGCTTGAAGAAGATCTTTTGGTAAAAGAAAGCTATATAACATCACTTCAGAAGGACTTAGGCCACGTTAAAGATCAACTCACAGAAAATAGGACTGAAGAACAGGAAAGCAGAAAGGCCCCCACACCAGAGCCACCTTCTGTTGAAGTAGGTGGCTGCTCTGGGCCCACAGAGAGAACAGACAAGGTCAGCAGCAATCAGACCCCGCAGATCCTTGTTAGAAATGCAGGGATTCAGACTGACAGAGCGAGTGCTCCCAAGAAGAAGTCAGAGACACCATCAATCAATTTACTAAAAAAAATGGAACACATACAAGAGCTCCAGCAAGAAAACAGATTATTTAAGGATGAAATAGAAAAACTCGGGTTTGCCATGATCTACTTGGGAGCAACCCATGCTGTTTCTCAAATTTGCATAGCTAATACAAGAAAAGGAGATTAAAATTGACCAGTTAAATGAGCAATTTATAAAACTATGATCCAGGGGACCTTGGGATTTTTGCTGTGTGCTGTATGTGTTGCTGTGCTGTGGTGGATGGTACACATGGGCAGGTGGGCGCAGGCCGACCAACGACTGCTGATTCAAGCTATGGCGGCTTTAGAATCAGGTAATTCGCCCCATGTTTGGATCAGTATGATCGTTAATCCATGACGGGTAAGACTCTCACATGTGCATACCAACCTAAGACAGGTTGGTGAAAATGAGTTCACCACACCAATGATGGGTAAGGGTGTAACATGGTTGACGGGAACCTAAGACAGATACGATCCCAGAGCCAAGTTAATTAAACAAAAAGGGGGAGATGTGGGGAACAGGGAGCGGCCGCAAGCGCCAAGATGGTGCCCTGGCTCATCGCCAAGCCCCGTGATCCCTGTTTACCAAGAACCTGAGCCTGCGCACTTGTACAATCCTGTGCTGTCTGCCTGATGAGTCACTGGCCTATCACTGCATGCCCTGCCTGCATGCACGGCTCAGTGTTCAGAGTGTGCTGAACGCTGATTGGATCCAGGAGAGGGGGGAGGGATAAGATCAGAGGATGGATGGAAAAGAAAAACTGAATGAGCCCAGAGATAAAGACAGAAGCTGCTGAAAACCTTCCTTGGCATTCGTGTCATTTTTTTCCCCTGTCTCTGCTGGTCTGAGTTTGGGGTTGCGGCACTCATACACAGAAAATAAAGGTGAATAAGTCTGAAAACAATTGTGCTGGGCTAGAAAGGTAGTTCAGTTAGTAGAGTGCTTGCCTGTCATGTACTAGATTCATTTCCCATAACTACAGTCATGGGGCATGGTGATCCAAGCACTAGGCAGGTGGAGGCAGGAAGATCGTCATCTTTGGCTTTACAGCAATTTGAAGCCAACCTGGGATACATAGGACCTTGTCTTAAAAAAGAAAAATTACCACATCTTTCAAGAGTATAGAAAAAATACAAAATATAAAAGGAGCAGAGAAACTTTGTTTCTCGAGTATACTGCTTACTAGAACATGTCAAATATTTACATTTGCCACAGTGCTTCAATGTGTATTTTCTGCCCCCAGTGCACTAAATAGACAGAAATAGCTTGGCTTGTTCAGTGAAGACAGCTATAGTACACACCCTGTATCACCACCTTAGTGGTTGGTTGACTTTACCCTAGATAATCAAATGCACATATTTATAATAAGCTATGCTTGGAATTGGCCTCACTTTAAAGATACAAGACAGGAAACCCAAAAGCCAGTACAGTAGTATAGTGATTCTGTTTAGCTGAATTCTTTATAGCTGCCTAAGGATTGTTAAGTCTGTCATTTGAAGTTTTGAGACCAAAATGGGATGAATTCCAACCAGGTTTAGAAGTACGGTATCCTTTAAAAGTCTTAGATCTTTGTGTGTACATATTTTGTTAATTTTCTCAAAATACTTGTTTTTTCTTATAAATGATTTTTGGCTGTATTGTCTATTGTTACTAGTACATAGAATCAATATATTTTATATATTGATCTTATATTCTGTGACCTTGCTAAATAAATATATATCTAAGATGTAGTTACCCTTATGCTGTTCTGTAAGATTTTATATTTATACGGTTATGTCTATAAAATATTTATTTTCACTTTCCTTGATGTCCAAATGTTAACTCAACCTAGCCTTGCATTTTAGGACCTACATGTTATGAGTCTGTAGGATTTTTTTCTTTTTAGATCTTATTTAGTTTTACGAATTGTATTTCTGTGTGTGAGTGTGTATTTGTGTGTGTGTGTGTGCGCGAGCACAGGCACTCCTACCATCTTGCCTGTGTAGGGGTCATAGAATAATTTCTTGGTTCTCTCTATCTATCATATAGTTCTTGAGACAGCTTAAGACTGTCATGTTTGGCAACAAGTGCCTACTGAGTCATCTTGCCAGCCCGTTTGTGTAGTTTGGTTATAGTATGCTTTGGTTGCTATAACAGAGTCCTGAGACTGTGATGTAAGCTCAGAAGTTTATTTTCTCATGTGTAAGATCAAGGTCCTAGCAGGATTTGGTTTTTGGCTGATGGTCTCCTCCATGTTGTATTCTCAGATATTAGAAAGACTGATAGCTCTTTTCACAAGAACAGCAATTTTGTTGTATCAGGCACCTTTCTCATCTTACCTAACTGTAATCACCTCTTTATAAGCCCTGGCTCCAGTATAGTTGAGCTCCAGTATAGCTACAATGTAAATTGTAGGTGTGTGAGTTAAGACAGTTGGTATTTGAGTTTGGGAGGAATACTTCAGTCTGTACTATTTCATTCTTACCCCCTTCCCTCCAGATCCACATACACACAAAATATGTTCATGCTGTCTTGGCAGTCCAAAACATCACAACACATTCCAATATTGACTCTTAGTAGTCCACAATTCAAAATCTCCTCTAAATGTTTCTTAATCAGATATGAGCAAAACTCAGGTGCAGTCTCAGCGAGGAAACATTCCTCTTCAGCTGTGAACCTGTGATAGACACTTTCAAAGCACACTGCTGAGTCAGGCATGGGATATAGAAGAAAGGGTGACATGTTGCAAGCTTTCATAAAACCTGGAAAGATAACACATTCCATTAGACTTAGAGATTAAAAGTAATCTTTATTTTAGTAATTTGCACCTTCATTAGGGAGGTAGTGCTGTGTTTTCCAGCTCTATAAGGCATCCTGTTTATTTAGTTACAATTATTGTATGTAACTGTTCATGATGTGTGTGGACACACATGCTGCATGATGCATGTGGAAGTCAGATGAACTTTGTGGAGTTAGTTTTTTCCTTCGACTTTTTTTATTTTGTTTTTTGAGACAGGGTTTCTCTGTGTAGTCCTGGCTGTCCTGTAACTCACTTTGTAGACCAGGCTGGCCTTGAACTCAGAAATCTGCCTGCCTCTGCCTCTGAGTGCTGGGATTAAAGGCGTGTGCCACCACGCCCAGCTTCCTTTGACTTTTAAAAAATTCCAGGTTAGGGCTCAGGTCATTAACTTTGCACAGAAGAGGCTCTACTGGCTGAGCTGTATTGCTGGCCTTTAAAGAAAATCATATAGGGATTTGCACTTTGTACTTTCTCTGAGTTACTGCCCGTGTGCTTGTCTCTGTGAGCACAGTCCTGCTCTGCATAGGTCATCCTGATCCATTGAAACAGTGGTTCTTCTAAAATTGAAGAAATCGAACAGGATACCTTTATACTTTCTTAGTTTCTCTGTTCTCTTTAGTTGAAAATGGTAATGCGTTTACTGTTATAATTCCATCCTTATCTTGACCTGAGCTGAAGTGACTAATTAAGTCAATATTATATAGTCATTGGAATCTTGGCCTGGATTTCTTATATCCTGGACTCGTATATCACCAGTTCTTGTGATCTCTGTCAAGAATGGAGGTGAGATGCTCAGTATAGTATAGAAGATATGGGAAGTTTATTGTAGAGTAGGATTAATTCTCAATGAGTGAGTGGATAATGGCCAGAGAGGCCTGCTGAGCTGGTCTACATTCTAGGAAGGCTGTATACTGGTCTCTAAATTCTGAAACAAGTAGTTTTCCTGAGGCACTGTGAAGTGGTTGATGGACTTGTTTAGATTGTTCCATTTAGGAGGGAGCAATGGTATGCCCATACTCTGTATTAGAGTTTCTCCTACATATAAAATCTTTTAAAATTTAGAGCTTTTGAAGCCAGCTTTACTTATCTATTAATATTCTTTTAGGCATTCCATGATGCCTTTGGGTCCAGAGGTAAGAATCAAATCTCATTCTTATTAGCAATTAAATTTTTGCTATTTGAGACATTTGTTTAATAGAGTTCTAACCTCGGTGTCCTCTAAGTCTGTTAATACCTACTTAGCTGTCTAATACCCCCCACAGCCACCTCTTCCCCCGCCCCCCATACCAAGAGTTGAGTTCCTAAAGTCATTTAGGATTGTAACATTGGGCTAATCTGTCTGCTTTGGATTGAAGTGGGATATAAAATAAGGTCTCTTCTTTAGTGACTTTCAGGCCTCAGAGGACAATCAAGGGGATCCAGAAAGGACTTAGACTTGAAGGATTATTTGAGGTGAGTTGAATGTAAATAAGAGGGAAAAAAAAAATCAAGACAGTAGTTAAACACACAGGTTCCGAAGACTTAATCAAATCACTGTTAAGATTACAGTAGATGTGACTCATTTCCTCCTTGGAAAATCTAGAGATCCTCTTCCAAAGTTATTCACTGAATGAAAAAGAGAGGAAGAAAGAAAAAAATATGACTGCTCCAAAGTATGGTGGAGGAGAAGGTTTATTGTAGTTAAAGGGAGAGCATAGCCAGAGGTATTTGGAAGGGTCCAGAGTGATCATGGCCAGTCTGTGCCAGCACATGAGGGGAGTTGGGGAGGGGCAAGGCGAATGCCAGGAGAGTAAAGGGCAGACAAAGAGGACCAGCATAGTCAAAATGGATGGATTATATAGGGAGGAAACTTCTGACCTGGAAAAGTTTCGGGTAAGGGTCAGGGTGGGAGAGCCTGATGGCCAGATCTGCTTTGATATGTTAAATAGGTACCCCAGCCATTCAGTAGTCTATAGTTTGAGACACAGTTCACCACAGCTACATATATGACTGAGTATCAGACCCCCAAATCTAATTGTATAGGTAGGTGAATGCCAGTCAAACATAGCCCCTCTCTGATGTCTTGCTCCAAGTTAGGACTCTACTTGTTTTTGCATGGTGGGTATTTGAGACAAGGCTTTGCTATGCAGCTCAAGCTGATCTCAAAGTTGTAATCCTCGGGGGCCTGTGACTGCCTGTAACCAAAGCTCTTGAGAATCTAATGTTCTCCTGGTCTCCATGGGCACATATGCACACAAAAAATACATGTTATTAAAAGAGAAAGTTGCAATCCTCTGCCTCCGCTTAGAAAGGAATATAACTCCAAGGTTAGTGTTAGGGCTAGAGTATAAAATGTCAGAAACACCCATAGTTTAAGGTTTGATTACAGCTGATAGACTTACTGATTCAAGAGGACTGTAATTAGTGTATTAACCCATCAGTGCACTTGTCAATGGGGAACTGTGGAAGGTCTGTCCTAGTTAAAGGTAGTGGTTCACTGGGGGAGGGGATAGATGAGCCTTTGAAGGGAATATTTTTTTTCAGGTACATTTTTTTTTGTCTTTTTTTCCAATTTTTATTAGGTATTTACTTCATTTACATTTTAAATGCTATCCCAAAGTCCCCTATACCCTCCCCCCACCCCTGCTCCCCTACCCACCC
>NC_034594.1:39360112-39374214 GCF_900095145.1 Mus pahari
GAGTTGGAATTTTGATAGGGATTGCATTGAATCTGTAGATTGCTTTCCGCAGGATAGCCATTTTCACCATGGTGATCCTGCCAATCCATGAGCATGGGAGATCTTTCCATCTTCTGAGATCTTTGATTTCTTTCTTCAGAGACTTGAAGTTCTTATCATACAGATCTTTCACTTCTTTAGTTAGAGTCACACCAAGGTATTTTACATTATTTGTGACTATTGTGAAGATCGCTTGGGCAGTCTGCTAGGGACCATAGGGCTTGTCTGCCCAATCCGCGCCCTAGGTGACCCAGTGCTGGTGCAGACCAGAAGGGACTTGTGCCCCTGGTCAGGCCGGTTCTCTGCTTCCCTAGTGCTGTCTCAGGTCCTGTGTGCAATTGGATTGGAGCAGAAGTTGTGTTCCACTCACCAGTGATCCTAAGATCCCGTGGGCAGTCCTCTAGGGACTGTGTGGGTGTCCACCTACTCCGTGCCCTAGGTGACCCGATGCTGGCGCAGACCGGAAGGGGTACAGTTACTTTTTTTTTTTTTTTTTTTTAAATCATTTGTAATTTAGAATTAAGAGAAATTCCCTGAGCTATATAATTTATGGCGTCCTAAATATATGTAATAAGAATTTTAATATACTAAAAAGACATTCTCTGAATCTGTAGATGGAATAAAAACTTTTAAGCAGTAAAAATTCAAGAATCACTAGAGATGCACTGAATCATATTTCAGTCATCCCATAGTGATGCTGGATACTGGTCACCTCCTCCTCGGGAAGCTGGTGTAGGAATACCAACAAAAACACAGAGAACAAAGAAAATACATTTACAGACTTTTGAAGAGAGGGTCTTTTTGTTTAGAAGTTTAGTGATGATACTAGCTAGAATATCAGGCATTTCAGAGTGACTTTGGTAACTGTCCTGTTCTACATGTGATTTCTACTTGTTTGCAGCTCTCCAAAGATAAAAAAACAAAGTTGTGGTTGATTTCTACAGGGGCACAATCAGTTGTCTAATGAAAGCTAAATGGTTATACGTATGAAATTAGCAGGATAATCTGAAATTTTACTTTTGACCCTGTATTCGGAAATCTTAGACTGTACTTGCAAGTTCATCCTAAGGGCAGCAAAGATGCCAGGATAGTGCCTTAGAGCCATGAAGTGCCATTAGGAGCTGACCCGTGTCTCAGTAACAAGCCATTCTCATGGGTCAGTGGCAGTAATATTTTGACATAAACTGAAAGATCCATCCTAGATATATATAACAGCAGGTGTGGATCTGTTGTTCTTAGGATTAAATGGCTTTCTGACTTATACAGCTTTTGTTATTCATCCATTTTTCTTTATCTCAGATTTGAAAATTTCCTGATGACTTGATTAGTTTTTTACTATGAGAGGACTGCTGGAAAGACAGGGCTAGTGTGTTCCAGCACTGCTGTCCTTGTCTCATGCTTTGAACACACTTGGCTTGCTTTTTTGATTTCAAAAAGTTACTAAAGTTACTAAACGTTACTGAGTTACTAAAGCATTAGAGAAACCCTATCTAGCAACCAGGTTTAAGGTTAAAGAACTAACTGTGGCAAAATCAATGTATTATGGTAGTGGACTCTAGTCATCGCCTTGAAGAGGAGTATGTACTGTAGAAGTTCACAAGTAGTATGGATGAATAAAAACATCCATAGACCCACTTTTATTTTTATTGGCATGAGCATAGTTTGGACCCATATGAATAACAATTTTTATTTTTTAATTTTTGGTTTTAAAAAATTAGATCTAGTTATTTTATGTGACTGTTTTACCTGTATGTATGTATGTATGTATGTATGTGCACTGCATATGTGCCTGGTACCTGTTGGAGGTCATTAGAGGACATCAGATCTTTTGGAAATGAAATTAAAGATGATTGTAAACCGTAGTGGGGGTGCTTGGAATCAAATCCAGGCCCTCTGCAAGAGCAATATGCTTTTAACCATAGAGCTGTCTCTCTAGCCTGAAGAGAACTAATTATTATCTTGGATATAAAAAGACAAGGACTGGCCAGAGCTAAGTACAGATAACAAGGCGTAGATAGCTTCTTCTGAAACTTTTTTTTGTTATTATTGAGAATTACATGCACATATACAATGAAATATTAATTTACCCCCTTTTTCCTTCAACAACAACTACTACTTCAAAGCACACCCTTCACAACTCTCTCTCTCTCTCTCTCTCTCTCTCTCTCTCTCTCTCTCTCTCTCTCTCTCTGTAATAAACTCTCTCCAGTTACTGTGTCCCATGTGTGCATGATAGCAAACTCATTCACTGGAGCACAGGAATCCTACCAGTAGCCACATTCTCATAGAATAAATGATTCTCCTTCCCAGGTAGTCCTCTGGCATCTACATCTGTGCCGTAACAAACACGTGCCCCTCCCCCCCCCCCCCCCCCCCCCCCAACACACCCACAAAAAAGGAAGAGAGGGAGGGGGGGGGGGGGGGGGAGGGAGGGAGGGAAAAAGCGAGCGAGCCAGTAAATTGTTGGCCCTAAGGTTTCTCCAAGTAAATTCATATGAACACTTTTCCCCATTGAAAAACAGCTTAGGCAGCCTCCATAACCCTTAAGCAGTCTCTGTAACCTGTGATTTTTTTTTTTTTTTTCTGAGACAAGGGTTTCTCTGTGTAGCCCTGGCTGTCCTGGAACTCACTTTGTAGACCAGGCTGGCCTTGAACTCAGAAATCCGCCTGCCTCTGCCTTCCAAGTGCTGGATTAAAGGCATGTGCCACCACTGCCTGGCACCTGTGATTTTTATAACCTTGTTGGAATGTGTTGGTTAGACTGGGCTTCCTCTTCAGTGAACAGATCTACATATAGAAAAGGGCATTGACAAGTCACCTGTGAAGGGGTTAAGACAAAAGCTATTGTAGGAGGAGGGCTATTGATAATCTTGCCCTTCGGATAAGCTGAGTATACTGGCATAATGTTTTAAAAATAACCTTACAGCTTGATGAAAATCTCCCACCATTTTAGAAGAATAAGGCCTCTAATTGTCATGAAGATAGCTTCAAATTCCCAGAGATTTGGGTATATACTGAGTGATTTGGGAAGCAAATAAAGGCACATTGCTATTTTAAGAGCTCTTGAGAAGCCAAATGGAGGAATATTTTCCAGAAAGAGGGCTTCAGCTACTTTAGTGGCCCTTTCAGGTTGAGTTGGAAGGCCTCTGTCCTTGGCAAGGATCACCAAGCTCCAGTAAGGGACAGTTCATTGCCTGTTTGGCTGCTGCATCTCCTCTGTTGCTTTCCTAAGGTTTCTTTCTGACTTATTTGATAGCCCTTTAATGGATTGCTGCTATTTCAGCCAGCAGCTATATTGTTTCTAATGAATCTGAAATCCATAATTGATGAAACTATTTTTAGCAGTAGGGTAAATTCTTCCAGAGGGCAGTGTGTGTATGCATTACCATAACAGTCAGTATACATAGTTGCCCATTTGCCCTGGTTAAGTAACAGTGCAAATTAGCCTGCTCTTATAACCAGCTATGCTGATTTCTGGGTGGCAGAGATTAGGCTTCTGTGATATCTGTAAGGGGAAAAATAACAACTGGTTTATTCTTCATTTCTCACACAGGAACTTGTGTCAGTGAACCATATTAAGTCTGTGAACTTTGAATAAGGTAAACCATACTTAGGAAGGAAATAAAGTAGAGGAGTTGAGGTGGAGCACTGTTACAAAAAATGTTTCAGTTACCAAGTAGCCAAGTTTGGTAACATAAAAGAAGAATATCTAAACCACTGGGAGATTTCAGTTTTAGTAGAAAGGTTGTTTGCTGTAAAGTATAAGAAGGCAGTGGATAGCTCAAGTAAATTCAAAGGGATTTTCTATTAAGAGAGCTATGACAGCTACTATTTTTGTTGTTTTGTTTGTTTTTGTTTTTGTTTGGTTGGTTCCTGGAACCATGGTATCTCTACAAAGTTCTGGCTGTCCTAGAACTGAGTATATCAGGTTGGCCTTGAACTCACAGAATCTAGCTGCATCTGCCTTCTAAGTGCTGGGATTAGAGACTATAGCTCCTATTCTGATATATCCTGTCAACCCTTGGGCAACTGAGCCAATTTTGATAAATATCCTATAAGCAGATAGATAGCTTTGACTTAGGACTTAATTGAGAACTCCAGGGTTATACCCTGCTATTTGGTAACACACAATTTAAAAGGTCTGCCAGGTTGGGGTAACCCTCAAAGACCAAGCCCTGAGTAAAGCTTTTACTTTATCATAAGACTTCTCTTGTTCTTATTCCCATGAAGGAGAACTTGGTTGCTTCCTTTTAGTGATTCATTTAGATGCTTATCTAAAAGGCCATACATAGAAACCCAAAGTCTATAGTAGCCAGTTAGTTTCCCAAAGGCCCTAAGCTGTTTTCTAGTGGTAGGATTAAGAAGGATCTGAATGGCTTTGATAGATCAGTGCGCTGAGTCATATGACTCTCGGATATGGTACTTACATATATTCTGTGACCCAGGACATTGAAAGGCTGTGTTAGATGATTTAGGGTCTCAAATGATTCCAATTTGTTGACATATCCAAAACTTTATAGATAGAAGCTAGTGGAACATAGTAGGCCCATTTCTGTCCACCAGGCCAATCAAGGTATTGAATTATCTGTTTCGGTATCATACATTGTCTTCAAAACTTGTTTGATTTGATGTTTATTGACTTCGACTTTGAAATAGAAGTCATATTACCTTGGTTTTTTTTTGTTTGTTGTTGATTTTTTTTTTTTTTTTAATGGTTGACTTAGTTGGGGGATATTTATAGGGGTGAAGTGACCATACTGATTTGCTCTGGAACATCTCTGAAGACATTGAGGTTGACTTGGGGAGGGATGCATGCTTTGAATATTCAAAAGTAGGTGTCTTTGGAGCTTTTTGTGTGTGACTTTCAAAATTCCTTTCTTCTTTTTCATCGCCTTTGGATAGGACAGGGCTTTTTTTTCTACTTTTGGTACAATATTCATATAAAAGGTTTTCAGATAACTTTATTTTGATAATAATAGTTAGAAAACATGCTCTTTTTGTTTGTAATAATAGTTAGAAAACATGTTCTTTTTGTTTGTTTGTTTTGTTCTTGTTTTTTGGTATCAAAATGTTCATCCCTATCTGAAATAATATTTGTTGTATGTTTTGCCAGACATTAATACAACTAGTCTTAGCATACTTTAAAAAATTAAAAAAAAAATCTCTGTTGTTATATGTTGCACATAGCTGCATGCATGTGACATCAGAGGAAGGTAGTTGGTCTACCTGTGAATGCTGATGTTGCGTTTAGGCAAGCAGGCTTGGCAGCAGTTGACTTTGCCTGCTGATTCATCTCACTGCCCTTCCTAACGAACTTAAGATTAGACAATATTTGGTATGTATTTTTTATATCCTTTATACTATTTCTTTTCTTATATTTTATTTATACATGTGGTTGAATGAAACACTCACCTTATGTCATAGTGTAAGATTATAAGACAGTTCTACTTACCCATCTTTGGAGGGTTTTTTTTTTTTTGCCTTACTGTGGAATTTTATATTATCTTGTGAGGATTGTTACTCAGACACAAACCAAGTACAACATGTATTTTTGGAGCATTTTGTATAATTTTCTCCATTCCAGTATTCCATTTTGCAGATTTCAGTTGCTTTACTTATATTTATTTCTGGTCCCTAAACTGGTCTTTTGGACCACTCTCTGCAGTAATTCTGAAAGTATCCCTAAAACAAGTCTGAAGTGATCCTTGAGCTCAGCTTCTTTGCCACCTTCTATATATCAGAGTTTCCTGACCTGATTTCTGGGACCTATTTTGGCCATTTTATACTGTTTAAAACAGGAAAGCATGTGTATGACAGTTATTCCAACATAGTTGTAATGGCTTCATTTTTTTAATTACAATTTTCTATTAGAACACTTTATAGCTCTATTTGGCAGTGGTGTGTATGAGGTTTGATCTTTGTCATTCTGTTGTGTAAGATGTAATAAAGGCAAACAGCATTTATTACAGGATTGTAAAAAGAAAAGACAGACAAGGGCTGGGCAGATGGCTCAGTCACTAAAGTACTTGCTGTGCAAACATGAGGACCTACACCGTAGCACATGCCTGTAATTCCAGTGTTCTGGAGCATCACATACATGCACATGAACTTATTAACACCTCTCCCAAAATCGGTGTGGAACAACAGTTTGTCAGTAGAGTACTGGGTAATGCAAACTGGGGATAGAGATCAAGGAAGATTGGTTAAAGAAATGCTCATCATGATTTAATTTTGTGCTTTGGTAATAAAGATGAATAAGGTAGATTATCTGTCAAATTATGGTAATATCCATAATAAATTTAAAACCTAAAAGCATGTTCAGGACAGTTAACTTTCTATATCTATGAGTTTCACATATCTAGACCTGTAGCTTGGAATCATGTAGTGGGAAAGACATTGCATCTATACATGCCTAGACTTTTTCTTGTTTTCACCTCCTAAACAGTGCCGTGTTACAGTTATTTACATACCTTTTACATCATTTTAGATAGCTTCCGTAATCTAGAATGGTTTAACATATATGGGAGGGTTGGTATAGGCTCCAAGCAAATTCTGCATCGTTTTACTCAGGGACTTGAACAAACCCATGGCTGTTTGTATTCTGAGGTGAGGCTCCTGGAACCAATGACCCCTGAATTCCTGAGAAAGACTGTATATTATGTAGCTCCTTTTTTCTTTAAAAAATAATTTTTTAAGGTGGAGAATGTTGGTATATTCAGGACTAGGTCAAAGGGAAACTTTTCTTGTTTTGTTTTTCTGCCTTAATTTTTCTTTGACATGTAGCATTTAAAAATAGCAAAAAGGGGCTGGTGAGATGACTCAGTGGGTAAGAGCACCCGACTGCTCTTCCGAAGGTCTGGAGTTCAAATCCCAGCAACCGCATGGTGGCTCATAACCATCTGTAACAAGATCTGACTCCCTCTTCTGGAGTGTCTGAAGACAGCTACAGTGTACTTACATATAATAAATAAATAAATAAATAAATAAATAAAATAAAAAAAATAAAAATAGCAAAAAGTTTTATTATGCTAAAACACTTATAGGTGCTAGAAGTTGAGAAATTGATTCTTGGAGTTGATTTAGTAAATCTTTTTATTTAACTCTTCTATTTTGTAATTCATTAAAGGGTCAGTTGCTAAAACAAAAAGAAGTGAATTTAATTTAGGAGTGGGGGTAAGTTCTTGTTCTGCCACTTAGTAACTATGTCACTTTAGATGAGGTAATAACTTACAGTAGCTCATTCATAATGGGACAAGATGTCCTTATATGGATTACTATGGGAATTAAATGAAACATAACAAATGTTTGTCAGCCTTTCCTTTCAACAGATTTTTTAGCCTTTTTGCATATAGGTCTTTATGTGTCAATTTCAAGCATTCCTTAGACATGAATTGTGTTCTGAAATAGAAATCTTATTTATTTGTTTATTTGTGTATTATATTCACAGAATGTTTTCAGGAAAGTGAACATCTCAAGGAAAGTCTTAAGTGTTGCTTATTGCATCTCTTTGGAGCCATTGTAGCCGGTGGGCAGGTGAGGACAGTGTTGAAGTTAATGTATAGTAGTTAACAGCACAAAAGTCTCTCCATGGATTTACTTAATGTAGTCTGTGTCTTTATAACTCGATGCTTCATATAACTTTTAAATTTATATTTTGTTTGAAACTAAACTTCTTAAAATCTTCATTAAAAACTTAAGTAACATTAGCACTGACAGTATTACTGGATGAATAGATTGGACAAATTTTGGTAATTTAAGTTCTTATCTCTTTTGGATTTTAGTTACTAGTTATTATTTTAAAGTATAGAGGAAATCAGCCTTATAGGCGTGAAGAAATAAAATTCTAGCCAGTTTGATTTTCAGAGTTATAAATTTAGTCACTCTGTTGCCTATTTGCACTTATCAAATATATTTATATAACTAATTATGCATGTTCCAGCAATCCCAACTAATTTCATTTGCAGAATCGCATTTCTAGTTTTTCTGTGTTTGGTGTCTTAAAAAGTATGTTTCTGACATGCTGAGTACAACCACTAGTTGCCAACAGGCTAATAATGATAATTCAGAGAGAACATTGTATATGCTTTCTTAAACCATATAGTTTAAATGAGAAATTCTTTACCCTTTATGTACACTTTGTGTTGGATAACCCTTTTGGAATTTGATAAAGTCCCTTATTTGAATTTAAATGTCTAAAGTAAAATACATATCATAAAAGACAAACTAATTTGAAATTTGCTGAAATGTTAAGAAAACAAATTTATGACATTGTGCATGTGTGGTTTAGTTTATTTGTTTGTTTTGTTTGTTTGTTTGTTTGTTTGAGACAGGGTTTCTCTGTCTAACAGCCCTGACTGTCCTGAAGCTCGATTTGTAGACCAGGTTGACCTCAAACTCACAGAGATCCACCTGCCTCTGCCTTCTGAGTGCTAGGATTAAAGGGGTGAGCCACTGTGCCTGGCACTTGTGTGAATGTTTTTATGTGGTCCTGAGATTGAATTTGTGGCCTCATACATGATATAGACAGATACTCATGCCATTGAGCTATACTCCAATCCCACTATGGCTTTTCCTAATGTATAAAACAGCAGGGCACAGCAGTGAGTAAGGCATGTGCTACAGAGCTTTAGTCAAAGCTGTGCAGGAAGTTGACAGGAGTCCTTGAGCCTAGGAGTTTGAAAGAACAGGATATCTGACCTATGAAGGGCCAACATTTGATAGGCTATGCAGGGTCCTGTTATATCATAACAGTTATAGTAATAATATAGTACATAGAATTTTTATTCATGACAGAATGGCAAGTATTGCTTACATTGTTGTGTTTTGTTTACATTTAAATTTGAAAGAAATACTAAATTTCAAAGAGTCTACTGCAAATAAAGAAATATGTTTTTATTCAAGTTTATAGATTCTTTGAATTCCTGCCTTCCCCCCTTTCTTTCCAATCTTCTTTCTTCTTTTTCTTTTCTAAAACTTTCTTGTTGTTGTTCTTTTGAGACAGAGTTTCTTCTGTGTAGCACCCCTGACTGTCCTGTAACTGGCTCTGTAGACCAGGCTGGCCTGGAACTCACAAAGATCTGACTGTCTCTGCATCTCCAGTGCTGGGTTTAAAGGTGTATGCCACTGTCTTAGTTAGGGTTTTATTGCTGTGAACAGAAACCATGACCAAGGAAATTCTTGTAAGGATGACATTTAATTGGGACTGGCTTACAGGTTCAGAGATTCAGTCCATTATCATCAAGGCAGGAGCGTGGCAGCATCCAGGCAGGCATGGGGCTGGAGAAGCTTGAGAGTTCCACCTCTTGTTCTGAAGGCAGCTAGCAGAAGACTGGCTTCCAGGCAGCTAGTACAAGCATATTAAAGCCCACGTCCACAGTGACACACCTCTCCAACAAGGCTGCACCTCCTAATAGTGGCATTCCCTGGGCCAAGCATAAACAAACTTTCACAGCCACCATGTCTGGATTCCCCTTCTTTTCTTTCTCTGTCTTCCTGTTTTGAAATAGTAGTCTTTTATTTTACATGGAACATTCTTGTACATATAGTAAGTTACATGTTTAGATTATAATTTTATTTAAAAACCTAGAATTCTTGAAACTTTAATTTCATTTAAATACAAAACTTCATTGATATTGTGCATATTACCTGATCACTTTGGATATTTAGAACTAGTCTTGTCTGTGTTTAGTAAGGCATCTTGGAGACGATATTTAGATACTTCTACACTTGAGAGCTCTCACAAGGCTCTTTTTTTTTTTTTTTTTTATGCCAGTAAGAACTTTTAGTTATATATCAACAGGTGTTCCTTATCTTCTAGCAGGTGATGAGAAGTCCTTATAATCTACCAGGAAGCCCAAGTAGGGACACTGGATACTGGGTTACAGTTTATTGTTTTGTTTGGAGACTTAAGAGGCTACTGTTTTATTCTCAAGTAAATGCGTAAACCGATGATTTGATATATTTATGTGTAATCCCTTCCCTTTTTTGCCTCTAAGATTGTATTTTGGGATAGGAATTAACTATGTAACCCTATGCTGGCCTTGAACATAGGATCCTCCTGCCTCTCGTGAAGGCTGGGATTCCAGACACATACTTTTGTGCCAGATTAACTGATTCCTTTTAATTAATGTATCTAATGTATCTAGTGTGTTTTCTAGTATGTAAATCCAGTCCAAGATTGGGTTTCCTACTGCTGAAAATCTCTCCCCATGTTTTCTATTCTTGTTTGTATCTATATTATTATACTATTCTTTTAATGGTCTTCACATCCAGTTCATATTCATACCTATCTCTTTTATAGTTGCTAAAATTTCTTTCTCTGGTTTATTTATTCTGTCCCCTTTTAGAATCCAGTGTCTCTATTTGACTTCCCGGTTGGTTTTGTGGACTTCTCTTGATCCTAATTGAAATAATATAGGAAATATAGAACAGTTGTCTATATTTTACTTTCTGGTGTCTTTGTTTGTTCCTTTGTTTGTTTTCTTCTTCCGAGACAGATTTCTTTGTGTAGCCTTGGCTGTTCTAGAACTAACTCTGTAGACTAGGCTAGCCTCAAACTCACAGAGGTCCGCCTGCCTCTGCTTCTCAAAATGCTGGGATTAAAGGCTTGTGTCACCACTAGCTGGCCTTACTTCTGCTTTACATCTGCCTTATCACTTTGCTGTATTAACTGATTTTCTTCTTTTGGATTGTTATCTCACAATTTTCATAACCTTTTATCACCATTGTGTATAGGAATTGACAGGTATACATGAAAAAATAAGAATGGTATTGCCATTGACCGAGGGAAAACCTATTTGAATCTCTTTCACCTTTGAGTATTTAGAGACATATTCCTGTTAGAACCCATGGGTTATGAAGCTCAAAGATAATTCTGTGATGAACACTTACTATGAAAAATAAAAGATACCAGAGATTCAATTTATTGTTTTATGTATAAAAACTTCTCAGAATCTTTGTGATGAGTAAGTCAGCTAAACTTACTGAAATCAGAAGGCTGCTTGCTGGGTGTTAGGTTAGGGTAAGGCAATCTTAGTTGACTTTCAAGTCAACTTGATGATATAAAAATGATCCTACCATAAAAGAAAAAAAGTCCAATGACAGGTGTTTTCCAAAGCACTGTGCTGGAATTTTCCATTGACACATTTGTCTTTTAGATCTGTGGCTATACATAAGAGAACCTGTCATGTTTTGTTAAGAGTAAGGACATGGGTTGACCTAGCTTTGAATCTGTGTCCATTACACAGAGGTCGAGCTCAGAAAAATTATTTGTCTTTTAATTTACTTATTTATAATATGGAAACAGTGACATTTACAGAATAGTTGTAAGGACTAAAGGACACATAATCAAGTTAAAACAATGAACAAAGTACTCTGTACTTATAAAAACTAAGGGAGTTAAAATTGTATCCAATTTTTGATTTGCTGTATAATAATGAAATACAATCTTAATTTAGTTTCTTTTATCTTTGGAAAAAACCCTGCAGTTGTGGAATTGTAGGTGTTGCTTAGTGAGGCCGTGCATACAGCATGTGGCAGCCCTGGGTTCAGCCCCTAGCACTTGGGGGGGGAAAGAAAGAAAGTAAAAAGGTAGTCAACAGCTTGGAGGGAAGGTGTTGGATCT
The DNA here is from genome assembly GCF_900095145.1 of Mus pahari. NCBI lineage: Eukaryota > Metazoa > Chordata > Mammalia > Rodentia > Muridae > Mus > Mus pahari. The sequence continues at coordinate 39,371,775 of NC_034594.1, forward strand.
AGGCTCTGCAGGGACTCTTGATTCCTTCTGAAGGTCAGTTTGTTAGTAGCTGCTGGAGTTTTGACCATAGTGTTATCATTTGGAACACAAAACTGGGGTCATGAAGGAGAACTAAGAAACAGGCCATCACTCTCATTTCCTCTTCCTCCCTCCCTCATCCTTCCCCTTTTAAAGAAAAGTCTCACTGTATAGCCTTGCCTGGCTTGGAACTCATTTATAGATTGGGCTAGCCTCGAAACCATGGAAATTTGTGTGCCTCTGCATCTCAGGTGCTGGGATTAGAGATGTGTACCACTGCATCTGCTCAGTCCTTCTGTGTGTCCTTTACTAAACCCCCGTCATTGAGACTGTGAAAGGGACAGACATGTCTAGGTGATAAAACTCAATTCCTGGGCCTTTTTATCAGCAGGTGTAGTAGGCAATATGATTTTTAGTCTTGGTAGCCATGTATCCAGGAAAACATCACAGATTCTAGTAAAGATTTTAGGGGAGATTGAATACTGAGTGTGATATCAGTACTTTTCTTCCATAATATTATTTATTGCCTATTATTGGTAATAATGAGATCAAGTTACCTACAGACTATTGCACAATTATGTTTGTTAATTAGATTTGTTTTTCTCCTGCATGACTGTACAGTAAACTTAGGGATTCTCATATGCTAGACATTGTACTTTATACACCAGCTTTGAACCCTTTTTTTCCCACAATTGAATTTCGAGGTCTCACTGAATCAGCTACACTATTCCTGAACTCACCTTGTAGCCCACACAAGAATTGAACTTTTTAGTCCTCTTTCCTTAACTTCAGAAAATAGCAGGGATTATAGGCCTGTACTCTCAGGCCTGACTTCACTATATTTCAACAACAACCACTTGCTTAATATAAAAAGTTTCAAAAATGTTTGTAGAATCAGTTAATTTTATATAACTAAGTTATTTGAGACATGAATTTACCTGTAAATAGCAAAACCTAAAAGAAGTTAAGTGAAGTTGGTAATTTTTTTTTTTTTCAAGATAGGGTTTCTCTGTGTATCCCTGTCTGTCCTGGAACTCACTCTGTAAACCAGGATGGCCTCTGCCTCCTGAGTGCTGGGATTAAAGGTGTGCACCACCATACCTGGCTGAAATTGATGTTTTAAAATTCCTGGTTAAGAAATTTAAATGCAGGTAGTAGGTGCAGAAACTGAGAACTGTTCATCGGCCAAGACCCTTTGAGTATCCTGTTTTACCCTCTGTTCTCTGTCTACTCTTTAATTCTTGGGTTTTATGTTTTCTAATGTAAAGGTGGCTCCAAGCATTGGGTTTGCTCTCCAGGCTCAGGATGGACAGGGAGAAAAGAAAGATCCCCATTTCATTTTTTTTTTTTAAATAGCCTTTTCATGACCTTTGTCCTCTTTCCGAGCAGAACTATCTCAACATGTTACTTTTAGCTGCAAAGGATGGAAAGTGAATTTCAGATTAGTAGTGAGCAAAGTAAGACTTAGATATGGGTAAAATTTGCATTGTCTATTGAGAATATGTTATCAATTAATATCTTTATGTTCATTTATTTAAAAGAAGTTACTCATAGGTGTACTAAGTTTTTTATTGTAAATGTGTAAAACTTTAATTTTATCTTTTATTGTTTTTAATGTTTCAGAGGAATGCTTTGCAAGCAATTTCTCCAGCCACCATGGAAGTTCTTATGCGAGTTTTGTCTGATTGTGATTCATGGGAAGAAGGAGATCCTGAGGAAGTGGGTAGAAAGAGAGAACTAACTCTGAAATGCCTTACACAAGTGGTGCATATCCTTCTCACTAGCAGCTCTGACCAGCGTCAGGTGGAAACCAGTACCATACTGGAGAACTATTTTAAGTTGCTTAATTCTGATCACTCAGCTTTACCTAAGCAGGGGAGGTCCAGGCGGTGGGAAAGCCAGTTCATAGCTCTTCAGATTAAGATGCTCAGTAAGTATTCATTTTAGTTTCCCCTCAGTTTATATTTGCTTTCTTATTCAGTTTCTTTTGAAATACAAGTCTATTGTATTTACAGTGTTGACTTTTTAGTTCAGGTAATGAATATTGAGATTTTTGACTTCCAAATAATTAGTATGAAATTGATTTGTTTAGATTTTTACTTTATCAAGGGAAAATCTTGTTTATATTCTTTTTTGAAGTCTATTCCATTAAGTGTCTCTGCTAAAACAAAATCAGTTATGACTAAAATTGTCAGGAAGTAGAGGTTTGAAAAGGTAACATTTGTAGTTTTTGCTATGATAAAGTTAACTTGGTAAATGCCTCTAACATTTCTGTTCTTTAGGACATATCATCTAGTCATAGAGGTCCCTTGTGTTGTTGTTGTTTCTTCTTCTTCTTCTTCTTCTTCTTCTTCTTCTTCTTCTTCTTCTTCTTCTTCTTCTTCTTCTTCTTCTTCTTCTTCTTCTTCTTCTTCTTCTTCTT
>NC_034594.1:39374444-39404488 GCF_900095145.1 Mus pahari
TCCTCCTCCTCCTCCTTCTCCTTCTCCTTCTTCTTGTATCTCTGTGCAAGAATATCTGGTTTCTATGTTTTGCTAACTCTCTAGCCAGTTTAAATGATTCCTTTTTTAAAAAAAAAAAAAAAACATTTTAGTTATTTAATTATTTTGTATGTATGGTGAGTACACTGTAGCTGTCTTCAGACACACCAGAAGAGGGCATCGGATCATATTACAGATGGTTGTGAGCCACCATGTGGTTACTGGGAATTGAACTCAGGACCTCTGGAAGAGCACTCAGTGCTCTTAACCGCTGAGCCATCTCTCCAGCCCCCATGATTCCTTTTTTTGTTTTTTTCCTTCAAAATGACTGACTTTTGTTTTGGTTACAGTGTATTAGTGTAGCACATACTTTCCATCAATTGGCTTAATCAACAATAGATGATGCCCACTCATTCTTCCCTTCTAACGGATGAATGTATAGAGATTAGATATAAAATTCCCCAAAGTCTTTCAGCTCATATTGAACAGAACTGGCATGGAAAGGCGAAGACTCCTGACTGTAGTCAGCTTTGGGATCCTGAAGAGAGAATAAGTCATGCCAAAATGAGTGATATTGCAAGTATATCCTAGACTCTGGAATCCAGATTAAACTTATCAATTGGTTATTGCTTATTTTTATTGTTCATCTAAATCCCTTTTTGTAGTTTTATTGTCGGCATGAATATTTGGAAATGACAATAACTAAAATTAAAATATACAACCTAATACAAAATAATGTTTCCCTTTATCTGAGTAATTTATGTTGTGTAAATAGAGCAACAAATAAGGTACAGAACCATAGCATTGCACTTCCTATGAGATGTCTCGTGTCCTATGCACACTGCATTTAAAAGTTTCATTGATGGAAACTATGGTGATAGGTCAGTATGTTGTAAATTGTGATCAATATTTCATATGATTCTTGTTTTATTACCTGTGTTAGATTGTTAAAGAACTGAATTCATTACAGTGGTATATATTGTCATTATGTTAAACTAAGAGACTTAGTAAGAAAAATGAGAATAAAAGGTTTGGTTTTCTTTTTTGTTTTGTTTGTTTGTTTGTTTTGTTTGTTTTGGTTTTTTGAGACAGTTTTTCTGTGTAGCCTTGGCTGTCCTGGAACTCTCTCTGATTACCAGGCTGCCCTTGCCTCCCAAGTGGTGGGACTAAAGGTGTGCAACACCACCCAGCTGAGAGCCAAAGTTTTTATATCTCACCACTCAGCTAAAAGAAACAGTAATGAACTGGTATATAAATTCATATGTACATATATTAATTTAAAAATGTGCATAAAATATTATTGAAGAGGTAAATTATAATATACGTTTATATGGAAAATTAAGAATTATTTTGTATAGTTTTTAATTCATATGCTATAACATTTTCTGTAGTTATTATAAGTTGTACATTTAAAAATCAGTTTGATTCTCTGTTAGATAGAATTCCTTTTTATTGGGAACTATGATATTTTTCATACCAGATATCATTTGATTTCTTGATTGGATTATCAGTGCAGTAGGAAATGAGAAATAAATGTTATTGCTTTTCTGGGCCATGTATTCATTTCATAGTGTTTAAATATGACTACTAAATATCAAACAGATACTGCTTACTAATAGAAATCAAACACAGAACTTGAGCCTTTTAGAACACCTTGGCAAGCTGCTGAAAAATATTTGCCAGTCATATGTAAAATTAAAACTAGCTTGAATTATAAAGTAGTAGAAAATCTTCGTTTTTCTTAATTATAGCATTTGTTTTCTGTTCACCTCCCAGTAATTGTACATCTGTTCTGTCAACTGCAAAGTCTAACTTTAAAATGATAGCAATAGATGTTTCATCCCAAATTTTTACTTTTACATGAGAGATTTTGTTTTTATTTCTATAGATACCATCACCGCCATGTTAGATTGCACAGACAGGCCCGTTCTTCAGGCCATTTTCCTCAATAGTAATTGCTTTGAACATCTCATACGACTTCTTCAGAACTGCAAGGTACTTTATTAATATTATTTTTGTTTTTGAAAATTTCTTTGTTTGCCTATTTAGTTATTTGTATGTGGGTGTGTACCACAGCCTGAATGTGGACAGTCAGAAGGTACCTTGTGGGGATTGATTCTATTCTCCTAGCACGTGGTTTAGGGACTAGACTTGGGTTGAGAGGCTTGGCAACTAGTGCCTTATCCTCCTGAGCCATCTTGCTGGCGTTGGTATGATTTTTAAACTTTTTTTTTTTTTTTTTTTAATTTGGGCATAGTGACACATGTCTTTGATCTTAGCACTTCAGAAGCAGAGGCAGGTGGATCTCTGTGAGTTTGAGGGCAGTCTGGTCTACATAGTGAGTTCCAGGACAGCAAGAGCCAGTTAGTGGGACTCTGTCTCACAGAAAAAAAACCTACCAAAGTTTGTTTTGATTCAGATTTGAGCACATCACTGCCGACATTTTTATTGTTAATTTGTGTTTTCATTTCATTACATAGTCAAATTTTATCTTTTTAAACAAATAAACTGATTTAATTATCATTATTAAATTAGAGCATATTAGTATGTATATATAAGTTTTATACTTTGTCATAGATCTCTGATCCAGTGAGAGATGGATGTAGGCCTCTGGCCAAGGCTGTCCTCTATCAGGGTGTGCAGTTATCACTGGGCACTTAGCCTCAGCTCTCACTTAACTCAGCCCTGGCTAGGCAGAGGGCATTCAGTAGTCGTATACCCTGGTCTAGGAACTAGGCAAATATCTAAATCCTCCAATCTCAGAGAGCCCCTTAAAGAAAGAGCTACTCACTGTCTACATGGTGATGATAGGCTTTGTCTTGATTGAAACTAGAATTACATTGTTTATAATTGCCTAAAAGTACTAAAATTCGTGTGAATTTTTTTTTTTGTATGATAACATTTCAGCCTAGGCATTGATACACATACTTGATACCATTTAATGTCATAATTTAAAGTCATAGTTTCTTGCCTAGCTATTTGTCTAGAGCATACAGATACAGTGAAGTTCCTTATGCCATTTGGCAGAAGTCATCTTCCCAACTCAGTATTTTATATCAGGTAACTCTGAAGTTTTTCATAAATGGAATTCTATTTCTTGAAGAATTCCTAGTCACAGGGTATAATCTAGACTTGTATGTTTTTAAAATTAGGAGACTTTGTATAACAACTTACAGCTAGTTAGAAAATATAGAAAACTAATCAGAACCCTGTAAGGCTCTTTGTACATACTGCTAGTTAGCTTTTTCACTGTTACTATTCTCCAGTTTATACTGCCACAGCAGTGAGAGAGTGCACAACAGTCATGGTTCTGTGTTTTATATTGTGTGCTCATGTATTTGAGATGTTGCTTAAAAGGTTTTAGAGAGTTTGGAAATGAAACTACTCTGTAGATCTGTATGTCTTTCTGTTAATTCTTGTACTTCCTAGTTGAAAACGGTTGATTCTGATATTATTCCTTAGTAAGGATTATTGTTTTTTTCATTGTTAAAGGGCATATCTTTAAAAGTTTGTATGTTACTTCATCATTTATTTTATAGTAATATAGTTAAATAGAGCAGGAAATACATTTAATATTTTAATGAAGTATGTAATGACAGGAATTTCAAAAGTTATGAAATTTCTGAATTCTGGTCAGTCAGCATGCCTTTCTTCTTGTCTTGTCAAGATTATTTATCTGGAAAATATGCTAGAGAGATAAAAATACACATCAGAAGTATTTATAAAACATATATTTAAAAATAATATGGCTGTCGCTTAGGAAGACAATGTCAGTAACAAAGGTTTCTCATGTGTATTAAGAGAATTTGTACTTAGCCAAGTGGTGGGAGCACAGCTTTTAAATCCAGCACTTTGAAGGAAGAGGCAGGTGGATCTCTGTGAGTTTTAGGCCATCCTAGTCTACAAAGCAAGTTCCAGTCTAGCCAGAGCTACACAGAGAAACCTTGTTTTGAAAATCCAAAATAAATAGACAGGCAGGCAGACAGACAGATAGATAGATAGATAGATAGATAGATAGATAGATAGATAGATAGATAAAAATAAAATTTCACATATCGAATAATCTTTAGGGTGGTTCCCACACCCCTTGAAATTTGTCAAGATGGACTTTCCTTTAGTATGTAAGAAAGTCTGATATGAACAGTGTCCTTTTTTTATTTTAAACTTTCAAACATCTATTTATTTATTGTGTGTATGGGGCAATCTGTGGCACACATGAGGGAGGACAGGATAACTGTGGGAATTTGTTCTCTCCTATCATGTGGATTCTGAGGTTCAACCTCAGGTTTCCAGACCTTGGCAGCAAGTACCCCACAGAGCCATCTCCTCAGCCCTCCGATTCCCAGAAGGCTGCTGAAAGTGCTTGTAGGGAGCTACAGGGCCTGGGTTCCACTCCCCAGAACCACAGAAAAAATCCAGGCACAACCCAAAACCTGTAGTTCCAGCTCTGAGAAGGTAAAGACAGGACAATCCTAGAGCTCACCTGTCGACCTATGTCTTTTTAAAAATATAATTTTTTTTTTCATAGCTAAGCAGGATTGTGACCTAACAGTTACATCTTACAGAGTGGTACATTCTAAGAAATAATACATCTTTTGGATGAACATCACCAAGTACACTTAACCTAAGATAGATACAACTCACCATGTGATAGAATTTTACAGAACCACTGTAAAAATAGTGATCTCTCATTTACCAAAATGATCGTATTGTACAGGTTTGTATTTTCTGTGATATGTGAGGTTTCACAGATGCAGCTCTTGAGTTTGTTTTTGAGGCAGCATCTCTATGGCTTAAGCTGGCCTCAAGCTCACTGTGGGACCAAGCTGCCCTTGAACTTCATAGTAATACTTCTGCCTCAGTAGCTAGTACTAGCTTTTAAAAACTTATTAATTTCGTGTTACTCACTGCATTTTTCTTTGGTACTGAACATACCTACGAAGAAATGTTTTTTAGAAGGGAAAGCCAGGCCTTTATGTCTGAGTCTTTCCTTTCAGGAGTTTTCTCCATTTGGAAGATTTTTTTTTTTTTTTTATATGAATCATCACAGGTCATGTGACATTCTAGCCATCGTCTTTCAACTCATTATGTCTGTAAATTAATTGGATTCATGAGGTATTTACATCTGTGCATGTTATGCTTTGATCCTGTTCTTCCATTCTTCTGCCCTTGACACCAATACTCCCATCATTACTCATCCCTAGCAGTTCTTTTTCTGCTTAAATTAAATGAATTTTTGTTTGTCTATTTGTTTCAACATGTGAGCAAGAACATGTGTTACCTGTCTATATCTGACATGTTTTGTTTCATTCACTTGTCTGCAGGTGACATAATTTAATATTTTTAATGGTTAGCATTAATACCATATTATGTGGTATGCTGTATTTTCTTTGTCCACTCAGCAGTTGACAGCTCCTGGGCTGGTTCTCCATCCTAGCTGTACATAGTTCAGCAGTTCAAACTGGCACGCAGATATCTTTTGTTTACTGACATTGTTTCCTTAGTTATACACCAAGTTAGAGAAAGTGATCATATCATAGTTCTATGCTTACTTTTTTGAGAAATTCATATTGTTTATACTTTATCTCTTAATATATGTTCTTACTGGCAGCATATAAGGGTTCTATCTTCACATCCTCTCCAACATTAAAAAAGTGTTAACCATTGAGGCAGTAATTAAGTATTTAAAACATTAAAATTAAGTCTTAATGATAAATTTGCAAATTTACTCATTATGCAAGTGAAGAAAATATCCTGAGATGTTAAATTACTAGGTCATGTTTAATAATAATAATTGTTGGAATAATAATTACAACAATCCTTTTTGCTCATGTTTTTTGGTCCTAAGTTCACTATAATATATAGTTACTGTAAATTTATTTTTCATATTCAGTTTTACTGGCTTTACCTAGTATAAAGTATTTACTGTGTATTGAATATAAAGCAGTTATAGTTTTCATCAGTATATAGATTTTATGAACATAGGTAAGATTTCTGAATATATAAAAATACTTGGAGTCTTGTGAAAGATTAGATTCCCCAATTTATTTTATAATATATGTATTTCTTGCTGTGTCATTTTGTTGTTGCTTTTAATAAACAAGTCATCTAGTCTGTTTTATATAATAATGCAAAGTCAAGATGATTTTACTGTTTAAATATTCATATTTACTGGAAACAACTTTAAGTAAAGCTATCAAGTAGCAAAAGTATGAATCAGATGGAAAATTTTAAACTGACTTGGTAGGTTTTTTAAAAAAAAATTATTATTGTGTGTACATGTATGTGTGCATCTGTGTGTGTGCCTATGAGTGTCTGTGTGTCTGCATGATATAAATGTGTGTATATGCTAAAATGTACATCTGAAAATCTGAGGGTACCTGGTCATGGAACTTAGGTTATTGGATTTGTGCAGCAAGAACTTTTACACACTGAGCTATCTTGTTGGCCTAGACCATTGGTGGCTTCTCTGGCATCTTTGGGTATGGTATTCACCAATATATGTGTTTGTTTCCCAAGAATTTAGGGAAAGGTTTCTGTGCTTCGTAACTAAATTTCACTAAGTACAAAATTCTTATATATGTTAAAAATATATATTGCATGATGTCATATGTCATTAAATGTGATGAATGTTAAACATTTTATTAATTCTTTGAGTTTTTTTACAATGCATTTAGATTATCGAACAATATTTTAATTACAGGAAAAGCAGTACAGCTTGTCATTTGTGCTAGCAAGAAGGATTTGAAACCATCATATTGGCTTCAAGAGTGCTGAAGTCTTGTGTTATGACTGTCTTAAATTTTTAGAGTTACACTTTCTGTTGTAAGAGCAACAACTTAAATTTCTTTTTTTCTCTCTTTCTCTCTCCCTTCCTTCCTTCCTTCCTTCCTTCCTTCCTTCCTTCCTTCCTTCCTTCCTTCCTTCTTTTTTTCTTTCTTTTCTTTCTTTTAACAAAAACCCTGAGTACTGGGATTAAAGGCATGTGTCACCACTCCCAACTAACAATATTCTTTATGTAGACTGGTGTGTTAGCCTCTGTTTTGTGGGACTAGGGATCAGTCTTAGGACATTTCCTGTAAAGATTGCATTTTATTTGTGAGTTATATCTCTAATTCTGGAGACTACTTAATTTTCCATTTTCATCTGAGCATCCCCACTCCTTTGCACACCAATAATATAGAATATTAATATCATTTGTACTTTTCCTTTATAGTATTGGCTATCATTTTTGAAATCTCTATTGTGTTCTAGACATCATGCATATAAACTAGTATAGATTATATATTAACCTGCCAATTATTTCATGAGATATTCTCTTTTTAGGTAAGTAAGCTTGGAGAAGTAGTAAAGAACTAGGGATGTAGTTCGGTGGTACAGCACCTTCCTAATGTGCATAAGCCCTTAAGTTAGAGCTTTATTAGCCCCCCCCCCTCTCTCTCTCTCTCTCTCTCTCTTTGGTTTCTTGAGACAGGGTTTCTCTGTGTAGCCCTGGCTGTCCTGGAACTCACTCTGTAGACCAGAATGACCTTGAACTCAGAAATCCATCTGCCTCTGCCTCCCGAGTGCTGGGATCAAAGGTGTGCACCACCACGTCCAGCTCACATACACTTTTATAGTACCAATAATCATTTAGCGATTTTGCCAGGTAAGGTAGCACGAGTTCAGCAGTTGAGTAGAACTGAGATACAAAACAAGGTATCTGACTCTAAAGCCTGTTCTTGCATTAAGCTTTCCGTGTACAGTTGCATTCTACATTAGACTATCCTGCTGTACTGTTTATTTTCTATGGCATTATAGAAGCATGCAACTCAACCAGTTCCATTTCCAGTTCCTAAGAAGTTCCTTATTAGAATGCTTTTAGTTTCTTTATAAATCTTTCCATTCACTTTCATTTGATGTTTCTCTTCATTCATTTGACAGAAGTTGAAACCTTTTGGGATGCTGAGTTAATGCACTGAAACTAAAGAATCTAATGACATTACTTCATGTAAAAGAGAATTAATTATGAGCCAGTCTTACTACTCATTGGGTTAAGGCATTTGGCACTCAAGCCCAGTGACCAGAGTTTATCCATGACACTCACGTAAAAGTGAAAGGAGAGAACATCCGTGTGTGCAGTGTGGCATGCCTCCCTCCCACTTCATGCACACATAGAAGTATATCCACAAGAGTGAGTTTTTTAAAAGAGACTTACAGTGTAAACCTCATGTGTGTCAGGGATTTCCCTTTCCAGACTACAAAATAAAATATGAATGATGTCTGCTGAAAAATATATTTTAACACGATGTGAGATCAGATAAATGTGGGTAGTCAGTGCTGCATACTGACTTCCTTGTCAAATACACACCAGTCTCTTTTGAGACTCAGAAAAATTGCTGGAAAGAGCCTCTTTTAATGTTTGCTTCATAGGATTTTGCAGTCGTACTCAACTAATTCCAATATTTTCGATGGAGTCTTTTATCCATCTCAGTAGTTAACTTTCTTTTCTGAATGGCATTCTCTACTGATTCTTCAAGAATTTGAGAATATTAATCAGTTGTTAGTTATTGTTTATTTTAAGATCTTTATCTACTGTAGTTATATAGTATGTAAACTACTATTAAATTGTTATTCAGAAAGCAAATAATTTCATATTTCTGGAAGTTAATGTACTTCACTTGTGGATTTTTGGATTAATTTTCAAGAGACATGGAAATCCAGCTGGACCTCATTCTGCTTTTAGGTAACAATTTAATGTTTTTTCTCCATTGTTCTTGTCTCTGTTTTTAACAGCTATTTTTAAATGCTCACAGTAAGGTGACAGACAAGAATGAGAAAGACCTTGCCAACCAATTACTGACAGAGATGAGTGAGGATCAGGTATCTACAAGCCTGCATCTTGTTTCAGCTGAAGTCCAAAATCAGTTAGTGGGATAACTATTCCTGTGCTTTTCTTATTTCTCCAAACCCACAAACCTCTAGTTCTATTTAATTTTGAGGACTATTTAAATTAAAACATAAGCCATCATTATAGTTCTATCTGTTTTAATGTGTGCTTTTTCCAGAGTGAGAAGATTAAAAGTACAGGAATGGAACCCAGTTTCAGTGTTGACCACCTGGTGATGACTCTGTGTTTGAGGGGCTTCATTTTCTAAGCACTGTGGTATACTGGGCCGTGAGGGCTTTGTGACTATGTGTAGTCATGGGTAATATCTTGATTCTTGGCTTCTTATTGACACGATGATTTATAATTGAATGGACAACCTGAATATTGGAGGAAGGGAAGAAGATGATGAAACCTTTGAATGTTAATTCAGCATACAATTTGATTTGTTGTTCTCCAAATTCAACCTACGTGTAAAATTGTCCTTTTTTTCTCAACATATTTGTTTGAGAATTTATATATCTTTGGGTAAAATTATTTTAATGCTTAGGTTTTCTGAGTTGTTAAAAAAGAAACTATATTATAATCTGTTATTTCTTTTTTGGGGGTATAAAATAGAGACTCACACAGTTTTTTATTGTGTTAGATTTCTCCTATTTGGACTCTTATAAGAGATTTGTAAATTCAAGTAGTAGCTTTGATGAGGTCTTTTTAATTTATTTTTGAGCAAAGTCCAGCACAGCTCTTATTTATATGAATTTATGTATGCAGAATTTTAATCTATATATGAAGTCAGGACTTTTAATTAAGATTAAGTAACATACCTACAAGTGATAAACCTTAGTAAACAGAAATCTAAATAGTTTTTTCTATTTGCAGACCAAATCTGTTGGGAGTTAGAACAGAGAATGCTATTTATGCAGTGTCTACTGTCAGGTTATAATAATATTATTTTCAAAGCAGATTTTCAGTGCTGGTTTTACAACTTACTACCTTTTTAAATTCAATGTTAAGTATGTCTTTGTATGCCTTCATAAGAGTGCAGTGCCTTCAGAGGCCAGAGAGGGCATCAAATCCATTTCTACAGTCCCGGCTTTCTACAGTCTAAGCTCGATGCTGTGACGGTCTGTTAAATCTTACATAGCAACTATGTTGGATTTTTTTTTTAAAAGTATTATTGGTGGTAGTCATTGGTTTAATTTCTAGGAGAAATCTCCTGATATTTAATATATTTTCATATTTATGGTTAAGCCTAAATAAAAATAAGAGTTTTTAATTATTTTGTGAAACTTTAGACATAAAGATTGCCTTCTCCAGAACTTGCCAGTACGTATAGATACATAATTCATTTTCTTCGTTTGCTTCAATATTTTTATAGAAATAGATGTTTTTTAAAAAGATAATGAGATATACGTACTAGTTCCATTTTAGTACAGAATTTGGAAACTAAGCAAATAAGGTTATTTAAGCTACATATTAATTACATAACAGTAATTAATACTAGTAAATTCAAGTCTATTTTTGAAGGTAAATTAAAGCATAATATAATTTCTAGTTGCAGACCTCCTTCCCTTCCTCTTGAGATTGTCCATTATTTTTTAAAAGCATGTGTAGAGTTTGTTTTTCCCCTTGCCCTTAGAACATTTAATGTAACGAGTGAATTTGCTTCATTATTCTTGACATGTGGTTTATTTTCTGTGAATTAAGTACCTTTTTCTTGCAGATTATGTTTCAATAATCCATATGATTGGAAGAGGAATGTAATGCATGCCATTTCTTCAGATTTTCAGAACAAACAAGGTTTCTATGTGCACAAGCCTAGGTTCACTTGTTAACTTCTTGCTGTTTCCCTCTGGTAGGTATTCCAGGGGCAGCTGGATTGCTTGGCTGTGTCAGCCATTCAGGCTTTGACAGCAGTGATGAAGAATTCTCCAGCCGCTAAGGTGAAAAATGGATCTTCAAGCTTTAAAATTGACATTTTACCAATTTTTGCTGTATAAATCCAAAAGTTATATGTGAAAGTATAAAAAAACACCTAATGTAACACCTGTAATGAATAGCTTACAAAAATAGAATCATATAGCCACATGCAGTGGCTTCGTTTAATTTGCTCATAATTAAACTCCTTATGGATACTCTAGGATTTAAAAAAGTATCAGTGAAAAAAAAAAAAAAGAAAAAAAGAAAGGTGTCAGTGAGCGTGTGTGATAGTACACACTTTTAATCCCAGCATTCACATGGCTGCCTCTCTGTGAGTTTGTGGCCAGCTTGTTATTCATAGCCAGTTCCTAGCTAGTCAGGGCTATGTAGTGAGACTCTCACAAACCAACCAACCAACCAGCCAACCACTGATAACTGAACCGCACACTAATAACTGTTTACAGTGTTGGTCAAATGAGGATCATATTGCTAATATTAGAGGGGCCATGTTGCTGGTATTGAGAAGTGGGTGTATGGTTATTGAGCTTAAAGAATTAAGTTTTACAATATAGTTTTTAAAAATTAATATCAGTTTTGTTATTTAGTCAGTTTATAACAATCCAGAATATGAGTATTTTTCACATGTGATCACCTTGTCAGTATGGGACTTGTTTTCCCAATGTGTGTAGAAGATTCTGTTTCTTTTTTTGTGATCATTAACCTCAAGGTTTTATATCAGTTTTTTTTATTTATTTTTATATATGTGAGTACACTGTAGTTGTACAGATGGTTGTGAGCCTTCATGTGGTTGTTGGGAATTGAATTTTTAGGACCTCTGCTCACTCCGGTTGTCCCCCCACCTCACCCCCGCTTGCTCACTAACTCACTTGCTCAGTCCCTACTCCCTCTGTCCCAATGATTTATTTATTATTATACATAAATATGTACACTGTAAATGACTTTGAGATGTACCAGAAGAGGGTGTCAGATCTCATTATGGGTGGTTGTGAGCCACCATGTGGTTGCTGGGATTTGAACTCAGGACCTTTGGAAGAGCAGACAGTGCTCTTACCCACTGTGCCATCTTGCCAGCCCTATATCAGTCTTTTTAAGATTTGTTTTTATGTGCATTAATGGTTTGCATGTATGTCTGTGTGAGGGTGCTAGATCCTTTGGAACTCAAGTTACAGACAGTTGTAAGCTGCCATGTAGATGGTGGAAATTCAACCCAGGTTTTCTGGAAGAAGAGCCACTGCTGTTAACCGCTAAGTCGTCTCCTCATCCCCTTATGTCACTTTTTAATCCACTGTCTGTGGCTATAGTTTTGTCTGATTATGCTCATGCACTGATAAGTTGCTCATTGAGTCATTGTAAGTTTTGTAAGATATCTATGTAGAGTGCCAGGCATGTGGTTAAGTATATGATACATGTTAGTGACATGACCACCACCCAAACTTCTGATCTTCACCTCTGATCTGCTACCAGGAGTAGAAACCATGGTTAAGTGTATGTCAGATCTTATAGTCTGACCTCTGATTTTACCTGCTGTATAATAGGGTGTTATTGTTTGTAAGGGAAATAACTTTTAGGACTCAGAAATTCACTTATAACAGATTGCTAGTATTTCTGAAATTCAGACCTTCAATGCTGTTTAAGTAATTTTAAAGGTGATATATATATATATATTTTTACTATAATGTCTTTTATGGTTTAAAATTTCAAAGGTTGTGCTTTAGCTCAGTGGCAGAGTATACACTTAATGTGTTTAGTGCCTTCACCTTCCCTCCCTAAACAAGAGGTTATACGACAAAATGCCTCCTGATAAGAATTTCTTCTTATCCTTAGTACACAGCTAACTTCTTATAGAGATAACTGGTTTGGCTGTTTTTTTTTTTTTTAAGTGTTTTTATAGCTTGCCTATCTATTTTTGACTAATAGACTGATGTTCTGTTTTCAAGGTGTTTTGCTAGTGTTCATATTTTACTTTTTAGGTTCAGGTTTAAAAATGTAACTGAATTCAAACTTCCTAATGGAAACTTGATGCTTCAGTCCATTTAGATACAGGGAACCGAGAGAAAATTCTTTGTATTCTTAACTCTGCCCACTTAAAATTTTAGCATTGGGACTGGAGAGATGGCTCATTGGTTAAGAGCACTGATTGCCCTTCCAGAGGACCTGAGTTCAATTCCCAGCAACCACATGGTGGCTCTCAACCACCCATAATGAGATCTGACACCCTCTTCTGGTGTGTCTGAAGATAACTACAGTGTACTCATAATACAAAAAATAAATAAGTCTTTTTTTAAACTCTCTTTTTAAATGATTTTTATTAGATATTTTCTTCATTTACATTTCAAATACTATCCTGAAAGTACCCTATACCCTCCCCGCGCCCTGCTCCCCAACCCACCCACTTCTGCTTTCTGGCCCTGGCATTCCCCTGTACTGGGGCATATAATCTTTGCAAGACCAAGGACCTCTCCTCCCAATGATGGCCGACTAGGCCATCTTCTAGCTACATATGTAGCTAGAGACATGAGCTCTAAGGGTACTGGTTAGTTCATATTGTTGTTCCGCCTATAGGGCTGCAGACCCCTTCAGCTCCTTGGGTACTTTCTCTAGCTCCTCCATTGGGGGCCCTGTGTTCCATCCAATAGATGACTGTGAGCATCCACTTCTGTATTTGCAAGACACTGGCATAGCCTTACAAGAGACAGCTATATCAGGGACCTGTCAGCAAAATCTTGCTGGCATATGCAATAGTGTCTGTGTTTGGTGGCTGATTATGGGATAGATCCCCGGGTGGGGCAGTCTCTGGATGGTCCTTCCTTCAGTCTCAGCTCCAAACATTGTCTCTGTAATTCCTTCCATGGGTATCTTGTTCCCCATTCTAAGGAGTAACAAAGTATCCACACTTTGGTCTTCCTTCTTTTTGAGTTTCATGTGTTTTGCAAATTGTATCTTGGATATTCTAAGTTTCTGGGTTAATATCCACTTATCAGTGAGTGCATATCATGTGAGTTCTTTTGTGATTGGGTTACCTCACTCAGGATGATACCCTCCAGATCCATCCATTTGCCTAAGAATTTCATAAATTCATTGTTTTTAATAGCTGAGTAGTACTCCATTGTATAAATGTACCACATTTTCCATTCCTCTATTGAGGGACATCTGGGTTCTTTCCAGCTTCTGGCTATTATAAATAAGGCTGCTATGAACATAGTGGAGCATGTGTCCTTATTACAAGTTGGAGCATCTTCTGGGTATATGCCCAGAAGAGATATTGCTGGATCCTCAGGTAGCACTATGTCCAATTTTCTGAGGAACCACCAGACTGATTTCCAGAGTGGTTGTGCAAGCTTGCAATCCCACCAGCAATGGAGGAGCGTTCCTCTTTCTCCACATCCTCACCAGCATCTGCTGTCACCTTAATTTTTTATCTTAGCCATCCTGACTGGTGTGAGCATTGTTGTAAACCTAATTTAGAGCCCTTGAGCTACGTCCTTAGTTCTTGTTGTTTAACTTGGGTCTCAGAATATAGCCCACAGTGGCTCTGAACTCTCAATCCTTACTTCTTTACCTCTCCAGTTCTAGGCCACCACAGGAATCAGAAATTTAATCTAGCCATTTTTTTTTTTTTTGAGACATACTTCTAGGCCAGTCAAAGGTATGTGATACAACACCCTGTCTTATGGGTGCTGGGGAGGGGAGGGTAAAACAGGACAGGATGACAGACAGACAGAGAAGATGAAGGCAAAGGAAGTGTCATATAACTTAGTCTTAAGACAACAGTTCTATAAAGCAGTTGTTTCTTTTTTTTATTTTATTTTTATTTTTTTATTAGATATTTTCTTTATTTACATTTCAAATGCTATCCCGAAAGTTCCCTATACCCTCCCCCCGCCCCTGCTCCCCTACCCACCCACTCCCACTAAAGCAGTTGTTTCTAATTTCACCTACTCTGATGGACTTCTGTACCTTTATTATTATTATAGAAGAACATATAATCTTTTTGAAGATGGATATATTCAGGTTCAAGGGCATGTCTGTTATCCCAGTTCCTGCGATACGTGAGACAGATAGAAGGTTTACAATTTTAAGGTCAGCTTAGGCAGCATAGAAAGCTCCTGTTTCAAAAGAGAGAGATAAAGATGAATATAGATAGACATAGATATTGAAGAGAACAAAATTCATTTCATAATCTTTGTGTCTTATGTTAACTAGTTTAAGCAACATTTAATATTTCAACAAATTTAGTTGTTGAAAAATGTGCTTTAATATATTGTTTTACTCTCTAGGAAGTATTTAAAGAAAGAATTGGTTATATGCACATGTTTGAGGTATTAAAATCTTTGGGCCAGCCACCACAAGAACTGCTTAAAGAACTTATGAACATGGTGAGTTTTTAACCTTTCTGATGAGAAGTTCCACTGGCTCCACTTTAAGAATGGTAACCACCGTCTCCTCTGTGTTACTTTTCAGGCTGTTGAGGGTGATCACACTTCAGTTGGCATTTTGGGCATTAGTAATGTCCATCCTCTCTTGGTTCTTATCCAGTGGCTTCCGGAGCTAGAATCTCATGACCTGCAAATCTTTGTCTCTGATTGGCTTAAAAAAATTTGTTGCATTAATAAACAGAGCAGAACTACCTGTGTGAATGCAAACATGGGAATAAAGATCATTGAAGCCCTTGAATCCCATTCTTCCCTACATCGAACTTGTGCCGAGAACTTGATTGCAATCCATGGTTCACTGGGGAGTCAGTCTGTGAGCTCGGAAGAAATCCGTCGGCTTCTGCGATTGCTGAGAGTAGATGAATCAGAGTGTATTCACCCGTATACCATTCCTGTGACTCGTGCAATCCTGACAATGGCACGGAAACTCAGTTTTGAGAGTGCACTGCAGTATTTTAATTTGTCACATAGCATGGCCGGAATTTCTGTGCCTGCCATTCAGAGATGGCCTGGGTCTGCATTTTCCTTCACGGCTTGGTTTTGCTTAGATCAGGATCCGTTAACCCTTGGGAGTGCCAACAAAGGAGGAAAAAGAAAACAATTATATAGGTAATGGTATAAGTTGTGGAATACAGATGAACATTGTCACTCAGTATATGCTATGACTCATGAATAGGAGAAAGTAAGCATTTTAAAATTAGGTTTTAAAATTTATAACAGTTGATGTGAAAAATTTTTATATTGTGACTGTATAGTTTAGAGGTACTTTATTGCTTTCAAAATATTCTGTATTTTAGATATTTTTCTGGCTGTAGTATAAAAGTGGAGAAGAAAGGAATAGTAAACTCTGCCCCAGTGATGGAGTTATAAATTTTAACATGCTTTATGGTTTTAAAAACTTTTCTGTACTCTTTCTGAATGTTCAGAAAAATTTAAATATTTGAAAATTTAGTTTTGCCCTAGTTCAGTGGTTCTCAACCTGTGGCTTGCAGCCCCTTTGGGGAAATCTATTTGTCCAATTCACAGGGTCCTAAGACCATCAGAAAACATGGATATTTAAGTTATGATTCATAACTAGCAAAATTACAGTTGTAAAGTAGCAGCAAAAATAATTTTATAGTTGGGAGTCAGCACAACATGAGGGTCACTGTATTAAAGGGTCACTGCATTAGGAAGGTTGGGGACCACTGCTTTAGCTTGATAGTGAAATCCCATTTACAGTATTATCTTTTATAATTTATTAACTTTTATGCCCACAATGCATTTAAAAATGACAAAGTTAGGCTGATGAATTAAGTAGCAACATTGTGAATAAAGATATTTGTGATGGCTTTATGGTTAATAATGATGGACTTCAATGATAAAGAGACTGGGCAAGTTGATCTCAGAGGTTCTGATAACATGTATTTTTGTTAGCTTTTTTACAGGAAGTGGAATGGGTTTTGAAGCTTTTATTACCCACTCAGGTATGCTGGTTGTGGCAGTGTGCACAAAGAGAGAGTATGCAACAGTTATGCTTCCTGACCACAGTTTCTGTGATTCTCTCTGGGTAAGACTTGAGGATGCCACATCAGACTCTTGGCTCTGTTTTGTCTTTAAGATGTATAACAGTGGATATATCTTTATGAGGAGCTTTGATCAGCTTTGCCAGTTTTCATTTCCACATGCTGTTAGTTGTGAAGTTCTAACTGTAAAGATGTTAGTGTATTTACCATTGTCATTAAATAACAATAATTTTTTTGCTGAAACTTATATTGTGAGTCTTTGAAGATTTCCTAAACTGGTTTTTGAATTTCAATTCAAAATGAAAAGTGAGGTTGTTAAACCAGTTATTTCTGTTGCTTATCTAAAAATTATAAAATGCTTCTCAATGAAAAAGATAATTCTAAGAATATTTGAAGCATTATAAAATGCAGACAAGATTATAATATTTGTGAGTCTTTTGGCAATGGCTTGATTTTATTTTATTTTTTGTTAATACGTAAAATTGTTACTTGTTTTGGGAACGTCATTGAATCAGTGTTTTAGCTGTCCTTAATATTTTGTTTATACAAATTGTGAAGTAATATTCTTTAAGCATATGTAATTGCAAAGGCACAGTGTGATTTTCGTCCTTTTAATGTATGCTTTTCATCGTCAGCATAACATAACCATCGTTCACATGCCTGGAAAAAGGCCCTTTGGCCAGAGTCTTGTCTATATCTATGACAATGGACAACAAAAGGTTTCCGCCCCTCTCAGATTTCCTGCCATGAATGAGGTGAGTACATGTTCCTTATTCTTTATAGGCCTATTGATTGAAAAAAATCCTGAAAATATTTAGAAAATAT
Organism: Mus pahari; assembly: GCF_900095145.1. Taxonomy (NCBI): domain Eukaryota; kingdom Metazoa; phylum Chordata; class Mammalia; order Rodentia; family Muridae; genus Mus; species Mus pahari. The sequence goes on from NC_034594.1 coordinate 39,392,033, forward strand.
ATTCCTTTTTTTGCCTAATATTTTGAATTGTGTTGTATGTTAAGATACAGAAATTTGGTATTCATTTCTCTTAGTTAGTCTGCCATTAGATAATTTCAGATATTATGTGGGGAAAAAAAAAAAACAACTCAAGAAAGAAACATATAATGGAAAGTTTGGAGAAGTAGGTTCAGCAAAGCCAAACACTAGACCAAAGTATCATAAAAAAACAAAACAAAATCCCAAACTTCTTTAAAGTATATAAAATTTTTAAGAAAATTCTACAATAGACTTTGCTACCTGTTAAATTTGAACTGGTGATGAAGTTATCTCAAGCTTTATTCTCCACATAGGTAAAAAAGGCTTTTTGAGATTGGCCAATTTAAGACAGTCTTTTCTAAGACTAGTAGGACAAAGTAGGGTGTTTGTCAATAAGATTTACCTGATAGTTTCTTGCTTCATCTCATAAGTAGCCTTTAATTAACATTATTCTGTTATATAATACTAATGATAAATTTTGTGTGGGAAAGTAATTACCTCTATTTTAGATAACAGTAAACCTCTCTTAACTTTTTAAAAATAATCCTTACCAATTAAAAAAAAGACTCACTCGAAAAAGACTTACATACTTTTATGACTAAAAGTATATGTATATATTCTTAAAAGTAATGGATATATTCTTTTGCTAAAATTAACTTTGACAGTCATGCCTTAGGTATATACTTACCTATATGTGTCATGACCTAGTTGAAAAATTAGCTTCACTTTTATTTTATGTGCCTATTTGCATAGTTTTATATATACTATTTCCTCTTAATTTCACTTTATTTTAAAGTTCATTTATTTATTTTCACATTGCTGGATATCAAACCCAAGCTTCACACATCCTAGACAAGTATTTCACCATGGAACTACATGTACCGCTCCATAGTATTTCATTTCATTGTTGTTTTGTGTTTTTTGAGATAGGTTCTCACAATGCAGCTCATGACGGTTTTGCCATGGCCCTCCCCAGTCCTGGGACTATTTTACCTGTGTGTCACCTAGCCCAGATTTGTGCTGTTTACTTTTAAATGTGAAGAGAATTGTTTTATAATTGTGTGATTTTTAAGTTCTTTTTGTCATTTTGTTTAATCTTTAGCCATTTACTTCCTGTTGTATTGGTTCAGCTGGGCAAAGAACCACTACTCCTCCACCATCTCAAATCCCAGATCCACCATTTTCTACTCCCATTACCCCTCACCGGACATCATTTGGTGGAATATTGTCATCAGCCTCCTGGGGAGGAACAATTGAAAAATCGAAATTGTTTACCAAATTAATTTCAGCTGGAACCCAAGATAGTGAATGGGGTTGTCCCACATCTCTGGAAGGCCAGCTAGGATCTGTGATTATATTCCATGAAGCTCTGCAGCCTCCTCAGGTCAAGGCTTTGTATTTAGCAGGTGAGCATGCACAGCCACAGTATTTAGCATCGTCTTTTTCTTCGCGTTTTTACCTGGATGTTTCCTAAAGAGTTATTTGATTTGAAGAATGTGTTTTATTTGTTCATTTGTTCATTCATTCATTCATTCACTCACATTTTGGGAATCTAGCACATACTAAGCAAGTAATCTAAGTACTAAACTATATTACAGACCTGTGATTGTTTTAATTGGAACTGAAAAGAAAAGCCTGTTTTATACTATACTTTTTTTGTAGGAATGCCTAAAACAAGGGTGTGGTATGTGTACCTTTGTAAGTTCATGAGCACCATGTGTATACAGTTGCCCAGACAGGTCAGGGGGTATCTGGTCCCCTACAGTTTGGAGCTGCTTCATCTGGGCTGGGAACTAAACCCAGATTGTCTGCAAAGAGTACTATACATTCTTAACCACTGGGCCATCTCTCCAGACCCATTTTGAGTGATCATTAAATTTTAAAAAAAGTTTTATATTTAATGTATATGAATACACTGTCACTCTCTTCACACACACCACAGAAGGCATCAGATCCCATTACAGGGGGTTATGAGCCTCCATATGGTTTTTGGGAATTGAACTCAGGACTTCTGGAAGAGCAGTCAGTGTTCTTAATTGCTGAGTCATCTCTTAAGTATTGTTATTTAAATTTCTTAAGTATCAAAACTACTGCCTGTGTTAGTCCCCCAGGATTGCCATAATCAGTTTCTAGGCTGTGTCTTTAATCACCGAAATTTATTTTCTTAACATTTCTGGAGGGTAAAAGGTCAAGACTAAGGTAATATGAATATCATTTTCTTGTGTGGCTTCTCTTTGCTTTAGGTAGCCCCTTTCTTACTATAAGCTCAGTATGAACTTTTCCTCACTGTGCATATACAGAAAAAGAACAGACCTCTATAGTGTTTCTTCCTTTTCTTATGAGGGACTCTGTCTGATTAGGATCCATTCTTAAGACATGATTTATTTTTAATTTTTTGTTTAAAGACTAATTATAATAGTCACATTTGAAAGTATATTTTTAGTGTAACTTTAGGTCAGTCACTTCCATAACACTATAAGTACTTTAGGAAGATGCTAATGAGTTAATAAAATCACATATAAACCTACCTACATAAGAAAGTACATTTACACAATGGAGTACTACTCAGCTATTAAAAACAATGAATTTATGAAATTCTTTGGCAAATGGATATATCTGGAGGATATCATCCTGAGTGTGGTAACCCAGTCACAAAAGAAGTCACTAGATATGCACTCACTGATAAGTGGATATTATCCCAGAAACTTAGAATACCCAAGATACAATTTGCAAAACACAAGAAAACCAAGAAGAAGGAAGACCAACGTGTGGATACTTCATTCCTCCTTAGAATAGGGAACAAAATACCCATGAAAGGAGTTACAGAGACAAAGTTTGGAGCTAAGACGAAAGGATGGACAATCCAGAGACTACCCCACCCGGGGATCCATCCCATCATCAGTCACCAAATGCAGACAGTATTGCATATGCCAGCAAGATTTTGCTGAAGGGACCCTGATATAGCTGTCTCCTATGAGGCTATGCCAGTGCCTGGCAAATACAGAAGTGGATGCTTACAGTCATCTATAGGATGGAACACAGGGACCCAATGGAGGACCTAGAGAAAGAACCCAAGGTGTTGTAGGGGTCTGCAACCCTATAGATGGAACAATAATATGAACTAACCAGTAACCCCAGAGCTCGTGTCTCTAGCTGCATATGTAGCAGAGGATGGCCTAGTCGGCCATCATTGGGAAGAGAGGCCCCTAGGTCTTGCAAACTCTATATGCCCCAATACAGGGGAATGCCAGGGCCAAGAAGTGGGAGTGGGTGGGTAGGGGAGCAGGGTGGGGGGAGGGTATAGGGAACTTTCAGGATAGCATTTGAAATGTAAATAAAGAAAATATCTAATAATAAAAAGTTGAAAAAAAAGAAAATATCTAAGTGATTTGAAAATTCTGAGTCTTTCCCTAGAATCTGTCAGTCTTATGATTTATTTATTAATAAACCTAAAAAATTTCTGAAGGCAGTACAGATAGGTATTCTTGGATAGTATTGTAAATGTTCTTGTTTTGTCATTTTCTTTTGACTGTGATTTTAAATATATTAGATACTATTTAGTCCTAATATTTCTGTTTTATAGCTGTATTTTATCAGAATATTCTGAATTAAAAATTTTAAGAGTCATGGACATTAATTTTGCAGAGAACTTGTCTTTCATAAAGACACCCTGTTCAGACTGTGTAGGAGTTTTGAGATGAATAGAAAGATCTGGATTTTTCAGAGTTTAAATTAGAACATTATCATTTCTTTGACACTCATTGAGTATTTAAATGTGTGGTTTCCAAGCCTAGTAAGTGTGTGGTTAGAAATGAGTCATTTAGTGCAGTGTTTGTGGCTATATAGTATACATTTTATTCTAATATTTCGACTTACAATTTTACTCTTAAATGATAATTATATCATTATTATAAATTATTGTTCTTTACCTCTGTGTGGTTTCTTGAATTTATGACTATAAATTCTCTATAATTTGTTGTTTGTTTTTGGAGACAGGGTTTCTCTGTGTAGCCCTGGCCTTCCTAGATCTTGCTCTGTAGACCAGGCTGGCCTGGAACTAATAGATATCCACCTGCCTCTGCCTCCCAAGTGCTGGGAGTAGAGATTGCACCAGCACCACCTAGCTATAATTTTTTAACTATTGGTATAAACTTAAAAATTTCAGTATGAGGGCTGGAGAGATGGCTCAGCAGTTAAGAGCAGTGACTGTTCTTCCAGAGGTCAGGAGTTCAAGTCCCAGCAACCACATGGTGACTCACAACCATCTGTAATGGGGATCTGCTGCCCTCTTCTGGTGTGTCTGAAGACAGCAACAGTGTACTCAACATGAAATAAGTAAATAAATCTTTAAAAAAAAATTTCAGTATAATGAGCTGTTGTATTTAGAGTTTTAGTTTAGTGGATTTAATGATTAAATTCTGAGAATAAACATTAAAAGTGTGAATAAGTTAATGGTTCTACATACATGTCATATAGTCAAAAGAGTAAAAACAGTCACAGTCCTTTTGATGACACAGGAGTGTATCAGCTTTAGCACAGCTTCAGTAAGATGGAGTATCAAGCTGTGCTATAGACATGGCTCAGTGAAAGCAGAAGAACCTGAGTTTGGATCCCCAGCATCCCTGGGAAAGCTGGCTGTGGATGTCTTCCACCATCACCCCAGTGTTAATGTGTAGAGAGACAGGTGGACTCTAGGCTAGCCAGTCCACCTAAATGATAAGCTTCAGATTGACTAAAAGGTCTGTCTAATAAAAATAAGGTAGAGCCATTGTGGCAAGCACTGGGATATGCTGAATTGAATAGGCAGAGGCTAAGGAAGAGAGAGATACAAGAAGACACCACATATCCTTCTCTCTCTCTCTCTCTCTCTCTCTCTCTCTCTCTCTCTCTCTCTCTCTCTTCCCCTCTCTCCCTCCTTCCCTCCCTCCCCCGTCTCTTTCACACACACACACTTAAATAATTATAATTTAAATAATCTTCCATTATGTGTCAGATGGAACTTTGTTTGAGCTTACATTTCAGTTGTAAATAAAATGAGCACTGTTACCTACTTACATGCACTCCCATTTCTCTGCTGTCTGTCCAAATTGAAAAAACAGGTTGTTTCTTTTAAAGGTAGGATCTTATTATAGAACCCTTCCTGCTTCTGCCTTCTGAGTCTTAGCATTAAAGGTTATACCAACTGGACTGGAAAGGTGACTCAGTTAAGAGCACCTCTGTTCGTCTAGAGGACTCAGGTTCCCAGCACCCACATGGCAGCTCACTACCGTCCATAATCTCTAATCCAGTTTCAGGTTACTTGAAACCCTCACATAATCATACATGCAGGCAAAACCCCAATGCACATAAAATCAAGTAGATAAATGTGTGCGTTGTGTACCACTATGCTCAGTATCACATTTTTAATGCTTTTCTTATTCTTTTGAATTTGTTTACATTAGATAAATCATTATAATTTTAGTATTTTATAATATTTCCATACAGTTTTCTTTCTACAGCAGAGATAAATCATCTCCCAAATGTTCTAGGTTTTAGAAAAATTACAGGTGACCTAAAACTAAAGTACATGTATACAGTGTATTTTAGCTTTGTTATTTGAGTAACTTGAAGCATTTTGATTTTAAATTTTGTTCTAGAAACATAGAATCCAAGAGGCCATGTATATTTAGTGATGATTGTGTATGTGTGTAACTAATTTTTAGGTCCAAATTGCTTAAGCCTTTGGAAGTGTCAAGACTGTGATATGGCCGATTTGTCAAGTAACATCCTCCTTCACTACACAGGAAAGGTAAGAGTAAATGCATGGGTTGTCTGTAAATTTTGAAAAAGTGGCATCAAGAAGAAAAGTCAATCATGTCAGAAGTGGCTTAGGGCAGCTTACTCCTGTTGACTTTACTGTCTCCTTATTATTCCCCAGTAAAAATATAGAATATAAAAAAAAAAAGATTGTATCCTTTGAGACTGAAAATTTAAAATTATATACTTTCAAAAATTAGTTATTGCCTGACTGTTTTCCCTCAAGAAATGTGATTTATATGTAAGTAAGTCAGTTTATTGAAGGTTTGTTTCTCCAGAATGGTGTACTAATGATAAAAATCTAAAGTTCAGTGAATAAGTCATGGAGTTCTTGCTTTCTTCACAGCCTTCTTAGAGATTGATGATATGCTTTAAAAATCATGTTGTGATAAAAATTCTCTGTGATTTAATCTGTTTCACCAGGTTTTTGAGCACTCTTTAGAAACAACTCAAGTATTAACAAATGCTAATTTGTTAAGTGATACTTTGGAAGTGTTTTCAGCTTTTCAGCTGTTTTCATCTCTATCCTTAGTTGTAGCAGGTATTTAGCCATCTATTTCTTTAAAAGTCAGTGTTTTCTTTGTGCGGAGAACTGAATGCAGTGACCTGCTTTTGATAAGCAAGTGCTTTAGATTTAGTCCCTGATTATCTTTAAAGAGCTATTATTTAAAGAACTTGTGTAGCTATGAGGACCTGAGCTTGGATCCCCAAGGAGCTATATAAAGGACATTATGATTTTGCCTGTAACCCCTGTGCTGGAGGGTCAGAGAGAAGTGCTGGCCATGCAGTCTAGCTAATGGTGAACTCTAGATTCAGTGAGAGATCCTGTCTCAAAAAAGAAGGTAAAGAATGACTGATGACATCTAAGACCTGACATCTGCCTCTGGCCTCCCAGGTACAGACCTGCTTACATGCCCCCACACAGAAACACAAACACAACACAGAGATAGGTAGGTAGGTAGGTAGGTATATAGATAGATAGATAGATGGATAGATGGAAAGAACAGTAAAAAGCAAACGCTAGGCATGTTATTGATTTTTATTATTCACTTTTAAAATTATGGTAGAATAGTCTCTAATTAAAGTTATGTTTTGTTGTAATTGCACTAAGATGCTTGTTGTATTTTTCTTTTATTCTTAGGCTTGCAAAAATTCAATTTGCCTTGACTTGTCTACTAACTGTTTGCATGGAAGATTAACAGGAAACAAAGTAGTGAATTGGAACATTAAGGTAAATTAATAATATAAAGTAGGCATTGTATAATTTAAATTTAATTTAAGTTTACTTAAGCATAGCATATAGCTAGAATTTTTGAATAATAGGAACTGAACACAGGATATTCTGAAGTCTGAGAAGAGGATGGGGAGGAGAAGTGTGTGTGTGTGTTTGTGTGTGTGTGTGTGCATGCACACTGTTAGAAATCTATTGACCTTCACCTGTTGCTTTGAGCTGAAACCTTGCCTTTTAGACTAAGTAAGCTGGCTACTCTCCAGTGCTGGAGTTTTCAGGCAGTCCTGCCCAGAGTTTTCCATGGGTAATTGGGATTTGAACTCAGACCTTCAAGTTCTCATGCTTGCACATAGTTTATCCGCTGAACCATCTACCTGCCCAGCATCACCAAATTGATATTAATAATAGGTCTCTGTTAAAATTCTATGCAATCCTGGACATGGTAGTGGGGCATTTAATCCCAGCTCTTAGGAGGCAGAGAAAGAGACAGTTCTCTTTGATTTGTGTTCAGCCTGGTCTTTTTAGGTAGTTCTAAGCCAGCCAAGGCTGTGTAATGAGATCCTGACTCCAAAATAAAATGAAAAAAAATCTTCAGATAGATAGATAGATAAAATGTTATGCAGATTTATATTCTGAAGGATGAATAAGCATAATAGTTGACTGGCTGAAACTCTTACCTTTGTAAACTATTCTATCAATCAAGCCAACTCAAAAAATATGCTATGGTTTATATTCATATATAAGTTTCACAGTTTAACTTTGTAATATTGTCTATACAAGACTATTTTTGTGTGTTATATATAGAAATTTACTTATGTTGTCCAGATTTGAAAATCAGTCTTTAGTACCTTGTATTATAGCTATATAAATTAACTAATGAAACATTTTACCTAATGTGGGAGACAAGACAGGAACAGAATTATTACGAGAAAGACAATTATATTTTTATGTTTAAGTAAAATTAAAGCCCCCCTCACACACAAACAAAAAAAAAGGCAACTGAGAAGGAAAATATTTGCTATTCAAAAAGTTCAGTTACTACCACAAAAAGCTCTTTAAAATCAGTAATCGTGGGGAGGTGGAAGACCGGAGCGGTTGGCCACCTGGAGAATTCTTGTCCTCCCACTGTTTGAAAATATAGCCTGGGTCTGCGCTTTACGGCCACCTTCTGAGATGACTTCCCTATATCAGATCTGAAACATTTACTGCCAACGCAACCTCCTCTCACCACATCCTACCCTTTAGTTTTGTAGATAATGTTACTTTTTGAATCTACTACATTATTTATATTTCATCCTACTAGGTTTTCCTGTCTATAAATAAACTTTATAAGGCAAAAAAAAAAAAAATAAATAAAAAATAAAATGTCAAAGAACAGATTTAGTTAATAAAAATGTAATATTAAAAACAGCAAAAAAAAAAAAAAAATAAAATAAAATCAGTAATCGTTTGTTTTTTTCCCCAACATACAATTTTATCTTTTTATGTAATGGGTAAAGTGAATTTTAAATCATTTATAAGTATACAGTGCCAGGCATGGTGGCCCAAAGACTTATTTATTATTAAGTATACTGTAGCTGTCTTCAGATGCACCAGAAGAGGGCGTCAGATCTCATTACAGGTGGTTGTGAGCCACCATGTGGTTGCTGGGATTTGAACTTAGGACCTTCAGTAGAGCAGTCGGTGCTCTTACCCCTTGAGTCATCTCGTCAGCCCTCACCTGTGTTTTTAATGTATAATTGTACAGTTATGTGACAGTTGCTTGTTCTTGGCATTTTAGAGTTACATTATATGTTGCATATATTTGTGCTTCCTAAAAATCAAGCACAGACAATGACCCAAAATGGTCTCTTTTGAATGTAAGTTATAGTTTATTATTATTATTATTATTATTATATCTTAGTACACTGTCGCTGTCTTCAGACACACCAGAAGANGGCNTCAGATCTCATTACAGATGGTTGTGAGCCACCATGTGGTTGCTGGGATTTGATCTCAGGACCTTTGGAAGAGCAGTCAGTGCTTTTACCCGCTGAGCTATCTCACCATCCCCTATAGTTATTTTTAAGACTGTCTGTGTAGCCGGGCGTGGTGGCACATGCCTTTAATCCCAGCACTGGGGAGGCAGAGGCAGGCAGATTTCTGAGTTGGAGGCCAGCCTGGTCTACAAAGTGAGTTCCAGGACAGTCAGGGCTATACAGAGAAACTCTGTCTCGAAACCCCCACCACCACCAAAAAAAAAAAAAAAAAAAAAAGACTGTGTAAGGATACATTCAGCTTAGGCTATCACATACATTACTTAAGGTTTATTAACAAGTTGCATCTTCATATACACTGTAGATACTGAATTACACCATTGCTCTTATTTTGTAATATTAAAAATTGTTGATTTTTGTTTTCAGGACATTATCAATTGCATAGGTGGGTTAAATGTGCTGTTTCCTTTACTGGAACAAATAAGCCACTTTAGTGATGGACAGACTTCTGAAGCAATAAGTGAAAACACAGTTCCTGAATTAGTAACACCTAGTGAACAAGAATGTTTGGGATCGGCCTCCACAAGGGCATCAGGTAATAAATTACATTAGCCACACCCAGATTAGTCATTTAGAAAGTTGAGAATTAGGTACAAAATAAAATGCCATACCATTTAATTATTTGTAGCAGTTGTGGCTTCCCTACTGAACTGACTTAGTAAGTTTATAATCCTTTGGTCAAAACACTGAAGATAGTAATTTTACTTTTGACTAGCTTATACTCTTAGTGGGAAAATACTCCACCATATTGTTAAATCATGGTACCTAAGCCGGGCGTGGTGGCGCACCCCTTTAATCCCAGCACTCGGGAGGCAGAGGCAGTCAAATTTCTGAGTTCAAGGCCAGCCTGGTCTACACAGTGTGTTCCAGGACAGCCAGGGCTTTACAGAGAAACCCTGTCTTGAAAAAAACAAAAACAAAAAAACAAACAAAAAAATTATGGTACCAAAAAATATTTACATATGGATGCAATTATATAGAAATACTTGCTGCTTTTTCTGATTTCATTGTCCAAATAAATCTTGGAAGCAAACTAACCTATTGAAGTACTTCTTTGTTGTAGTGATATAGCATATGTGATGTAAAGGTGATGAGAGTGATTATGATAATGACGTTTGCCTGTTTTCACAGAGTCAAGGCTGGAGAGAAATCTAATTGCAACATTTATTTTGATTGTGAAACACTTTATTCAGAGACATCCTATCAACCAGGATAATCTGCTTCAGTCCCATGGAGTTGCAACTCTTGGTGCTTTACTTCAGAAGGTAATCAAGTCTACTATAGGGCTTTCAGATAAGCCCTAATCCGTAAGGAATGGTTAAAGGAAATCACGACGCTACTTTGACTGGAAGCCTAGTGCATATGCCAGGATTTGGCTTCTCTCCTACACTTTTTTTGCTTGTTTTTTTGTTTGTTTGTTTTTGTTTTAAACTTTGGTAGCTGCTGAAAAGGTTCCATAATAAGAGGCATAAGAAAGGCAATGGAAGCATTCCAAGAGGCTAATAAATCCAGAGTACCACTTCACCATGGTAGAGTTTCTCATAGTGACAATGTTAGAAGGAAGTTTCCTGGCTCCTGATACAGAAGGCAAGTAGGTCATAGTGGTTCATACTTTCAATCCCACATTTGGAAGGAAGAGGCAGGTTGGTTTCTGTAAGATTAAGACTCTTTCTTGGTCTACATAGATGTAAGACAGCCAGAGCTACATAGTAAGACCCTGTCTTTTAAAAGAAATGAAAATGTAAGACTCCTATAAACGGGGTGACACTTGCTCTAGTCTCGGGATGGCGCAGACTCCCCACTAGACCCTTTTTTTTTTTTTTTTTTTGATGCAAATCACAGGAGGCTTTATTCTGGGAGCCAGAGCTCTGGGGAAGACTCATTGACCCTGAAGGAGAGAGGGACCCTTCTTTTTATGGACCCTCAAGAGGGAAGAAGGGAAGAGGGAATAGGGAATTTCCAAATCACATGGCCTTGGGCCATCAATCTGACAAGTTTTAACTTACTGATTCGAGATGATTTACAAAGAATGGATATGGGAGGGGTGAGGGGTTAGAGTCCTGTGCAGGAGCAGGTTGCCAGGGAAGTTTTTCACCTGTAGCCTAGCAACCAAAGCCCACAAATTCTTGGCAAAAAGCTACAGCAATCAGCAAATGCATGAGTTCACACAACAATCAGTACCTGCCAAACACAAATTCAGAGAGTTTTCAAACTGTACAAATGTTTTTAAGCCACTCGGGCGTAATAAACTTTTACCCTTCATCAGCAATAGAATCTATTTCATCAATCTAGGGTTTTAATAATTTCTTTTGTCTTGTCAAAGCCTTACAAAAAAATTAATTTAGAAGCCTTGTATGGCCATTTCAGAAAACCACTAGGCAATTTGAAAGATATAATACGGCTGAGAGGCTGGGTGTGGTGGTACACAACTTTAAAGCCAGCACTTGCGGGGCAGAGGCAGGCGGATCTCTGAGTTCAATGCTACTGTTATCCATAGAGTAAGTTCTAGGAAAGCCAAGGTTTTTTGAGAAATACTTTCTCAAAAAAACATAAGACAACAAAACAAAACCCAACCAAAGAAACAAAAAAACCGAGAAAGAATGAATCTGGTCTGAAGCTCCTACCACTAGAAGACTACCATTAAATGTTAGAGAAATTAGGAAATTATTGAAGAACTTCACTTTAAAATTACTGAGATTATTTCATGTGGCCAAAAATGAGATTCTTTTGTACAGCCAAATTAAGGTCTTTTTCTTGTAGTATACTATCAAGAGGTATACAACATAGGGTCTTTTCCACCGCCAGTTGTTAATGTAGCATGCAGATTGTCTTAGGAAGCCAATTTATGAAGACCAGATTTTAGACTGCTGGACAGATGAGAAAACATACAGTTGAAAAACTGATACTTAACAGATTCCTATTCTAAACCAGTATTTTATGATCAGCCTAGGATGCCATTATACAAAGTTTATAGCCTGCTTTCTGGTGAACTACCAGTTTAAAATTCTTTTGAAGCTCTCTCTCTACAAGATTATTTTATAATGTTGAGAGACCTTCCTACAAAGTTGTTGTATAAGTCTTCAGTAAATGTCATTTTCTTGAGTTTAATTTACTTAGCAAAACAGTTGGGGGAAATGAACAGAGTCTTGTCTTTCTCACAGTGTTGTGAAGGAAAGATGTGGTAGGAAGCCATAATACAGTGAAGGATAATACTGAAAGCTATAGCTTTCAGAGGGCCCTGGAAAGAGGAACTCTGAATGTCAGAAGATGTGTCCTTACTCCATGTGCACTGATTGGATTGTCTTTATCTGTGGATGTGAGCATAATTCTTCTTTAAAGCGCTCTCTCTCTCTCTCTCTCTCTCTCTCTCTCTCT
>NC_034594.1:39404668-39418403 GCF_900095145.1 Mus pahari
ATTACAGACAGTAATGAGCTGCCATGTTAGAAGAACAGCCAGTACCCTTAACCTCTGAGTCCCTTTTAGAGAATTTTCTAAGCTCTTTCATATATTGGGTCATGGTGGCTTGCAGCTTCCGTTCCTTCATTTGTTAGATCTTAGATTCTGTAGCTAGACTGTCTGAGCTTAAAAATTTGGCTAAATGAATTGTATCGAGATGCTGTTTCATTCCTTAGATTCACTATCTGTAAAATAGGAATGATAATTTCTTAGAGCTTCTGTAAAAATTTAGAGTGATAAGACATTTTGAGCATTAAAAAAAAGGGTGTGGAATAAAGAAAGTATGATCCACTGTTAAATCAGAAAGACTAATTATTTAAGTTATTTATATTTTCATCTTTTATTCTTACTTGTTTTTCAATTTTTTATTAGATATTTTCTTCATTTACATTTCAAATGCTATCCTGAAAGTCCCCTATATCTTCCCCCTGCCCTGCTCCCCTACCCACCCGCTCCCACTTCTTGGCCCTGGTGTTCCCCTGTACTGGGGCATATAAAGTTTGCGAGACCAAGGAGCTTCTCTTCCTATTGATGGCCGACTAGGCTATCTTCTGCTACATATGCAGCTAGAGGCATGAGCTCTGGGGGTGCTGGTTAGTTCATATTGTTGTTCCACCTATAGGATTGCAGACCCCTTCAACCTCTTGGGTACTTATTTTTGGATGTTCTGAGTTATTTGAATTTACAGCTTCATACTATTATTTAAACTGACCTTTATGAAACTCTTTTCTGTTAAATTTTAGGTGCCAGGTTCTCTAATGGATGTTAATGTATTGATAGCAATTCAGTTACTAATTGAACAGGTATCATTAGAAAAAAACACACTGTTGCTTCAACAAATGTATCAGTGTTTACTCTTTGACTTCCGTATTTGGAACCGTGGAGATTTTCCTTTTCAGATTGGTAAGACCAAGCTATCAAATAAAATATTATACAGTTGTTTTTGGAATGTATGACCGTCTGTGTGACTTTATTCCAGTTAAGTTATTTTTATATGAACATCTTATTTTAGGCCATATACAGTATCTTTCGACGATCATTAAAGACAGCAGGAGAGTTTTCAGGAAGAAGTATGGTGTGCAGTTTCTCCTGGATACACTTAGGATTTATTATGGGTATGACATCTTTGTTCCTTCTCAGTTTAGCTTGCTGGATTTTGTCTGACACTTGACTGAGTATGTATATAGCGTATTCAGCAGTTCAGGAACTCTGAAACTTCAGAGAAACAGGGTAATGTAGGGACTAAACTGATAGTGATAGATTCACATTTATCAGGTTTGTATGTTGGTTTTATTAGTTGTGTGGTGTTATTCAAATTACTCAAACTGTCTGTATTTAAGTGTTTTCATCTGTCTAAAGCAGATTAAAAAGTGACTATGACCTGTGATGGTTTTGAGAACTAAATAAGTTAATATGTTAAGACACATGCAAGTGTCTGATTCTTATTATTATAATTTTAGTTGTATAATGAATATTGTAATAATTTAATTTTTTTTCATTCAAACTCTTAAAATGTCCCTTTGTGTAGAGTACTTTCCTAATAAACACATTCATAGACACTGTGTTACTGCATGTCTGTAGTGCCAGCATTTGGGTATTAGAAGCAATAGGATCAGAAGTTCAAGGTCATTCTCAGCTACATAGTAAGCTGTAGGTCAGCCTATGAAAGAGTGTGTGTGTTGTATTGTATATGCCCATGGGGTAGAGGGGAGTATATGCACATGCTATGGATGCATAGGCCAACTTCTGAGTGTTGTTTCCGCTCCTCTTTGTTATTTTTATTTTTTTGAGACAGGGTCTCTCTGCCTTGGCTGTCCTAGACTGGCCTGTCTCACAGTGTCACCTTTAATGCTATGATTAAAGGTGTAGCTACCATGCCCGGCTTCTGGTGTCCTTTTTCTTGGAGCTGAGGGCCAAACCCAGGGCACATGCTAGGCAAACACTCTATAACTAAGTTACATCCCTAACCTCTCTAGTATGTTTTTTTCTTTAAGATTTATTTATATTTTTAATGTATGTTCATACACTGTCACTCTCTTCAGACAAACCAGATGAAGTCATCAGATCTCATTACAGACAGTTGTGAGCCACCATGTGGTTGCTGGGAGTTGAGCTCAGGACCTCTGGAAGAGAGGTCAGTGCTCTTAACCCCTGAGCCATCTCTCCAGCCCCTCTGGTATCCTTCTTAATTGCTCTCCATTGGTTTTTGAGGCAAGGCTATTATTACACCTGGAGGCCATCTATTTGGCTTGAATGGATATCCAATAAACCCCTAAAAAACCTTCTATCATCCTTTCCCCAACACTGGCTGCCACACTCCGCTTTTTACATGGGTTCTGGGGATCTCAACTCTGAAATTTAGGGTTGCATAGCAAGCACTTTATTGATGAAGTAAGTCAGCTTCCCAGGCCATGTGTGTGTGTGTGGAAGCCAGAGGGTAATCTTAGATGTCATCTTCCCTCAGATTCTGTCCACTTTGGTTTTTTGAGACAGGGACTCTTCCTTCCTGCCCTGTTGCTCACTATTTTGCTAAGGTGCATAGTAGCAAGCATCAGGGAGTTCACTGTGTCTACTCTCCTCCAGCTCTTTACGTGGGTTCTGAGCAATGAACTCAGGCCCTGATGATTGTGAACAAGTACTTTATAGACTTTATGGCATGTTCTTAGAAAGGTTTCCTTTTTAATTTTAAGAAATATATTAATTTCTGTGTGTTATGTGTGGGAGGGGGTGGGGTGTCATATGCAACAGCATGTGTGTGGGGTTAGGCCACTGTGAGACTTGGTTATCTCACACTACTGCATGGGTCCTGACACAGAGTCAGGTAATCATGCTTGGTAACAAGTGCCTTTCTCTGTTTGTTACTAGGCTTCATTTTTAACATCATGAATTCTTTTATTTAAAATTATCAAAGAATTTAAATTTAAATTAATATTTCAACTTTCACACTTCTGTTTTCTCTTTCAGGCATGGTTGTACATGTAATGAGCTATCTCCAGATGATATTCGAACAATAAGGACTTCTTTGTATGGGCTAATTAAATATTTTCTTTGTAAAGGTGGAACCCATGAAGAAATACAAAGTATCATAGGTTACATAGCTGCTACTAACGAAGAAGAACAGGTAGTATAACCAAGATGAATTTCATTTTACTGCTAAATTACTTTGTCATTTTATAAAGTTATATACTTAATTGTCTAATGAATAAATTTTTTGGGTACTGTCAAGATATTACACAGTTAAAGAAGTACATTACAATTTCTATTTGGAACGTAGTTGCTATAACAAAATAGCAGAGACGAGCTGTCATAAAGAGTAAGGGTTGCCTTTGGCTTATGATTTAAGAGTTTTCCATCCTATTGTTATTTTCCCTTCTTGCTTCTGAGCCATGAGTCAGAACACGTGGCAGTAGAGCATAGTAGAGCAAATATGCTCCTTTTTGGCGATCAAGAGGCAGAAAGGAGCTGAATGGTAAGGAGCCAGGGACAGGAGTTAGCTTACAAAGGCATGATTCCATTTATTATTTCACCCAAAGGTAAGTACTCTTTCCTTTGTATAGCCCATTATAATCACCATTATTTAGCCATTATAATTTATAATCATTATTACAATCTAGTCACCATTATAATAGCCATTATAATCACAATAATGACTTCCTAGCCATTAGTCAATTGATGAAGTCAGTGTCCTTATGATTTGATCACCCCAATAGTGCCTCCAGCTAGTGACCATAAAAGCTTTCAGCACATGAGCCTTTGAGAAAGATACTTCATATTCAGATCATTACACAGTTGTTGTATCTGTCAGTTTTCCAGTTTTTGTTTGTATTACCTGTCATCAACTTGAGAACTTAACTATATATAAACAATAGTATTAAGCAATATAGATGATTTAATTACAAAATTATTTTTTAACCTAATAGAATCTGCATCGTTAAGGGAAGTTAACAGATAACTGTGAAACAAGAGTATGATTGTCTTGTATGAGGTATTACAGGAGAATTTTACATGGTGGGGAAACCAGAGTAGACCTTCTATAGAAGATATATCTTAGGTGCAAAAAGGAAAGAAATCACACTAGAAAATGGGAGTGTGGTCTTCTCAGAGGAGAGTCACTCAGTGTATTTATTTTTAAAAAAGACTTACTTAATAAAATATATGTTTAAAAAAATAAAGCCGGGCGTGGTGGCGCATGCCTTTAATCCCAGCACTTGGGAGGCAGAGGCAGGAGAATTTATGAGTTCGAGGCCAGCCTGGTCTACAGAGTGAGTTCCAGGACGGCCAGGGCTACACAGAGAAACCCTGTCTTGAAAAAAACAAACAAACAAAAAAAAAAAGGGCTGGAGAGATGGCTCAGTGGTTAAGAGCACTGATTGTTCTTCCGAAGGTCCTGAGTTCAAATCCCAGCAACTACATGATGGCTCACAACCATCCATAATGACATCTGATGCTCTGTACTGGTGTGTCTGAAGACAGCTACAGTGTACTTACATATACATAATAAATAAACCTTTAAAAAAATAAAGAGTACATTATAAAAAAAAGAAGATATTTCTTTTCATATGGACAAACAATGAAGGAATGGTTTCAGAGATACTGAATATGTATAATGAAAGGCTATGCAGAAGGAAGTGGAAGAAACAAAAGAGATCAGAGACAAAAAGCACAGTCTATCAGATTTAGTTTAAATAACTGTTTGAGACATTCGCCCTTTTGCTGCCTGTGTACTTACATGAATTTTTTGTTTTGTTTTGTTTTATGTTGTTTAACTTGAAAAGCTCTTTGGAATCTTGGATATACTCTTCAGTCTTCTACGAACCAGCCCAACCAGAGGTCAGCTTTTCTTACTGCTGTTTGAACCAGGAAATGCTGACATACTTTATGCCCTGCTGTTAAATCAGAAGTACTCTGACAAACTAAGAGAAATCATTTTTAAGGTACAAAGAAATAATCTTTATATCTCGGCATTAATCAGTATATGAATTTGCTCTCTGTGTCTCTCTGTCTCTGTCTTCTCTCTCTCTCTACACACACATACACACACACACACACACACACACACACACACACACACACACACACATATTCATTCTATGACTAGATTATTTTTCATACTCCTTTAGTTTTTTATACATTTTTCATGTTATTTGTGAATTTTAAAAAGTATACCATAGAATTAAAATATAGTTAAGTAGTAGAGTGCTGGATTAGCATGCCCTGGGTTTATGCCCCTCCTCCAAATCTACCGTTACATCCAAAAAGGCGGCGGCAGGGGTGGGGGGCCCCTAGATAAGCAAAACTATCAAAATAGCAAATAAAATTAATATAATCAGATAAATCATCTCAGTGGACTACAACCATTTGATCATATTGTCTTTAATAAAAACTTCTCAGTTCTTCTTCGCCATGCAATAAGTCTATGTGGTACATCAGAACATTCAAGAGTTAGTGATAGCAACTGTGATATGGTGCCCCATAGGTCAAGCATTAGGTATTCTTCAGGTCGTAGTTTCCTTAGTCCTTATTGCAGTTTTATGAGATAAATACTCTCATTATTCCTATATTATAGATGATAAAATTGAAGCCAAGAGACTACCAGCTCTATCAAAACACACGAATGTATTTTATTTTCTATGGAAACTGTACAGACTCTGGGCCTTTGTGTGATACCACACATTTGAGCTTTTCATTCTCTAAAAGTAGAAGATTCAGGCATACTTCTACCAGCTTTTTTCTCTGAAACTCTCCTGTTTGGTGTACTTTGTTCCTTCCTGGCATTTGTTTTTACATTGTTATTAGAGTTATGTTATTAAGCATATTTTTAACACTTTATGTTTTGATCACCTATATTTGAAATCACTAAGTTTTAGAAAACAAAGATGGAATAAAAGGTCTAAAGTGGTTTATCTTTTGTGGTTGCTTATGGCTGGTTACCAATGAGGCTTTTCTTAGAAGAAGCATCTGCCCTCACTAGGGTTCATTCATGGAGAGGGAATATTTCTTTTAAAAATACTTCTGTGGGATTGTTTATGATATTCTGACATTATCCTTTAATAGTTTATAAAAAAAAAAATAACCTCTTGAATGGCATTGTCCTTACTCCTGGAAATAATGTGGCTAAGGTCAGCCTCTTCCCCCAATTTTTAGATATGAATTATTTGGGTTGCCTCACAAATGTTTTCTGTTCTTAAAAATTGGTTACTGTTAAATAAATGAGTTAAGAATGTTTTAGGCTGGGGCTGGTGAGATGGCTCAGTGGGTAAGAGCACCCAACTGCTCTCCTGAAGGTCCGGAGTTCAAATCCCAGCAACCACATGGTGGCTCATAACCATCCTTAACAAGATCTGACTCCCTCTTCTGGAGTGTCTGAAGACAGCTACAGTGTACTTACATATAATAAATAAATAAATCTTTAAAAAAAAAAAAAAAAAAAAGAATGTTTTAGGCTGCGTATGATGGCACATAGCTTCAATCCCAGCACTGGACATCAGGCAAGCCTTGTCTCTACACAATGAATTCCAGGGCAGTCAGGGATATATATAGAGAGATCTTGTCTCAGAAAGAACTTTGATGATGGCATAATAATAATAATAATAATAATAATATCAATATATCTTAACACTTGAACATGTTCTTCATGCCTGCTAGCTGTGTATACTACTCTTTTATTTGCCATATTTAGAGTTTGAGCATTATTTACACACATACAAACATATTTCAGTACAATATATTGTTAATGCCCCAAAATCCAATGTTTCTCTGCATCGAAAAGACTAATATTTTTTGTGACCAGGTCATGGAACAAATGTTGAAATGCACAAATGTTTATGAACGTAGTAAGCAACGTATCCGTCTTAGAGAAGTTGGCTATTCAGGAATTGGACTCCTCCTTAATGAAGCACCAGTTAACACATCTCTTATTAAAAACCTTGTTAACCAAATCATTAATACAGGTAAGACTGGGGCTGATAACAGTGATGTGTTTCAGAAATTGGTTTTTCTGAAACAGGGCTATCGGAGAAGCTGCTGTCTGTCCGTGGGATATGTTCTTCTAGCTGGGCTGTCTTGTTTGGCCTCAGTGGGAAAGGATGCACCTAACCCCGAAGAGACTTAATGTGCCAGGGGATGGGGGGATAGGGGTGGGCGGGTATCCAGGACAAGGGGGTGGGGGGAATTGGGGGAGAGGGTAAATGGGAGGGCACTGAGCAGAATGTAAAGTGAATAAATAATAAATATAAAATAAAATAATTGAAAATCTAAAAAAAGAAAAATATTTTCAATAAAAAAGAATAGATTTCAAAAAATAAAGAAATTGATTCTTTCTGCAAGATTTTTTAATGTCCCTTTTTAGGTTACTTTTTAAATTATCTATTACCTGATTTTCCAAGTTGTTCCTAAGATAATGTATTTCTGTAAGTGTTATTTTACCTTCTAGGACATAGTTTTAAAGTAAATGTCTACTGAGTAAGTAGCCAAGTTAATGACTGCCTTTCTAAAGAAGAAAGTATTAAATAAAATATGTTTAAAAAGAGCTTAAATTTTTAAAAGTACTTAAATTCTTAAAGATAAAATGAAAACTAATTCGAGACATTTTCTTTATAGTTTTTTATAATAATTTTTTATAAGCTTAGTCATAATCTAGAATTTATGGCAGATGCCCTACTTAGGTGGGGAAATTAAGTTGTCTTGCTTGATTCATTTACTAACTAGTTTATCACATATCATTTTTAATCCAAAATAGGTATATAAAAAAATGATAGTATTACATTCCGGCAGTATAGACAATATACTCAGGCAATCAAAGAAAGATAAGTTATCTAGGCTTAATTGTAGTATTATCAAACTGAAGTTTTGTGGGGGGAGAATTTGAACATAGCTGTAGTTCTCTTTGGAAAGTGAATAATTATTTCACCATTTATACAATAATAGTATTCTTATTTTGGATATCCATGAAATTTAATTTTTTACTTCTTTTTTATCATAGATCCTGTTATTAATTTCAAAGATCTATTATCTATAGTATATATCTGTCACAGAACACATGTAAATGTCAGAGTGGTCCTCTGTAGAAAGGTTAGTAAACTTTCAAGATATATTTTTACAATAACATCCTCAAACTATGACAGTGTTTTTCATTGAGTGGTTTGTGGCAGATGTAATTTTTTATTTGCTTGTTTCATAATAGTTACTATTTTTTAAGCAGTTTCAATTGGTCATAGTGATGCATACCTGTAGTTAACAACATGTGGGAGGCCCAGGCAGAAGGATCCTAAGCTGGAAGTCAGCCTGTATAGTATAAGACTAACTTAAATACATACATACATACATATACATATATATATTATATATACATAGACAAATGTTTATTTTACAAAAGAATTAACTTTATGTGATTATAAGAAATTAGTGTGTCAGTTTTTGTTTGTTGTTTGTTCTGCTTGAGACAGGGTTTCTGTGTAGCCCTGGCTGTCCTGGAACTCACTCTGAATAACAGGCTAGCCTTGAACTCAGAAATCTGCCTAGCTCTGCCTCCTGAATACTGAGATTAAATGTATGCAACCACCATGGCTTGCTCTAGTAAATGTTTTATTAAAAGTATTTACTAAATACTTTTCTAATATATTAAAAATAGTTTTCTAATAGAGAGTTTTAGCTTTACTTATTTTTATGTAAATATTCCCTTTCCACAGTCAAAAATTTATTACCATAAAACACAGTTCTCTACCAAAATCCTCAGTGTGTGTAACCTTCCTTCCTACTCCCTTTCCATCTTTACTCTTTCCTCTCCTGATGTTCCTTACTTCCTCCTCCTTTTTCACTTTTGAGACACAGTCTTGCTAAGTTTCTCATCCTCACTTTGAAGTTGTGAACCCTTCTTCAGAGTCCTGAGTGGCTGGCACCCACCACTACATCTGTTTCCAGTTCTGAACATTTCTAATGGAAGTACCATATTTCAAAGTGTCGTGACTTTTTAAATATATATTTTCAATTTTCATTTTATTTATTTATTTATTTGTGTGTGTGTGTGTGTGTGTGTGTGTGTGTGTTTGTGTGCATAAGTGTGAGTATGTCTAGCTGCAGTGAGAAAGGAAATTTGAGGACAAGTTGGAGAATTTGTTCTCCTCTATGTCTTCTAAAACCCAGGGATCAAACATAGGTCTTTAGGCTTTTTCCAACTAAGCCATCTTGTGTTTCTATTTTTTTATTAAGATCTTCTTAGGCATTCCTTTACCTATTTATAGTAACACATCTTTAGGATATGAAATGTAGTTGCATCAAAGTGTGTTCATTTACATTTCACATTTTGACAGATTTTGCATATTATCCTTCAAAATAATCAGCAGATTGCATTTTCACATTGTTCTGTATTAACTTTATCTTGACACTGAATCTTAATGATTGAAACAAATCATATAAATTGATTCTTTTCTGTATGAAATTAGATTGAGACAGCTCACATTCATTGTACATTGGCTTTTTTCCCATGTGTAAAACATAAAAAAGTCATATTTCTGAGTTATAAAATTATGAAAAATTGTTTGTGAAGAAAGCCCTGAGCTGGAAGAAAATAAATTGGAGTTTTGCAGCACTGGAAGAATAGTAGCACCATGACAGGTTACCTTCCTGAAGAAAATCTTCATGCTACTGCTTCTTCTTTGTGTACTAGCATTGCTCATCCATGCTAAAAAACTTGTCATTGGAACATTCATTAGAAAATGGGCAATGATAGAGTCAAATATATAGGAACTTATTTGCTATGTGATTAAAATATCTTAAAGATCTTAACCAAATTTCTGACTATTTCTAAAAACTGTTTTGTTGTTGTTTTCAAGACAGAGTTTTTCTGTGTAGCCCTGGCTGTCTTGGAAATCACTCTGTAGACCAGGCTATCCTCGAACTCATAGAGATTTGCCTGCCTCTGCCTCCTCAGTGCTGGGATTAATAGCATTCACCACTACCATCCAGCTAAGAACTTAGTTTTATTTCAAAGAAGGATCTCATTTAGGAAGAA
Organism: Mus pahari; assembly: GCF_900095145.1. Taxonomy (NCBI): domain Eukaryota; kingdom Metazoa; phylum Chordata; class Mammalia; order Rodentia; family Muridae; genus Mus; species Mus pahari. The sequence goes on from NC_034594.1 coordinate 39,414,720, forward strand.
TTCTTACATATTGTAATGTGACCATTTATTCTTTAACTTTTTTAAGCTAAATAACAGCATGCATCTTACTGAAATTAATTTTTTGGAAGTAAAGTGATTTATCCTATTTCTTTGTTAATGCAGACTTACTAAAAAAAAAAAAAAAAAAATCTTCCAAAAGCAGTCATTAACTTGATTTGGAAAAAATTGGAAGTAGAAAACATTCTCCTTCGAGTGCTTGGGTTCTGTATTTGTGTGCCCTACTATAATACTCTCCAAGCATATGCCTGGCACATGTCCGCTACTCAGTAATAATCCTTGCTGAATAGGAGCAATAAGCTCATGAAAACATTTTTGATTAAGATAATGATCACGTTACTACATTTTATGCATACTGTCTTTAATACTTTATCTCAGCAAATTAACATCTAGCATGGTTTTTGAGAATCATTTTAGTTTTTGTGTTCTTTTAGCACATTCTTTAGTACATCTTTACTCTGTAAAAGAATAATATCAGATTAGGTAGAACCACAATAGCAAATAGTTCCAAATACTATAATGCTAGATAAGAACATACTCCTTCATGATAAAGATGGATCAGTGGGTAAGAGTGCTTGCACAAGCATGAACTGAGTGCAAATCCCCAGCACCCATGTAAAAAGCTGTGTGTTGCTGTGTATGCCTGCAACCCCAACATTTTAGAAGCTAGAGACATAAGGTAGCTGAGGTTCTCTGACCATTACCCTAGCTTCAGGTTCCATGAGAGACCCTGCTTCAAGGGAATGAGTTGGAGAGTGATAAAACAAAACACCTCAATATCCTTCTCTGGCCTCCATGTATATGTGTATTCATCTGCACACACACATTCACGTACACCATGCACAGGGAACAGAATCCTAAAGGATACCTTCTTATTGTTTCTCATTAAATTACTTTGTTATTAAAGTAATTGAAGAGACCTTTTCATAAAAACTTGTATACTTTGGATGAATTTTGTATTTTTTGTTGTCCTTTTGTTTTGTGTTCACTTTGCAGATATTACAGATTTTGCAGTCCCTGCCAGATGCAGCATACCAGATATCACAACAAGTGGGTTGGCAAGACACCTTTGTTAGACTTTTCTTTAAAGCAAATTTTGAAAATGTAAATTCTCTTAACAAACATGGGAAGACAGTTTCAGTGAAAGAAAATAAAAATATGTCAACTGAAGATGTTAAGAGGAACTTTGAAAAAGTTGATGATGAAAAAATGACGTTAGCTGACGTATCTTCAGACCATTGGAGTTTAGAAGATAGTCAGTCCCTGAACTCAAACACACCATTATTTCAAGAAGACAGCTCTGAAGGAGAATTATCTTTCAAGTCAGAGAATCAAGAAGAATTCTGGCATAGTAACACTTCCCATCTGAGCTTAGATCTCAGTGGAATTGATACATGTGAAATGAGCGATAGTGGAAGTCAAGTGCCAGACAGTTCACCTAGCACTCCATCTCCAGTAGAGTCTACTAAGTCATTTTCTATGCAGTCTGACAAAGAAAGAAGCGTCACAAATGAAATGGGCTTCAGTGATGACTTCTCTTTTCTTGAAAGCCAAGAGGTAAATTTGCTTGTCTTTCCAAATAAGATTTTTTTTTAAAGATTTATTTATTATAAATAAGTAAATTGTAGCTGTTTCAGACACACCAGAAGAGGGCATCAGATCTCATTATGGATGATTGTGAGCCACCATGTGGGTGCTGGAAATTGAACTCGGGACCTCTGGAAGAACAGTCAGTGCTCTTAACTGTTGAGCCATCTCTCCAGCCCTCCAAATAAGATTTTAATATTCTAGTTTTATACTTAAGTCCTTTGCGGTAGGTATATAAGCTCTTATTAATATTTTCCATTCATATTCTAAGTCTTGTGATCTAAAATTTAGAAGGGTGATTGTCACTTGTAAATATCTTACTTTTTGTTTGGTTTGATGTGTGTATATTTGTATATGTGTGGTAATAGGGAATGAGCATACTGGCTTGTACATGTTAGGTTATTTTATATTGTGTGTATGAATATTTTTCTTACATGTATGTTTGTGTACCATGTATGTGCCTGGTGCCTGTGGAGGTAAAAAAAAAAAAAGGGAGGGGGGTGCATTGGATGTCCTAGAACTCAAGTTATGTACGGTTGTGATCCATTACTTGGGTGCTGGGAATTGAACCTCTGTCTTTTGCAAGATCAGTAAATGCTCTTAACCACTGAGCCGTCTCTCCAGCCCACCATCAAGGTCTTGAGAACAAAGCTTGCATCGTATACATATTGTGTCTCCAGTCAATAAAGACATGTTAAAAGGGGGCAGGAGAGTTAGCAGTTAAGAGCACTTGCTTTTCCACAAGACCTGAGTTCCATTTCCAGAATGCATGTCAGGCAGCTCGAAAAGATATGTAACTCTAGCTCAGGGGGATCTGACAGCCCATTTTGGGCAGCTATACTCATGTGCACATACCCACACGCAGACATATATATCCACACATAATTAAAAACAATAAAAAATTTTTAAATGTTTAAAAGTGTCTTACGTAAACAATAGGTATATGTAGATGATTCTATAATGTATTTTAACGTTACCTTCACCTAATAACTTAGTATCATTTAATGTTTTTTATAGAGATGTGAAGAAGAACTTTTTCAGCTGCTTACAAATATTTTGAATTATGTTATGTGTAAAGGACTAGAAAAGTCTGATGAAGACACTTGGATTGAAAGAGGACAGGTGTTTTCAGCACTAACTAAACCAGGAATATCAAGTGAGCTGCTTCGACCCTCAGATGAAATAAAACTAACGTAAGCATTCAGTTAATTTTTTTTCAGCCCCCTTTTTGAAATGAGTGGGAGTCTAAAATTAAATACTGATTTCACTTATTTCAGTATATAGTAGAAGAAGAGAAGCAAATAAATGGTTTACTTTTTTTCTTTCTAGGTTTTACCATTCTGGTAGAATGTAGAAAGAAGTACAAAACAAATCCCAGTGTCAGGAGATTAAATGTATTTGATGTCAGGAGTGGTGCAGATGGGCCATGTGGGTGTTCTGTTTTTAGGTTTCTTAGAGTCCTCCATAATGATTTCCATTTCCAGTCATTTCCATTCTCAGCAGCAGTTTAGGAAGGTTCCTCTCACTCCACAGTCTCACCACTGTTGTTGTTTGTTCATTGACCTTATCTAGTAGAGATTCTAAATTCTCTCCTGTTTGGAGTCGGTTTTGTTTTGTTTTATTTTGTTGTTGTTGTTTGTTGTGTTGTGTTTTGTTTAGATTTGACATGTTTTCTGCTCAAATTTTATTTTTTATTTTTTATTTTTATTTTTTTATTTTTTTATTTTTTTATTTTTTGGTTTTTCGAGACAGGGTTTCTCTGTGTAGCCCTGGGTGTCCTGGAACTCACTCTGTAGACCAGGCTGGCCTTGAACTCAGAAATCCGCCTGCTTCTGCCTCCCAAGTGCTGGGATTAAAGGCATGCGCCACCACGCCCAGTGCTCTGCTCAGATTTTATAGAGTAGACTTTCTTTGCTTTACATGCTTATCTGAACTGCTTCTTCCCAGTAGATTCTTTTTTTTTTTTTTTTTTAAGATTTATTTATTTATTTTATGTAAGTACACTGTAGCTGTCTTCAGACACTCCAGAAGAGGGCATCAGATCTTGTTACGGATGGTTATGAGACACCATGTGGTTGC
>NC_034594.1:39418413-39431244 GCF_900095145.1 Mus pahari
AAGAGGACGTCAGATCTTGTTACGGATGGTTGTAAGCCACCATGTGGTTGCTGGGATTTGAACTCCGGACCTTTGGAAGAGCAGTTGGGTGCTCTTACCCACTGAGCCATCTCACCAGCCCTTCCCAGTGGATTCTTATGTTGGCTTTTATAATCTCGTGTAGAGCTCTTGAACACTGTGGTCATAGTCATATTTTCTTTATTAATATTTGAATGTATTCCATTATGCTTATTCTCAATTCATGATACCCTCTCCTTTGTATGTGTTTTGGTATAAATATGTATATATACAGGCACATGTGTAGGTATTTGTACATATATATGCATAAGGTTTTGGAATCAACTTCAGGTATCATAGTTCCTCTGGGGTTGTCTACCTTATTTTTAAGATAGCATCTCTTGGGGTTCTGGTGCCCTCCAGTTAAGCTTGGTTATTTGGTCAATAAACCCCAGCAATTCCCCTGTCTCTACTTTTCCAGCATTGACATTGTAAGCACGTGCCACCATGCTGTATGTTTTATGTGAATGCTGGGAGTTGAAGTCACATCTTCATGCTTGCATGGCAGACACAGCACTTCACTGTCTGAGCTGTCCCCTCAGTCCCTCCTTCTGTACAATACTGCCCAATTATAATAACAACAAAAATAATGAACTAAAACAATTAGATGAATACACAATGGAAATAGAAGTATAAAAGCACCCATTTAGAGCATAATAAAGAAGACACAAGATTTAGAATACTCTATAGTTTGAAAACACACACACACAAACAAACATACTACTATAAAGTACAAATATTTGTCAAGGGACAAAGTAAAGAGTAAAATAATTTTTTAAGATAAAGGATGACATGTTGAAATGGATACTTGTGTGCTTGAATTGGAGGCTTCCAGTTAATTGTATGGGTATGGGAGCCTTGAACCTCTGCACCCCTGATTTCGTTATGGTTATAATGTTGGCTGAGTTTGTACTAGTATACTCGTTTGGACTAGTGTAGTCTGTGTAGCAGATCTGTCTTCATTCTGGTAGTTTCCCTCCTTTGTGTACCAGGAACCTCTGCTGGCCGGTTTCCTTTTCAGTCCATGGACTAGGTAGATTCCATTATCCTTCTGAGGTTATTACCCAGATGTGACTAATGCTTTGGTTGGCATGTAGTTCCCAAGTATGTTGAGAATGTGAATATGCGAAGCAAGCACAACCCACAGATCTATACCGACTGATGGCCTGTCTTAATGCTTTCAAGACCTCTTGAGTCTTGACCTCCTGGAGGGATGTATTTGTATTCTTTCAAGCATATGGCTTGAAGAATAGGAAGGTTGCTTTTTAGTGCTATCAAATTCTAGGGTTGTTCTCAGTTGATGAGATCCACTTCCAGCCTCTGAGGATGGGAGTGTCTTTCTCTGAGTGACTTCCCTACCTGATCTGACCCTCCTGCTGACTGAAATTTTAAGCTTGTTGGTGTCTGGCGCATCTGCTCTCTCCAGTTTCTCACTAAGCCATCTTTCATCTTGTGGCTATAGTTGGCTATATTAAAGCTTTGTCCTCAGGTCCTCATGTTAGCTCAGGATTTTCTAATTTTTTAATTTTTGTTTTTGTCCTCTCACCTCCAACTCTGAAAGGGCCTTTCTATATAGTGGTGGCTGGATGGGAACTCCCAGAGAACCTCTTACCTCTGCCTCCCCAGTGCTGGGATTAAAGATTTGCACCACCATTCCTGGAGGTAACTCAGTGGTAACAGGAGATTCTCAAGTTGATGTCTGCTCACTGCCCTGCAAGTCATAGAGAGGAGCAGGGATGTTTTCTTGTCACTGCTGACTCATCCCTTAGAGAGATCACTGTCTCACCTAAGCTTGCAACTCTAGTTGGGGAGCCTGAAGGCTGTGGGCTTGTCATCAGGGTAATAAGGCTGCTCATCTCTTGCTGGCTTAGTTTTGAAAGGCAGCATCTGCTTCCTTGACTTTTCCCCCACAGTTTCCAAGTAGCCATTCTGTACCTCTATTGAGTTCTCATTTTCTTCTTCTATTTCTTTCTTTGGAATAGAGTCTGGTTTTTGTCTTATTCTAACTTTTTCGTTCATACTGCATCACACAGAAGCAGCCTCCATTTTACCCAGAAGCCATCCATCTGCAGTCTTAGTGGCTGGCGAGAGTGTATCTTTGCATTTGCAATGTTGCTAATAAATAACGGGCTCAGGGTTTTTCATTTTTCTTTCTAAGCTCATAATGGTATGTAAGAATGGTTTTAAAAGAACTTTATTTTTCACTTAGTTTGCTACAGAAGATGTTAGAGTGGGCAATCACAGAAAATAGAGATGCAAAAAGTAGTCCTGTAACTGCTGAAAATGCCTTCCGACTCATGTTGATCGTACAGGACTTTCTGCAGTCAGAAGGATTGGTTAATTCAAACATGTGGACTGAGAAGGTTAGTAATGGCCCTTTGAAATTGCATTTTAGGGTTCAATGTAGCTAAAGCCTGTGATATTATCTTTTATAAGGGCAAGGCAGAAGGATTATCACAGTTTGAGTCTTATACGGGCTACAGAGATAGTTCGAGGTCAGTCTGAGCTACAATGTGATGATATGCTGTTGCAAATAGAATGAGTAGATAAAGTAGATAATATCCTAGGTTGTTCAGAATTATTTAAAGAATGAAATTTGCAACACTTCTTTTTGGAACTTTAGTGTTTAATCAGATGGATTAACATACCTAACTAAGATGAAGAATCAGCATGTTTTGTTAGTTTGTGCAGTGGATCTTGTTTCGTGACAGCTGCAATGATGGTTGTTATTATTGTTGAAGAAACATTATCATTACATTTTAAAAGTGGACACTTTTATTTCTCAATTTTTCTTTTGTGATAGCTTTTAGAAGATGCCACACAGCTCCTTGACTGTCTGTCAGTATGGTATTCTGAGAATCCAGTATGGGTAAAACTCTCTCAGATTCAGATCCAGCTGCTTCTAGAGTTCATCGAAAGAGGCAGTTTGCAGGTTTGATATTCCTTTCATGCTGTATTCTATCTTCTCACACACCATAGCTACTAATGTAGTAACCAGATATAATGCCCTTTCAGAATGTTTATATTATATTGTATTTGTTTACTTTACGTACCTGCACTGTACACACATGTTCCATGGAGGTCAGAGGCCGCCTGTGGGGTCAGTTGTTTGAGTCTAACACATGGATCATGGCAGGCATACACCTCTACCTGCTGAACCATCACTCAGATTCCCTGATCAGTATTTTTTTTTGATTCCAAAAAATACTAGGTCACTTGCAATTTCAATTTTGTAAGGTCAGAAAGGAGCTTAAGAAGCAGCCTTTCTCCCCTCAGTCCTAGGACTCTGTGATTTTAATATTTTCTTTTATTGGGTTTACTCATAGGTCATCTGCATTCAGTGTAGTTTACTAAATTGCTAAGTAGCCAGCAGAGAGATTTATGTATGTAAAGTCTAAGAATTGTATTTTTAGGAAAAATGATTTATAGTAATTTTCCTGTTTTACTAACTTTAACTCCTTTCCTGTTTTACTAATCCAAAATTTTAACTCTTTATGCATTTGTTCATTTATTAAACACCAATTATGTACATGCTGTTATGTACATTGTTTTCTTATGTACGTTGTTCTGCTAGATTTTAGAACTAAAGATAAAATATATTAAGAATATTCATTTTTATTGTAAATTAAAATGTAAAAGGTTAGAAAATTTCTCTGCCATTTGTTCTGTCATTTTTCTAGTCTCTGTAGGTACTTTTAATCATGATAAACTTGCTATCTATTTACTTTGTGTGTGTGTGTGTGTGTGTGTGTGTGTGTGTGTGTGAGAGAGAGAGAGAGAGAGAGAGAGAGAGAGAGAGAGAGGAGAGAGAGAGAGCGCGAACATTTCATTTGGGTCACAGCATGCCTGTGGAGATCAGAGGACAAACTTCATGTTGGTCCTCAACTTCTCCCTTTATTTGGAGCAGGACCTTTGCATTGTTTACTGCTTTATACATCAGTGTTAGCTGACCTATGAGCTTCTAGGGATTCTCCTGTCCTGCTCTCTCATCGTTCTATAGGAGTGATGGAGTTGCAGTCAAGCACTAACGTGTACAGCTTTTATGTGGACCCTGTAGATTCAAACTCAGGTCATCATACTTGCATGACTAACATTTTATTTACTGAACCATCTCCCTAACCCTGCTTTCTTCTAATACTCAATTTTGTTTTTTGATAAGGGATATTTAGGTTGAGGCTGAATTCTAGTGCTGTTCCTAAACTCAGTGTAATATTGCTAAGAGTCTGGAGAAGTTGAAATTTTAACATAAGGTTGGCCTATTAAGCCAGCCTCTAATCTCATGGTTGTATTCTCATCTCTTCTCTTTCCTCATACCCTTTCTCACTACTAGCCCTTTCCTCTTACTAGATATTAAATGAATAGTAATTGAGAGTTCTTTTTTGATTGAGCTTGTGCTCTTAATATATATTTGCCCTAGGAAGTTTAAGATTAATTAAATTTCTAGTAAAAGACCCAGACTCCTTATATATTATGTATCCAAATAGTTATGAGACCATGTAACAAACCACCAAAACAGACTTTATTACATTTTTTTCTCTCTCACCACACTGCTCTTTGCCTTAAGGTTGCAAATGGCTCCAATGGCAGTTGGGCCTATTTTCAACTTCATTTGTCCCCAGAGGAATCTACTGCTGTTTCCTACAGTCATTGTTGGTGGATAATTCTCCACTAATCTGTTGTGTTTCTGTTTATCATGTGACTGGCTGCTCTTGTTTTCTGTTCTTCTGGTTTTGTTTTTGTTTTGGGGTTTTGTTTGTTTTGAGACAGGGTCTATCTATTTAGTCCTGGTTGTCCTGGGGGTGTTTTTGTTTTGGTTTGTTTTGAGAAGTAGTCCTAGATATCCTGGAACTCGCTCAATAAACTAGGGAGTCGTCAAACCTGCAGAGATCTGTATACCTGTGCCTCCTAAGTACTGGGATTAAAAGTGTAAGCATTCATACCTGGATATCCACTCTTTTTTGAATTTTTTATATAGTAAATAACCCTGGAAGATAGAAGCCATGTTTCTTTCTAGAGCAAATGGCAAGATTTTGACTGGTATTGTAATAAAGCTAATCTCTTTCTCTGTATCATACATTAGCTAAAAACCCACTATAAAGTACTAAGGTCTCTTAGACTCGCTGTTTCTCTCTGAGCCGCCACTCTATGTGCTGTTGTCTTCTAGTTTTTAATCTCTTTTAGAAGATTGACAGCTAACTTATAAAACTTGTGAACCGTTAGAATGAGACAGATCTTTTGCTCGTATTAAATGTTTGCTTTAGTCTGCTCTTTTCTCATCAAGCCTGTTTTCTTCCAGGTTTGTGCAATGGCATCAGCTAAGCTCAATGCTCTTCTTCAGACCAAAGTGATTGAAAACCAAGATGAGGCATGCTATATTTTAGGGAAACTAGAACATATTCTAAGTCGGTCAATCAAGGAACAGACAGAAATCTATTCGTTTCTCATTCCCCTTCTCCGGACTCTGGTTTCTAAAATTTATGAGCTGCTTTTCATGAACTTGCACCTGCCTTCCTTGCCTTTTACTAATGGAAGCGCTTCATTTTTTGAAGATTTTCAAGAATACTGCAATTCAGATGAATGGCAAGTTTACATTGAAAAATATGTAAGTTTTAAAAATGATTTGTTCATGTGTGTGCAGGCATGAGTGTGTGCATGTGTTTATATGAGAGTGTGCTTCATGCAGGCATGAAAACTAGTGTGTGAAGTCCCTCGGAGCTAGAGTTGCAGGAGTGTTGTGTGAGTGCTGGGGCCTGAACTCCAGGCCTTGGGCTTGCTCCCTGGAAGTACTCTTTTAACTGTGAGCCGGCTCTCCAGGCCCAAAGTTTTATCTATTCCAAGCAAGATGTTCCTGCTGATTTATCATTTTTATAGAGGAATGTGCACATTCTTTGTATTCTTTCTTTTTTTTAAACTAAGATTGTACCTTACATGAAGCAGTATGAAGCTCATACATTTTATGATGGCCATGAGAATATGGCACTTTACTGGAAGAATTGTTATGAAGCCTTAATGGTGAATATGCATAAAAGAGACCGAGAAGGAGGAGAAAGCAAGCTGAAATTTCAGGTAAAAACTATTCAGTGTTTTCTAAATTGAGTGGTTCATGTTGGCTACATGCATTATATTTTGGTGGAATAATTCCATCAGAATTTTAGAAACGAACATACTCAAAAAATAGTCCATAATTGGGATGAAAACAGTTGATCAGTAACCGTTTTAATAGTAAAACATGATGTGTAATAATTATGTAAATCTTATAAATTATGTGAACTTGCTAAGATGAAAATCTATTAGTAAATACTGTTAAGGTATCTTGATAGATCCCTCACACAAATAAATAAATTCAATTAAAAAATTTAATGTAAAGTTATTTTGTTTGTTTGTTTGTTTCTGTGTGTGCCTGAATACATGTTTGTGTCTGTATATGTACAGGAGTCCTGAGAGGTTAGAAAAGGACATTGAATCCCTGGAACTAGAGTTACAGGTAGTTGTGAACCAATGTGTTGGTGCTGGAACTACTGAACCTGGTTCTTCTTTAAGAGCAAGAAGCACTCTTAATCCCCAAGACACCTCTCCAACCCTGTAATTTAACCAAAAAAAAAACAAACAAAAAAAAAACCAACAAACAAATAAATAAAAAAAGACAGAAGAGTAGGGGAAATAAGTCTAAAATCTAGCTCTTCAGAATATTAGCAAAATCAATAAACTTGTAGTCAGCTTGACAAATAAAAAAGAAGTAAAAATTACTTATAGAAAAATGAGAGAGAACCACCATCAGCCCCACAGAAATCAGGCCGCTGTGAGTTGCTTAGCTCATAGAAATGTGCCTACTCAGAGCCATCGAGTTCCTGGTAGGCAGGTTTTAAAACTTTCAATAGTCTTTCATCTAAGTTAATTTATTTTTTATACATCTTCAAAAGAAGAAAATGCAGGGCCTTAGTAATTTACTGGCAAATTCTACCTAACTCACTTGCATGCGTAGTTTTTGAAGCAGTGTTACATGTTTTCTGTACCTGCCAAAATGACCATGAACTTAGGACCCTCCTGTTTCACTTTGCAAACACTTGCTGCTATACTTGGTACTTTTGTTGATTGATCCCAGGGCTTATAGGCAGACATGCTACCAGTCAGCCCACATCCCAGCCACCCCACTACTAGTATTGAAGGAAGACATTCTATCCATGTGATAAGGGCATTGATGAGTTGATACCTAGTTTTCATGGGACTTTGTGACTTCCTTACTTGTCTCAGCAGTGATCTATTTTAGTGTTGGTTCTCACACTATTGATTCCTTCCTACAAGTCTGGTAACAGCCACAATTTATTGACAGCTTGTTTTCCTTGAGTTTTAGTAGATATTTTAGATCTTAGTCCTTTTCTTTTGTTATTTTTGGTGGAGGTGGGGGACTATCTCATATTTCAGAGTGGCCTCAAACTTGATAAACAACCAAGAATAACGTTAAACTTCACGTCTTCCTAACTCCACCTCCTTGGTGTTGGGATTACAGGAGTATACCACCACACTTGGGGTGCTTGGGAACAAACTTGGGCTGTTAGGCGCAGCAGTAGGTGACTTTTATTGAGTATTTTATCAGTTGTAGAGTGAGTGTCTGTCTGTGTGTGTGTGTGTGTGTGTGTCTGTATGTGTATTTTATTTTTACAAGTCAAAGAAATCTTAAGTAGAACATAGCTAAAATTCTACCGTCCTCATCAAAGAGAAGTATTTTAATGAAATAAAATTATGTTCTTTCTTTTTTCATATACCTTTTTTTGGTTAAATTAAAAATTTATAGATACATTACTCTCTTCTTTTTCTGTTTGTTTCAGGAGTATTTTGTGGAGCCATTTAATCGAAAGGCCCGTCAAGAGAACTTGAGGTACAATAATATGATTAAACAACTTAACAGTCAGCAGTTGGCGGCTGTTAGACGCTGGAAGGCGATACTGCTCTATCTTACATGCGAAAGGGGGCCTTGGGCTGAAAAGTAGGTGCATATTTTGCTCTTTAGAACTATGGCATTATATGTTAAACTTTTAAGCTAAGTATGTTTTACTCCAGTTTTTTAAAGAGTACTTTGAATTCCTGTTCTTTATGAGTTGGTTTGGGATGATGGGAGGTTTGTATGTATGTATTATTTATCATGTGCTTCGCTCTCCTTTTACCCTAGTGTCACATGCATTAGGCTTTAAACTCTATTACTCCATAACAGTGCTTCTGTCTTTCTCACATCACCTTATTAAGCTAGAGTTAATGACGTTATGCACTTTAACATTTTACAGCTTGATATTGTCACTTCTTTTGGTGTATATATTTTATAGCCCTTGTTTTAAAAATGTAGTAAACCTTTTGTTTGTCTTTTTGACCCTCTGATCAGTGGATATTTAGTTGTTGGTCACCTTTGAGCTACTGTGACAGTGCCACTCTGGATAGTTGTATCAAAACGTTTTGAAAGCATGCTTTTAAATCTTTTTGGGTATATAATATAAATGCAAGTTCTGCGTCATATTTCATGTTTAATTTAGGCATTGGCAAATAATTGTCAGTATGCTTTCCAGTTTCACCACATTCTAACTGATAGTTGTCATTTTCCAATTTTTCAAATAGCCCTTCCATTGTGTATATAGAGCATGATCATATAATTTTGTTTTTCACCATTCTAATAACCAACAATGTTGAGTGCTGTTTTGTGTACTTGTTGGTCATTTGTATGCCTTTGAAGAAAGCGTTGGCTTGTTTCCTTTGCCTGGTTCCCTCATTGAATGATTGTCTTTTCACTGAAGTTGTGTGTCAGAATGTATGTATTCTCAGTGATTTGCAAATATGTAGATGATTTTTCACTTTTATTGGGACCTTTGTTCTTCAGAAGTTATAATTTTAATATACCTAGTTTTTTTTACTTGCATGCATTTTATAATGTATTTAGGAAATCATACCCAAGTCCAAGGTCATAAAACTTTACCTTTTTTTCTAAGAGTTTCATCATCTTAACTTTGATATTTTGGATTTTAATTCATTTGGAGTTATTTAGTTAGTAGTAAAACTATTTAATATTATGGTTATAAAATTGCATTTAACATGAAAGAATAAAGTAATCAAGCTAGAAATCTGAAAGCTAGTGTTCAAATCTTATTTCTCTACCATTAAACCTCATGGCATCTTGGGTAAGAATTTAAATTATCTTAGGTTCATATATGTTACAGTTAAACATACTCATTTTAGTTTTCTTGACAGTTGTCCAGATGATAAACATAAACATTTAAATTTGTTTTTTTTTTAAAGATTTATTTATTTATTATATGTAAGTACATTGTAGCTGACTTCAGACACTCCAGAAGAGGGCATCAGATCTTGTTACTGATGGTTGTGAGCCACCATATGGTTGCTGGGATTTGAACTTGGGACCTTTGGAAGAGCAGTCGGTGCTCTTACCCCCTGAGCCATCTCACCAGCCCTACATTTGTTTTGAAAGTAGCTGCTAGCATATAGATTAGTAGGTTTCCATATAGCGTTTGCACATATGTGCCATCCGTTGCTCTTACTCAGTCCCCACCCCGCTGCTCTCCCTTAGGTTTACCCAAGTCTGCTTTTTTTGTAGTGCTGGATCACACCCAGGGCCTTGTGCAAACTAGCTGGTTGTTATATTTTGTTCATTTTCTAAATTGTGTTGAACAATTGTGAAGCACTTTATGCTTGCTTATACCCTTTAAACAATTAATCTTTATAATTTTAAATAATTTTACTTGTTTCATTGTCAATGTTTATAGGAAACAGAATCGAATTCACTGGAAACTAGCTAATGTTGAAAATTATTCCCGCATGAGACTTAAACTGGTACCAAATTATAATTTCAAAACCCACGAGGAAGCTAGTGCCTTAAGAGATAATTTAGGTGAGTTACAGTATCTACCTGTTTTTATGATCAGATGCTGACAGACTGCTTACTGTTGTTTGTTGTTTTAGATGTTTACTTAAGAACAAAGGGGTATAGTGTATGTGTAAATTGGTACATGAATTCAGTATTGTTAATGTTGGCCTAAATCTAAGATGAGTGTATGTTTTCATTGAATGTAACTTCGCAAAGAAAGTCAGTATTTTTACTGTATTTCATTTATGTTTGGTTGAGAAATAATATCATTTCCTTTGACTATTAAATTAGCCTACTTCCCCATCCTTTAATTTATGACTCTTTTATAACCTGACCCCCCTTTTTTAATGTATATGAATATATTGTTATTGTCTTTAGACACACCAGAAGAGGGTATCGGATCCCATTACAAAAGGTTGTGAGCCACCATGTGGTTGATGGGAATAGAACACAGAACCTCTAAAAGAGCTCATGTCTCCAGCCCATAACTTGCTTTTAAAGAGCCCTACATTTTTAATGTCTTAGATGTGTCTTGGTTTAGAAAAGAATACTTTGCAAATATTTAACCAAGTAATATTTCAAAATGGATTTTAAAGGGGTTTCTATATCTTTGTAAGAAGTTCTTCATTATTGGCTGCCATTTATTCTCTTTTGAAGAAAAGGCTGAAATATGCAGAAGTATTTCCTGTGATGTGTCCATGGCACCTACATGTTTGCCAAGTCATAATTATTGTCACTGTAGCTGCTTCTGTACCACTTGTGTCTCGTGATAGGTCTATAGATTAATCAAGTGCCAAATTTTAAATTTTTTTCCACTTAACATACTGACCATTCCCACAAAACTGAAAAAGGCCGTCATTTAGGATTCTGTGTTCTAAAGTAAATCAGATAATTATGATTTTTTCTCTTAATGAAAAATAATATTTTGTCTTTGATACAAACACTAACTTAATGTATCTTACATAGCAGCCTACAGTCATATCTATAAGCCTCTCTGCCTTGTCCGTTTCCTGGCACTTGAACACTTCCTCTTCAAAATCTAACTGTCCTCATCACTTAGCAGACATCCCCTTCAGTGCATCACTTTAGTTCGGTAGTAGTTTCAATGATGCTATTTCCCTACTATTTTCCAAGAAATCCTTCTCTGGGAAATTCCCACTCCTTTTTCCTTACCCTCTCTTACCTCTGCATATGAGTTTATATCCTTTCCTCTTATCTCAGCTGTCTTAAATTCAAGAAAACCACCGTCCTTTCAATATTTTTCGCCTCAGCTTTACTCATTCCATATTTTAAAAAGTATTCCAGTTCAGTGGTGACAGTAAAACTGGACAGATGGGGAGAAATAGTGCTCGATGGTAGTGAAAACTAGGAGTAAGCAGTGATTCCTCCTACAGTGCTTCCTGCTGTGTGTACCTCACAATTAAGTGCAGAGTTAGTTTGCTTACTTCTTAAGATAGTTTGATAATCTGCCAATTCATGATGTTCTTTTAAAATTTATTTATTTATTATATGTAAGTACACTGTAGCTGCCTTCAGACACTCCAGAAGAGGGCGTCAGATCTTGTTACAGATGGTTATGAGCCACCATGTGGTTGACTGGGATTTGAACTCCAGACCTTTGGAAGAGCAGTCGGGTGCTCTTACCCACTGAGCCATCTCACCAGCCCCCATGATGTTCTTTAGTAAGAAAATAGTTTCTTGTTTTGTTTCACTTAATTAGTGTATCTTGCAAATAACTCATTGCAAATATACAGAACAGGGTGATGTCATAGACTTTTCTGTAAAATAGCTGTATGTAATATTTTAATGAAAAGCCCATTAAGAACTCAAAACACCTAGTTTGTGATAGATAAGAAAATCTAGATTCCTATCTGTAATCGCAGTACTTGTGAAGTAGGGGCAGAGGGTCAGAATGACAGTGTCATTGTTTGCTATGTAAAGTTTCTCAGGCATGGGCTACCTGAGAGACAAAATAAATGAATTCTTTTGATTGACAAGCTTAGTGCGCTGATGCATGTCTTTAATCCCAGCTAACTAAGCAGTTAAGAATGAGGTGTCTGGAGTTCAGCCCAGCCTAGGCAACATAGTGAAACCCTGACTTACAACGGAAAAAAAAAATTTTTTTTTTTTTTTTTTTGCTTTTTTTGAGACAGGGTTTCTTTGTGTAGCCCTGGCTGTCCTGGAACTCACTCTGTAGACCAGGCTGGCCTTGAACTCAGAAATCCTGCCTCTGCCTCCCGAGTGTTGGGATTAAAGGCATGCGCCACTAACGCCCAGCAGAAAAAAAAAATTTTAAAACACATCTTTTATTATTTCTTTTATTTTTTGAGATTATAATATTATTACATCATTTTCCCCTTCCCTTTTCTTTCTCCAAATTTTCCCATAAACCTATCCTTGCTATATTTCAAATTCAGTCTTTTTTTTTTTTGTTACATGCATATGTGTATATATTATAGATCCCCCCACACACATCCCAAATCCATTTAGCATGTCTGTTGTTGTTATTGTCCTTGTTCAACTCATATTTATTTGCACAGTCTAACCATGTGGTTGGACTTTATGGGTCTATCTTCTGATGTTCCCAGGAGATAGAGTCTCATGGAAAGCTTGCTCTTACAGTCTTTCAGCCCTTTTTTCCAAGATGTTCCCAGAGCCTTAGGTTTGGGAATTGTTTTATAGATGTATCCAGTCGGACTCAGCTCCACAACTCTGCATTTTGGTTATTTATGTTTTTCTGTAATGGTCTTCATCTGTTAAAAAGAGAGGTTCGGGCTGGTGAGATGGCTCAGTGGGTAAGAGCACCCATCTGCTCTTCCGAAGGTCCAGAGTTCAAATCCCAGCAACCACATGGTGGCTCACAACCACCCGTAACAAGATCTAACACCCTCTTCTAGAGTGTCTGAAGA
>NC_034594.1:39431339-39445597 GCF_900095145.1 Mus pahari
GGTATAAGGACAAATATTTAGAGTGTAAAGTATTAATACTAGTTTGCTAAAGTGGCAGCTGTTGGTTGTCCTCCAAGATCCATGACTTCACTAGTCCTGAGTAGTTGGCTAGGTTTCTAGCACCAGCCAGAATTTCTTTCGTGTTGAAATCTAATTTGATCTTTAGTCCAATTAGAGAGTTGTTGCTAATCCCCAAAGTATGTGTGCCACTACTGCATTTTAAGGTTACCAGGCTGTGCTGGTCATTGTGATTCATAGATGTCATGGTGGGTAGGTCTTTTGGTTGCTTTCTTCCTTTGGAAGTTCACTTGATGTTTCTGTTGCCATGAAAACTATTTCTGAGGTAGGAGGCTTTCCAGTCATTTCTAGCTCAGGGACCTCCGTGCTGCTTTTGAAGTACTTGGTGTCCTCAGCAGTAGGCACTTGTTTTCTACCTCTAGAAGGCAACCAAGGACAGTAGCAAGAGCCCATAATGTTTTGGGAGTCTCTTGGTCAATCTTGATCAACAACCAAGAGTTGGAAGTTAAAGAAACTCCATCTTCTCATGCCTGGTGTGGAATTTTTGTTATTGCAGCCTCCTCTCTTCTTTATCTCCCTCTCCCCCTTTCTGTTTTCCTCATCAGATCAGTAGCATCCTGCTAGTCTCTTCTCTTTTGCTCCCCTACCTATTTACCCTGATATGATCCCTTTTATTTCCCTGGTTTCTATAGCTACTCCAGGATAATATACTTAAATAGGGAGATTTAAGGAGGACAACCAACAGCTGCCACTTTAGCAAACTAGTATTAATACTTTACACTCTAAATATTTGTCCTTATACCCATAGGTAAGTGTAGCCCTCACTCCTCATCAAGAGAACCTCTCTCTTTTTTTTTTTAAGATTTATTTATTTATTTAAGCTAGGACCTCAGATTAGAGAGGACATCTAAAGTTTATCTTTCTGGGTCTAGGTTACTCACTCAATATAGTCTTTTCTAGGTCCTTCCATTTACCTGCAAATTTCATGATTGCATTTTTCTTTACAGCTGGATAGTATTCCACTGTGTATAAGAACCACATTTATCAGTTGAGGGACAGTCAGGTTGTTTCTATCTCCTCGCTGTTGTGAATGAAGTAGCAGTGACCATGGCTGAGCAAGTGTCTGTGGAGTAGGCTGTCCAGCCATGTGGGTGTGTGTGCTAAGGAGTGGAATAGCTGGGCCATAGGGCAGATTTATCTTTAGCTTTTTTGATAATTTTCCACACTGGTTTTCATAGAGGCTGCTTTAGTTTGAAATTCAGCCAGCAGTGATGAAGGTTCTCTTTCCTCCATATCCCTTTCAGCATTTGTTGTGTGGGGGATGTTGATCATTTGTTGTGTGTGGGATGTTGATCTTTGCAATTCTGACTGGGGTGAGATGAAATTTTAAAGTTGTTTTGATTTATATTTTTCTAATTGATAAGAACAATAAACATTTTTTGAGATGGTTCTTAGCTGTTTATTTTCTTCCTTTGATGACTGTTCAGGTCCCATGCCCATGTTTTTAAGTAGGTGGGTGGGTAGGGGTGTTTTTTGTTTGGATGGTTGGTTGGTTTGGTATGTTTTCCTGGTTTTTTTTTTTTTTTTTAGTTCTTTACATACTCTGGATATTAACTCTCTGTAAGCTGTGTTGGTTGTTTCGTTTTTGTTTATTAAGTGTGCGGTTCCATGTAAGCTGGAATGTCTTTAGAAAGTAGGAAGCAGAGATTCAGAGAGCCCAGCGGCCCCCACTTAGTGTCCGTGTTCTTTCCGTCATAAAGCCGTTTGTATACTGTACATGTGTTTTATGTATGTATTAGTGTTACCTGATCCTTTCCATGTACCTCAGGAAGTGATGGCTCTGCTGTTTATTATTTGTCAGCTACAGACAACTGCTCATACAGTCTTTCCTTTCTTTTTTCTTTTTCTTTTAAGGCAGGCTCCCAGGATGGCATAAAGTCAGCTCTATACCTCTCTCAGTCTGCTAATCCAGTACTTACTCTATTTCTGAGTCAAGAATTAGCCATTATTAAAAATAACTGTCATTTTAAAAGTATGTATATTTTACCACATGTATAATAATTTTTAAAAATCCTCAAACATCAAAACTG
Organism: Mus pahari; assembly: GCF_900095145.1. Classification (NCBI taxonomy): domain Eukaryota; kingdom Metazoa; phylum Chordata; class Mammalia; order Rodentia; family Muridae; genus Mus; species Mus pahari. The sequence continues at coordinate 39,433,448 of NC_034594.1, forward strand.
TCAGAAAATACAGAAATGCTATAATATTTTGTACTAGTTTTTAATTTATTCTTTTTTTTTTAACTAAACAGGTGTTCAGCACTTACAGCCTTCCAGTGATCCATTGCTTTTGGAAGTAGTGAAACAAGTTAAACTCAGTGATATGGAAGAAGATAAACTAGAACTTCTTGAAGAAGACATGGCAGCTAGAGTAAATATGTATGTATGAGTATTTGAAAGCAGTTAAACTATGTTATGAGAAATGGGACTGCAAAATTGTGGATTTGCTTGAGTTTCTGGTTTTCCAAACAGTTAATTGTTTAATTACAAGTGGTGTAATTCTTTAACTGTAACAGTTAATGTCAGACCAGCTGTTAAGAATCTGAGTGTATTTACTGAAATTATTGAGGAAGGCTTTCTACCTAGGATTGTTGGGATCTGTATTTAAAATCATAAAGTATTTTTGAATGAAAATATTGAATGATGTATGGCTTTAAGCTGTGTTTTTGTGGAAATGTGCAACAGAGTCTGAGAGTATAACTTAGCAGTAGAGGGCTCATCCAGTGTGCACATCACAAGGCCCTAGGTTTCATCTGGGATGATTGTCCATGAAAGAAAACTTTTTATATGAAATATAAAACCAAAAGAAAAATAAAGCTATAAAAAGAAATCCATTCAGGAGACATGAAAAAAGTGGAATAATTATAGATACAAAAGTAAAAAATAAACATACTGCTAAACTATCAACTTTTAGCTAGACTGATTAAGAATTTCAAAAAGATACCAACATAAACATCCAGTATCAGCAGTGAAGAAGATACTGTTTGCCACATAAGTGAGATAAATTCATGATTGCTTCTTTTAAAACTTTTTGTTCAGTGATGAAAAGGAAGAACAGGATCAAAAGGAAAAATTGGTGTTGACTGAGGACTGTGAACTCATTACTGTAATTGACATAATTCCCGGCAGATTAGAAGTCACTACTCGACACATTTACTTCCATGATAACAGTATTGAAAAAGAAGATGGTGAGTAGTTCTAGGGAAATAATTACCTTTCATTATTAAGTATCCAGGTCCATGAGTCATGAATTAGAGGAAGAAACAAACAAGGTGGGACTGCAAAATTATAGTTTATCTTGTACAATGAAAAAATGGAGAGTCAGGAATTAGGTTCATTCTCTTGCCTCAGCCTTGTGAGTAGCTAGGACTGTAGGCATGCACACCCCTCTCCAGTTGCTTTTATCATTTTACAAGATTTGACTTGAGGGTTTCACAGTAAACTTAGTTACAAAGTGCAGTCTTAATTTTATCCTACTTTTTTATATATACACTGTCCTGTAAGCTCTTTTGTATGACTAACTCTGAAGATCCAGCATCCTGGAATGAGTTCCAGGGCATACATTTTAGAATTACTATCTGGCCTCATAGAAAGGTAGTAGAACAGCTATGGGACTCTAGAATAGTTTAAAGGAGACAATTTATAATCCCTAATGGATACTAGGTTTTGAATGTAGAATTCATTTCCTCTGAGTATTACTTTTTGAAACAAGAAGATATTTTCTTCCTGGAGTAACTTTATGTGGCACCTCAGTCATCAAATTTCTTTTGTTTTCAGGACTGCGCTTTGATTTCAAGTGGCCTCATTCTCAAATTAGAGAGATTCACTTACGTCGTTACAACTTAAGGAGATCAGCACTTGAGATTTTTCATGTTGATCAGTCCAACTACTTTCTCAATTTCAAAAAGGAGGTGCAGTACCTTTCTGATAATCATAAAGTATGATTTTGAAATAATTTTCCAGCTACTGAGCTCTCATGGTATTTTGGGCTATATCCCTGTTAATACAGAATATTAAAGAAAAAAATTATTCTGAGGCTAGTCAGTATATGAACTTTGTTGAGATTTGTTTGGGAATTGAGGTGGTTGTTTCCAGTGAGTGTGTACATACAGTAGAACAGTTAATATCAATTAATAGATGCCAGACACTCTCTGTGTTACCACATGCAATATATAAGATTAGACAAGCTGTGCGTAGTGTGCCTGGATTTCTTTTTCTCTTCTTATGGAGACACTAATGTCAGTATGATGTTTTGGCCTCATGACACTATTTTTAAAAAACTGTCTTATGTGTACAAATTGTAGTATGCCTACAACTTCTAAGAATCAGTTCTTTCCTTCCACAATGTAGTTCCTAAGGATTAAAGTCAGGTGATCAGGTTTGGTAGTAGGCACCTTCACAATCATCTTACTGTCTCCATGACCTCATTTAATATTGATTGTCTCCAAATGCCCCATCTCTTTCTTATTGTGAGCTTATTGGTTGAGGGTCAGGTTTTTAAATCATAAACTTTGAAAGGACATATTCAAACCATAGCACCAAATATGCCAGAAGAGGTGAAATTGTGGAACAGATAATAGATTGTGGTTTTCAAGAAATTAGAGAGGAGGCAGAATTGTGGGTAACCACTGTCAAGTTTATGCAGTGATAATGAGTTTTTAAAGGAAAATGATGATGATAGGGATACACTGTGAAAGAAAGAAAATACTTTTCTTAAAAGATTAAGTATATCTTTGGAAAACTATACAAAAGCCATAATCTCTATTTGTCTTGACTAGTTTTTAAACTAAACAGTAGTTTGTTTTTTTTCTATAGGTTAGAAACAAAATATATAGCAGACTTTTGTCACTTCATTCTCCTAATAGTTATGGAACAAGATCACCACAGGAATTATTCAAAGCATCAGGGTTGACTCAGGTAGGACATTTAATAGCTTGTTGTAGTTTGTTCATTTTACATCCTAGAATTTTGCTTAAAAAATAAAACTTCTGATTATTTTCTTTTGTGTGTGTTTTTTAAAATTTTTATTATTTTCTTCATTTACATTTCAAATGCTATCCTGAAAGTCGCCTATACCCTCCCCCCGCCCTGTTCCCCTACCCACCCACTCCCACTTCTTGGCCCTAGCGTTCCCCTGTACTGGGGCATATAAAGTTTGCAAGACCAAGGGTCCTCTCTTCCCAATGATGGCCTACTAGGCCATCTTCCTTTTGTGTGTTCTAACTGTTCTTCTCTTCCCTCCCTCCCTCCCTCCCTCCCTCCCTCCCTCTCTCCCTCTCTCCCTCCCATCCATCCATCAGTCCATCCACCCATCCATCCATCCGTTCATTCTTTTATTTGACTGGTTAGTTAGTTAATTAGTTAGTTTTGCTTTTGTTGTGAAGGGTCTCTCTATCTAGCCCTGGCTGTCTTGGAACTGGCTATGTAGACCAGTCTGGCCTCAGACACTGGGAGATCTACCCACTTCTGCCTGCCAAGTGCTGGGATTAAAGGTGTGATCCATCACCCCTGGCCTTTGTTCTTCCATTTAGAATAAAATCCCAATTACCTTTGTGTATGGAGTGTGATAAGATTTGAATATAGGACCCCATTTATGCCAGGCTTTTCTGTGAGGTCCTCCAGCCAAGAATTCTTTTCTGTTGTTGGAAATAAGCCTTGTTTAATAACATACCGTTCCTTTTGCTCTTGAATAAAATTTATTCATTAACTACTGATGTCTGAGACTTACACCTAAGAACAACTGAGCTTTCTATAAATAGAACTATATCTCAAAATGAAGATTTCACTTAATGGATTGGAGCATACAGATTTCATTTTTCACCGTTCACCATAATTCTAACCCTTTGCTTTTGATCCACAGTGAATTAAAGTTGATTGTTACTCTGTCAAGAAAACTCTGATGTATAAATTAACTATGTACAGTCATTAGAAGACTGAATATAATTTTGTGATTAATAGAAATGATTTTCTAATCCCACCTCATTTTGTTCTCTAAAGGTAGTTTTCCTTCAGATAGTCTAAAATCCATAACCGTATTAGCTTAGCTCATAGAATGCTTTAGCATGTTAAAGTACTGCCTTTTAGTACATATAGTGTAAAAATGTCAAAGGTAGGGTAGGGCAGGCCTATTAGAATTTAAAATTTTAAGTTAAATAAAACACTTAATTGGAGAAGAGTCTTAATTTTTCCTCTTCGTGTTACATAGGACTAAATCCAGAGTGATGCACTGAAACTGCTCTACACTAACCTCTATCCCCTAAGTTGTCCTGGGTGTCCTCCAGCGTGCCGTCCTCCCACCTCCACCTCCACCCTTGTAGCTGGAATTTCACTTGTGCACTACCACCCCAGAGTACAATGTAGTACTTACGTTTAATTCTTTTGCTCTTTTTCTTAGTAATTTTCTAAAGAAATAGATTGTGAAGAAGTTGATTTGTCTCCATGTTAAACTTTTTGTAGCTCCATATCTTCAATCATGAAGATAATAGAGATAAGGATTACAAAATTAGGTTGGTTATTAATAATTATCACATTCTAAGAGGTTATATGATATGATTCTGATGTTTTTTATGCTGTCTAGAAATGGGTGAATAGAGAGATAACAAACTTTGACTACCTCATTCAAATAAATACCATGGCAGGACGAACCTATAATGACCTTGCACAGTACCCTGTGGTGAGTTTGTATAAATCCCAAAAATAATAAAATTAACTTATACTTTATAATGTATAAAACCATATATGATGTTCATGTTTTTATTTTGAAAAAATAGAGTGGCTTGGGTATAGTTTAGGGGTAGAATGCTCTTGTACCATATGTGAGACTCTGGGTCCAGTCTCAAGCATTGTAAAAGAAACGTACATCGTATACATGCTTTGCCTATATGTTTTCCACCTTCATATTTTAAAGATATATTAAAACATGAAGACCAGTAATTAAAGGTAAAGTCCTGTTTTCATTTTATTAAAAATATCCCTGAAGAATTACTGAAAATTATTTAATTACTCAAGATGAATAAATACTATATTTTTAAAGTATTTATAGTAGGGAAAACTATTCTTAGTGATTATCCTTCTATCTTTATGAACATTTATGCTTGATGTTTTCTAGGTTCTCTAGGAAGAAATGTCTAAATTTTGAATTATGTCTCTTTAGTTTCCCTGGATTTTGCAAGATTATACTTCAGAAGAGTTGGACCTAAATAACCCTACTGTATTTCGAGATCTTTCTAAACCAATTGGAGTAGTTAATGAAAAAAATGCCAAAGCTATGCGTGAAAAGTAAGTACATTTTAAATCTTTTCAGAAACTCATTGTTTGAATTCATACAGATTTCAATCAAAACAATTAAATTTTACCTTTTCTGAATTAAAAAGGATATATTTAATTATTATTTTATGAGTATGATTGTCTCTTTCTAGCATATATATTTGTACACTAAGCTATCTCTCCAGCCCCTAAATGCTTTTTCTTTACGCCGGGCGTGGTGGCGCACGCCTTTAATCCCAGCACTGGGGAGGCTGAGGCAGGCGAATTTCAGACTTGGAGGCCAGCCTGGTCTACAAAGTGAGTTCCAGGACAGCCAGGGCTATACAGAGAAACCCTGTCTCAAAAAACAAAAACCAAAAACAACAACAAAAAAATTTCTTTAATGTGTATGGTTGTTTTGTCTTCATGTATGTCTGTATACCACTTGCATGCCTGATATCTGCAAAGTCCAGAAAAGGACATCAGATATGCTAGAACTGGGTCACAGGGTTATGAGCCACACGTGGGTGCTGGGGACAAAACTCAGGTCCTTTGAAAGAGCATCATATGCTCTTAACCACTGAGCCATCTCTCCAGTTTCATATTATCTTTTTTTAACAGAAGCTACTTAAAATTTTTTTCACATATCTTTAAGATATTTTTCAAATATCTTATATTCATGATACATACATTACAGAAGGACAATTTCATAAAACATACAGTGTATGTTCAATATATTTCACCAAGCTTTGCTTTCTCTGCCACCGCTGCGTTCTATTTTTCTAGACCATTTTGCCATACATTTTCATAAATATATATATACAAACCAGATTTTTATATATCTATAAATTTTCATGTATCTATAAAACGTAGGAACCACAATTGAGAGAGCAAAAACAATGTTTTTGAGACCACCTTTACTCTCTCTCTCTCTCTCTCTCTCTTTTTAAAGTTGATTTTATTTTTAATTTATTTTTTGCACTCCATATTCCATTTTCCACCCTCCCCCCCAATTCACCCTCTGCTCCACATCCAAAACCTCCTCCCCAGCCCGCTCCATCTCTACATACATTGACTTTTGTGCAGATGGCATACCTGCACTCTTCATTATGATTAAAAACAATTCTATTCATTCATTCTTCTTGTTAGATCCCTGTGTTGGTTCTGTAGCTTAGTTATTGTTAATAGGGCTACCATAAACACTCACGTGCAAGTTGACTTGAAGTCATCTGGCTAAATACCCTGGAGTGACATGGCTGGGTCTTGTGGTAGATCTGTTTAGTTTTGTGAGAAATGACCACAGTAAGTTTATGTAGTGGGTGTAATGAGAGAATTGACTTCTATAAATTGTGCTGTGGTCTCTATGTGTACACTGTGACACACACATTAAATAAATGTGATTTTTAAAAAAATAGAACTATACTTATAGTGCAGGGAGTGTGGCCCACTTAGTTGTTATGTATGAAACTTTGGTTTGACCCTCAGTGTTGCTGAATAGAATTTTGTGTATTATTCATTAGAATAAATATTAGTGCTAGCATGTTGACACAGTAGATAGAGGCCCTCGCTACCAGACCTTGCGATCTGAATTTGAGTCCCAGAACCCATACGGACAACTGCAGGGTGTCCTTTGACCTCAGTATATGCAGCATCATGTATGCACACAAAGAGTAAATTAAACACTGAAAAGTAAAATTATAGCAAGGAAATGAACTATTTCAAAAATTTCCATAGTCAACATATCTTATTATTGTATTATGCAAAACTTGTGTGGCTGGAGAGATGACTCGGTAGTTGAGAGCATTGGTGCTTTTGCAAAGCACTCGGGTTCAGTTTCCATCACCCAAATGGCTGCCTACAAGCCTCTGTAACTCCAGGTGCAGGGGAGCCTTCTATCTCTATGGCCTACACTGACACTCGACGTGCAAGTGGCACATTTAAATTTAGGCAAAACACCTTTACATTTAACATTACATAAGTTCTCTTAAATGCTTCAAAAGCTTCTTTTAGTGATATTTCATTATTTGTGAAACATCCTTAGAAATTAATTTTTCCCCCAGTTATATGGGGGGATGTAGATACTTTATTTACTAGTAAAGCATGTGACTAAGGATTGACTTTTAAAGAATACTATGCTATAAGCTAACCAGTACAGATTTGACTCTTATTTCACCATTTTGCTATGGTTATAAATTCCACTTTTTTTTTTAAAGGTACGAGAATTTTGAAGACCCAATGGGAATGATTGATAAGTTTCACTATGGTACTCACTATTCCAATTCTGCGGGCGTCATGCACTATCTTATCCGCGTGGAGCCATTCACCACCCTCCACATCCAGCTTCAGAGTGGACGGTATGCTCATAGTCAAACCATTTTCCTCTGATTGTAAGACTCAGAACTAGTCACTTTGATGTCATGTTCTGAATGATGGAGTCAAGACTTTTAAATTTTCTAATAGGATTTAGTCTAGAGAAAATCAGCCACAGTAGTTTAAGAACAGCTCATTCAAATTGATTCATATATAAGACATTTGAATATGACTTTTTCCACTATTATTTTAGTGGACATTTGGAATCCCTACCATTTTGAGAAATCAATCAGATATTTATTATTAGATAAGACCAAGGATGTTGCCCAGTGGCTGAGGACTTGTCTAGCATGTGCAAGGTCCTAGGTTCAATTCCAAGTAATTACTCCCTCCTCAAGTTACAGAACTCATGTGATTTAGAGCTAAGTCTGAGCTGTCCCTAGTCACATCTCAGCAGCACTACAGTATTCCTAAGAATGTTTTTCATAAAGACTGGATAGAGGAAGCAGTTGGGAATTCATAGCAGCCACTTGAAAAGGTATGTGTACTGCTATAATAACAGACTCTGTGGTGTTGTGAGTTACATGTTTCGAATGTTCCTAATTATTCTAAGGGAACTGCATGAACCCTCCACTGTCTGTACTTTCCAGGTAGCTCCCTACATGCATTTTGTTTCCACTTGGTCTTAGTTCTGAGCATTGTTTTCCCAGTTAACACTACACAAACACTGCCTGTTTCTATTTTCTTTCCATGTAACATCTATAGGGAACCTGTATTCTCTACCCTGTCTCTCTTTTTTGGTTTTTCGAGACAGGGTTTCCCTGTGTAGCCCTGGCTGTTCTGGAACTCACTCTGTAGACCAGGCTGGCCTTGAACTCTGAAATCCACCTGCCTCTGCCTCCCGAGTGCTGGGATTAAAGGTGTGCACCACCACACCCGGCCCCTGTTTCTCTTTTTTTTTTTTTTAAGATTTATTTATTTATTTATTATATGTAAGCACACTGTAGCTGTACTTCAGACACTCCAGAAGAGGGCGTCAGATCTTGTTACGGATGGTTATGAGCCACCATGTGGTTGCTGGGATTTGAACTCCGGACCTTTGGAAGAGCAGTCGGGTGCTCTTACCCACGGAGCCATCTCACCAGCCCCCTGTTTCTCTTTTTTAATAATTATTTTTTTTTTTATTTTATGTGTATTGGGGTTTAGCCTGTGTATATGTCTATGTGGGAGTGTCAGATCTTGGAGTTATATACATGTGAGCTGCCATGTGGATGAACCCAGGTCCTCTGGAAGAGCAGTTAGTGCTCTTAACCACTGAGCCATTTCTCCAGCCCCCTCTATCTTAACTTCAGTAAACCTTGGTTTTCAAAAAGAGGTTCAGTCTCTAAGATTATTAAGCATCAATAAAATGTTGTACTGATATGACATAATTTCACTTCATAAGATATTAGAAGTATAACTAGGTTTATTTTGTTTTTTATAATTTTATGAAAAATGTAATTTCACAAAGCTTTAAAATGAATTGTTTGTGCTTATAAGATACCGTCAAGAAAGTACAGCCACCAAGACAATCCATTAAGGAACTTGTATTTAGAATATATACAGAATCCTTACAGCGAGATAATACAAAACTGAAAAATGGAAAAGGGTCTGAATAGACAGGTGTCTAATGCATACAGAGATGTGCAATATCTTTAACCATAAGGGGAATTCAAATCAAAACCACAAAGAAAGATCACTTCCCATCCTATTGCTAAAATAAAAAAGATAAAAGCTACTGTTTGAAGGTTGTGATGTAAAATTAGAAAATGAAAGTAGTAGAATTTCAAAATAGTAATCTCTATAGGAAACAGTCTGGCAATTCTCCAAGACATTAAACATGAAATAATTATCACAAGCAATTCTGCTCTAAATTTCTACCCAGCATGATTGAAGACATAAAAATTTATGCACCCATGTTAGTAACAGCATTGCTGTGAATGGATGACTGGGTCAAAGATTAGTAGACATTTATAAAAGGGTAAAATTTGTGGCTGGGGATGGAGCTCAGTTGATTGGATGTTTACCTAGCAGGCCTAGTACCCTAGGTTTGAGCCCCACCTTTATATAAACCTGATGTGAAGACACAATATAGTAATCCCAACACTTAGAAGATGGAGGTGTTTGAGGTCATCCCCATCTACATCACAAGTTCAAGACTCGATTACATGAGGCTCTGTCTTTAAGAAAAAAAAAAAGAAAAGAAAAGAAAAATCAAATTAGTCATTAGTATCAACTTACCACTTTTACTAAAGCTCATAGCTTAATTTTTCCAAGAAAAAAATCAAGAGAATGTTACGCTTTTTGTAATTAAGGAAAGCACAATCCAATTAGATCATTACCACTTGAGGTTTCTCCAGCTATCACACCTATAATGAAACCTAAATCAACTAACTAAAATTTATGGGCTGAGGAAATGGCTCAGTTGATCGTTTGCCATACTACGTATGAGGACCTGAGTTTGGATCTCCAGCACTCATGTTAGAATCTTAGGATTGGGGACAGACTAATCCTTGAAGCTCATGAGCCAGCCAGTCTAGTGAGTTAGCGAGATCGTGGGATCCTGGTTCAGTAAGAGATCTTATCTCAAAAAGTTAATTAAAGTAAGCTACTAACACATGTAAATAATTTAGCCACAATACAATCTCCCTACTGGTTTTTAGTGTAAGAGTTTCTGCTAATAATGTATTAACAATTAGCTCAGAAGCATTTCTGTAAATCTCTTAACTAAATATATAAGTACTGTTATGTTTAGCATTATTTTTACCTCAGATTTTTTTTTCTTTTTTTTTTTAAAGATTTATTTATTTATTATATGAAAGTACACTGTAGTTGTCTTCAGACATTCTAGAAGAGGGCATCAGATCATGTTATGGATGGTTGTGAGCCACCATGTGGTTGCTGGGATTTGAAATCTGGACCTTCGGAAGAGCAGTCGGGTGCTCTTACCCACTGAGCCATCTCTCCAGCCCTTTTTTTTTTTCTTTTACAAACAAGCTCTCATGTTGTAGCCTACCTTGCCCCGGAACTCACAAGTCTGTATGCTAGTCTGGTCTTGTAGTTGGAAAAGCCCTGCCTCAGCACTCCAAGTTCTGGGTTTTAAGGCAGTAAACCCTATGCCCACTGTATACTTTGATCTTTCAAATATATAGCTCACATTCACTTTTTGTAATAAATTTACTCAGCAAATTTTGTGTCTTTAACATTCTTTTGTGGTTCAACCCAGAGGCCCTGAGCATTCTAGGGAAGCCCTCTACCTATGACCTGTATATTCAGCATATACCTTTGCTTAAAAGTCTTTTAAGATTATATTTAATTAACATGAAATTGTTTTCTAGTGAGATTTGATTTTCAATTAATTTAAAACAATATTTTGTTTTGACAGTTACAACGATAGTATTAACTCCTGACAACAAACCATGAATTATAGATGATTATCATAAAGATAAAAGTTGTTTTCAGATATTAAATAGGAAGATTAAGAAAGACCAGCTGCAGTCATGTGGAAGTTTAAAGAGAACTTAAATGTTCTTGATCTACATGTCCTTGTTTTCATCCATTAAACTCTTGTCTTTCGTTCCCACGTGCAGGTTTGACTGTGCAGACCGGCAATTCCATTCCATCCCTGCTACCTGGCAGGCACTTATGGATAATACATATGATGTTAAAGAACTTATTCCTGAATTCTTCTATTTCCCAGAGTTTCTAGAAAATCAAAATGGTAAGAAATAGGGGATATAAATTTTTATTCAACAGGTTCCAATGAAAAATACTGAAAAGTAGTTTTGAGGACATTTTCTGTAATATTGCATAATCTATTTAAGGTTGGTTTTGTGTGTAGATTACTCAGTGACAGAATTTAACTTAAACCAGAGAAGTGACATACAGAGCTAATCCTTACTTACAGAGAGATGATACAGAAAAGTAAGGTCTGAGTGTGATTTGGACTCATGAGGGAACATAGCTCTGAGCACAGTCTTTAGTAGACATACAAAGCTGTGCTGTACACTGCCAGCCATTACAAGTCTTTGGAGGAATTGGACCGAGGTCAGTGAGCCCATCCATGAGCAAGCAAACTTAGGTTTTCAGAGAATCATCACAACATATTGACCAGCTTACTTATGGGTTTCCTATCTATAATTAATTGCTTTTAGAAATTAATGATCAACTTGAGTAGTTACAAGAGTTCATATAACTCACAGAGATAATAATATTCTTTCACCTTTTAAAGAAAACTACTGACTCTTTATTTGGAATGCACAAAAGGTGCACATTTAAAATAATGGCTAAGTCATTCCATCTTTTGAAAAAAAATAGGTTTTTGGAGTAGAGAAGCATGATTGATAGTTACGTTTAGAAATATCGCAAGTATTTTTCTGTAGTTATTTTGCCTTTTTTTCCCTGTGTGATGCTAGAGCTTGGACTCAGAGACTTGCACACAGTCTGCAAACACTCCCCAAGCAAACTGCCTCCCCAACCTTACATTTGTTTTTAAAACACAACTAAATATGCAAGATTTTGTTTTCTCTTTGATGTGGCTTGTTAGTCAACTATTAGACTGTAACTTACTAAAGCCCGTGGGCATCTGGGAGAGGAGGAGTGACTGGGCTGGATTTGAATGGAAAACTTTTTGGTTTTTCGAGACAGGGTTTCTCCGTGTAGCCCTGGCTGTCCTGGAACTCACTTTGTAGACCAGGCTGGCCTTGAACTCAGAAATCCACCTGCCTCTGCCTCTCA
>NC_034594.1:39445697-39465992 GCF_900095145.1 Mus pahari
TTTATTATATGTAAGTACACTGTAGCTTTCTTCAGACACTCCAGAAGAGGGAGTCAGATCTTGTTAAGGATGGTTGTGAGCCACCATGTGGTTGCTGGAATTTGAACTCTGCACCTTTGGAAGAGCAGTCGGGTGCTCTTACCCACTGAGCCATCTCACCAGCCCTCTGCAATGCATTATATTCATTGGAGCTGATTGCTGCCTTCAGCCCTGTGACCTCATGGTCCTTAGGTATAACTGTAATTATCTAATTGCTTGATATATAGGAACTTGGGCGGAAGAAGACAAATGTATCATCTAATAGAATAGATAGCAGTAAAATCAACACAAAACTGCACAATAAGATTTTAGTGTTGTTTTTTTTTTAATTCAAGTTGAGAGATTTTTGTTTCAGGTAGTATAGTAGTATCATGGCCAATTTCTTTCTGTATGTCCACTCTGTTATTCCAAATATTTTGGCTTTGTTTTATGGCTAAAGCTTCTCTTTGTTAGAAATAATTGAAGTAGCTTGAAACTACAGCATCTTGCCAAGATGCAGATATAGATCTGTTATGTCCTTTTTTAAGTATAACCCTTATAGCTTCATTCTCTAGAACTGTGACCTATACCAACCACTTAGCTAATCACATGGAATAGATACGACGTTAAGGGCAGAAATGAATGTGTAGATGAACCATAGGTTCTGTAGTAAATTCTAAGGGAGACAGCTTCGAAGTGGACAAAGAACTTTAGCTGCCACACAGGGATCACTCACCAGAAAGCCTAGCACCCTGTGTTCCCTGTCACTTGGACCTTTAAACCTTACCTAGACTTAGGAAATGTGGTATTTCAAGGTAGCACACTATTACTTCAAGACTTTTTATTTTAAAAATATTTTAAGACATTTTTTTCTTCTCATAGTGTACGAACAAGAAAACCTCATACATGAGAAAGTTCTGTCACATGTCATATTCCAGCTGTAATAGCAAGTGTTTTGTGAAATATAATATGTTACTCTTCCATAAAGCAAAACTCTCAGTGAGTGAGATCAAGGTATAAGTTACACCATAAAGTTCTAATGAATGGCATTTTATAAATTAACTATTAAAATGACCATTATTCAATTTTAGTGTAAGGATAGATAATATTTTATTTTGATCCAATTAAAGTATGGATTGTTGTACCTTCACTGATGTTTTTTCTTTTTCATTTGCATGCGCGTGTGCATGTTCATATGCACTTATGTGTGGAGGAATGTTTTGTGTGTGTGTGTGCACATGCACACATTCAAATACAACCATGCATTTATATGTAGAGGCCAGAAGTCACTATCTTTAATCCCACTCCACGTTACTTTTTGAGACAAACTGGGTTCGGTACCCAGCAAGCCTCTAGGATTCTTCTGGCTCCACCCTTAGCTCTGTGGTTACTGACATGAGCCACTGTACCTAGCTTTACATGGGTGATGAAGATGCAAATTCAGATATTTATGATTGAATAGCTAAAATTTACCCACTGAGCATCTCCCAAGTTTCCCCTCTCGACTTTTCTAAGAAAAAAAGAAACTCTGATATACCTTCTAAAAACAAGTCCAAAAATGTTTTATGTATTTAATTAAAGTATATTCCAATAGACAGATAAGATAATTTTTACTAGTTATATGTCCTCTTTTATATTTGTTTTACATCATCTTTTAAATAGAAAATGTTCTGATTTTTTAAAAAAAATTTTTATCTGTCTTAGAATTTAATTTGGGTCACTTACAAGTTTCCAAAGAACTGGTTAACGATGTTATTCTTCCAAGATGGGCTAAGTCAGCTGAAGATTTCATTTATAAACACAGAAAAGCTCTGGTAAGATTTCTGGTGAATCACGTCTTATTAAATACAGATTTGTTTTTCAAAGATAAGTTAAAGTATACTTTTTTCTAGATTAGTTTGTTATCTGTTGTATATTACTATTCTAGAAAGTACAATGTGGTAATTTAATTGTAGGATATAAATATTATGATACCATTCATGAATATGTAACAAAATGCAGGTTCCCACTTTTCCTTTTTTTAATAGTTTATAATGGTATATATGCAAATCTATCATAAGTACCAATGATAAGTGTCATAAGTTTTTGATATCTGGTATAAGGAAGTCAAATTTCCTATTTACTTTTTTTTTTTTTTTTTTTTTTTGGTTTTTCGAGACAGAGTTTCTCTATGTAGCCCTGGCTGTCCTGGAACTCACTTTGTAGACCAGGCTGGCCTCAAACTCAGAAATCCGCCTGCCCTTGCCTCCCAAGTGCTGGGATTAAAGGCATGCACCACCACGCTTGGCTACATTTTTTTTTTTCCTTGAATTGCAAAGTTTTAGACAACTACTAAAAAGAAACTACCACAAAGATGCGTCCCACCTCTCATTAACTCTTCTAGATTTGGGAGGGTCTTAGTAGCTTTTTTGTATTGTTTTCTTTGCCCAGTAGATTTGTGGACATTTTGGAATTTCTGATTTTTGGGTTAGGGATGATCCTCTACAATTATTTCAAAATCTGGGAAAATAGGCAGTCTGAGTTGTGTCTGGTGGCATTTAAGTTTCTCAGGTGGCTGAAGCCTAAATGTCTGCCTTTAGCCTTAACGACATGGTGTGAACATTGAAAGGAAACGAACAGTAGCTAGCAAAATCTCAAATACTTGTAGCCTAAGCATTTTGCATAAGGGGAATTCTAGTTCTCTGCGTGTATGCTATATGGGTTGTTATTCTGTTTACCCAGCTGGTATAATTTCATGTTTTGCAGTTTATATTTTTGTTTCAAATCACTTGAGCATGAGTACAGTTTTCAATGTTTCCAAAAGATTAACCAAGTTCCTAATAAAACCAGCCTAATCCCTTTAAACGTTTTTACTAGCGTCTAGGTAAATTTCCAACGTGGAATTGAAGAAGGAGTGAGAGTTTAACATTGATAATTGTGTAACTGTCTTGAAGCACTTCATCCACCAAGCAGCACTCTCCTTTTACAAAAATGTGTACAAGTGTTTTTGCCTGCATGTATGTCTATATAACACATGTGTGCAGTGCCCAAGGAAACCAGAAAAAGGGGTCAGATATCCTGGAAGTGGAGTTACAGGTGGCTGTCAGCCTTCAAGTGGGTGCTGGGCATCGAACATGCTTTCATTAGAAGGAAAGCCAGTGTTCTTAATTACTGAGCCATCTCTCTGGCTCCATGCCCTCTTTAAAAGGATGAGTTTAGATGATAATTGGAAGATACTTCCATCAAGTATTAACTTTGTTCTCTTCCTAGGAGTCTGAATATGTTTCTGCTCATCTTCATGAATGGATAGATCTGATCTTTGGCTACAAACAGAGAGGGCCAGCTGCAGTGGAGGCCCTCAATGTCTTCTATTACTGTAGTTATGAAGGTACCAGCGGACTACCTCCTCTCTCACAGTACTTACACGGCATTAGTATTTGACCTTAATTATTTAACATGGGAAAGATACATAACAAGATATCTTTTCGGTTGGAAGGTCACAAAACTACCATTATTTCAATTTTGTAGTAGAAGTTTAGGATTTTAAGATTATGTACGTATGCATGTCTGTGTGTGTATGTATGTGTGTGTATATATAAATGGAAATCAAATTATAAATGACAGTTGTTTTATGCTCTTGGTTTCTTGTATAAGATATCAAATTTTCTGTTTAATTAAGACAGATTCTCTCTACATAGACCTGGCTGTCCTGGAACTCACTTTGTAGACCAGGCTGGCCTCGATGCCACAGAGATCTGTCTACCTCTGCCTCTCAGGTGTGGGATTAAAAGCATGTGTCACCACCACTGGGCATCAAGTCTTCATTGAATATTACAAATTTTACTTTATTTTTAGTAAACTTTAAAAGAAAGCATTTAGAATTATTAACATTAGCTCAGCATCAAAACTGTTTTTTGAGAGCTTTGGGCAAAAAAAAAAATGTTTCTTTTTAAGTCTTTGTTGTGTGTACATGTACATGATGTATGTGTGGGTATACAAGGAAGCTGATGGTATACATTAGCCTTATCTTCCCCAGTGCTTCCTCCCCTTTCTTAGACAGGATCTCTCATGTGTACCCACATATGTACATGCATACATACACAAACACATACACAAATGCAAATATTTATTGTTTTCAGAAAATTACTTTCTGGTGACATAAGTTGACTCATTTTCATTAAAATGTGTTAATCATTCCTTGATGTGTTAATCAATGTCATGTGGGTTTGTTTTCTCTCAATAGTGAGTTGATGATTTCTTGTTTTAGGTGCTGTAGATCTTGATGCGTTAACAGATGAAAAGGAAAGAAAAGCCTTAGAAGGGATGATTAATAATTTTGGGCAAACACCTTGTCAGCTGTTAAAGGTAAATAATATAAGTTATTGATACCTTTGAGCAACAATTCTCAATCTTCCTAATGATAGGACCCTTTATTACATTTCTTCATGTTGTGGTGACCACCAACCATAAAATTATTTTTGTTGCTGTTTCATTACTGTAATTTTGATACAGTTATGAATTGTAATATAAACTTTTTTGATCTTCAGGATTTATTTAGATAATAAAGATGTCAATCTCAACAGGAGGAGAAATGGAAAAAAAATTTTTTTAAATGTATAGGAAAGTGGCCCCCAAACCTTATATTGAGATAGAGTTTGCCAAAAGGGTTGCAACCCACAGGTTGAGAACCACTGGCCTACAGAATGCTGTTTTGAGGTATTCTGAGATTTGATGAATAGTAGAGTCAAGTCCTAGCATATGTAATTGATAGTGGTTTTTTATATGAGTGATGTTATTTGTGAGTTCATTGTTCTGTCCCCCTTCCAGTAAACTGTGGTAGCTCATGCCTGTTAACCCAGTTTCAGCAGGAGAGTTCAAGATGAACTGCATAGAGACTCTGAAGTTTCTGGGCTACATAGTGATATATTGTTTCAAATATTAAAAGGAAAAGAAAGGCAAAAATACAGACTAAGTTGGGCCTAGTGGTGTAAGCCTGTAATTCTGTCCATTCAGGAAGCTAATACAGGGGCTTTGTGAGTTCAGTACTTGCCTAGGTTACAGAGTGAGTTCAAAGGCAGCCTGGCCAACTTAGTGAAACCCTGTCTCAAAATTTAAAAAGGGCTGAAGGAATATAGCACAGTGGTAGCGCTCTTGCCTAACACATACAAGGTTCAGAATTAGAGCCTTTAGTTTTATACCAGCTCTACTATTTGGGAGAGGGGTGTTGGCTTTTTGAGACAGGGTTTCTCTGTGTAGTCCTGCCTGTCCTGGAACTTATTTTGTAGACCAGGCTGGCCTTGAACTCCAAGATTCCCCTGCCTCTGCCTCCCTAGTGCTGGGATGAAAGGCGTGTGCCACCACTGTCTGGCTTCAGCTGTACTTTTTTTTTTTTTTTTTTACACAAAAACCCAGCTGCCTCATTAGTGCAATAGGTATAGAGCCAGTCTCCTAATTTCACAAGGACCCTATTGATCTTTTTGTGGGTAGGACCGTTGATATGCTTGTAGAGGTCAGAGGTCAACCTTGGGTATCATTTCTCTGGCACTGTCAGTGTTTGATGGAGGCAATCTTTTACTGGCTTAGAATTTATCAAGTAGGCTAGACTGGCTAGCCACCTCCCCTGACATTTTTTAAAACAAGGGGTCTATGAATTGAACTCAGGTCCTCATGTTTGCTTCAAGGCAAGTACTTTATTAACTGAGCTACTTCCCCAGTACTAATTTTTATTTTGGTTTAAAAAAAAATGACAGTGGGCTGGGGTTGTGGCCTTGTCCAGGAGTGTTTACTTAGCATGTGCAGAGTCCAGTGCAGTCCTCATCACCACAGACACCAGAGAGGAAAATCAGACTGTCAGCCTGTCATTTAAAATAGGTTTGTTTTTGTTTGTTTGTTTAAGTATTAAAGCTACACATTTAAGTGTTACCTCTATTGCCGACAATCTAGTATTTTTTAATAAGGACAAAAGAGCCAAGGTCCACCTCCCTGATTTTGTTTCATTTTTTTTCTGAGACACAGTCTTACTATGTAACTCACACTACCTTGGAACTATATCTGGTGTCTAATTCAAACTCTTGCTGCCATAGCCTTCTGAGTACTTGGATAGTCAATATTGGTGATTCAGTGGTAGAACTCTCACCTGCAGTAGGCAATAGGGTTGCAGGTGTACCTTACCATAATCCCTTTTAGAAAGACACCTCTTACATATTTCGATTGTGTCCTTGGAATAGTAAATTTTTAATATATTATCAGTATATTTAATTAACATTAATATACTTAATTTTTTGTCTCTGACATGAAAAATAATTACTTGTAAATTATACAGTCATGTCTATAACTTGATTTGATTATCTATAATTACCTTTCACATTTTGATGAGTCTTGTTTCAGGAATTAAATATTATACTATATTATAAAATTTGAATGTTAAGTGCTTCATTAATTTTACCAAATGTTTATTAAACATCTGCCAAGTCTGATATACTTCTGAGTGCTTAAAAATCCAAAAGTGAGTAAAATTCATGGCTGCCTTTATGGGGACCAATAGTTAGGCCAGTGAGATGACGCAGTGGGTAAAGGTACCTGCTGCCAAGCCTGATGACCTGAGATGAATTTCCCATGTCAGTACGGTAGAAGAAAGAGAGTTGACTCCTGCAAGTGTCTGTTGACCTCCACACATGCACTGTAACATATGCATGTCCACATATTATACACAGAACATAAATAAAATGCTTTTTTTTTTTTTTTTTTTTTTATTATATGTAAGTACACTGTAGCTGTCTTCAGATACTCCAGAAGAGGGAGTCAGATCTCATTAAGGATGGTTGTGAGCCACCATGTGGTTGCTGGGATTTGAACTCTGCACCTTTGGAAGAGCAGTCAGGTGCTCTTACCCGCTGAGCCATCTCACCAGTCCCTTTTTTTTGGTTTTTCGAGACAGGGTTTCTCTGTATAGCCTTGGCTGTCCTGGAACTCACTTTGTAGACCAGGCTGGCCTCGAACTCAGAAATCCGCCTGCCTCTGCCTCCCAAGTGCTGGGATTAAAGGCATGCGCCACCACGCCCGGCTTTAAAATGCTTATTTTTAAGAGAATTGTTAATAGGCTAGATGGATAAGATTTATCATGAATAACCAATAACTACTTCTAAAAAACTAAAAAAAATCTGAATAATTGGGGGAAAGAGCATGAAAAAAAATCATTCTAACCTGTAAATTTAGGAGTACTATCAGAAAAACTTTGAAGTAGAACTGAGATGTCTATAGAAGAGGATGAATGGGAAGTTTGCTGGGGGACTAGAGTAAGCCATAGCCTGACTTTGTTAACAGTGCACAATATGCTCTATTGTCCACCGTGTGTGTGTGAGTGAATACAGACATGCTTTTCATGTAACTCTGAAATGTTTTCTTAAATTATTTTGAAGGAACCACACCCTCCAAGATTATCAGCGGAAGAAGCCATTCAGAAGCAGACCAAAACAGAAATTTCAACCCTAAACCTCTTTCAACACCTCCCTGAACTGAAGTCATTTTTTATAGAGGTAATAACCCAACTTGGCAATATCAGAGACCTTTCTTCAATTTTATATGTTTCAATTAATTTGTGTGTTATGTATATTTGTACGTGTGTGTGCTTTATCCACGCCTATAGTTGTAGCACTTACTTGGTGTGTGTGGAACGCCAAAGGTCAGTTTCCAGGATCTTCCTCTGTCACTCTTTCCACCTTATTTTAAATGACAGAGTCTGACTAGACCAAACCTTGCTGTTCTGGCTAAGCTGGCTGGCCAGTGGGTCCCTGAATCTTCATCTCTTACCACGTACCTTCCCACCACCAGTGCTGGGCTACAGGTGTGTCTCACCCCCTCCGCTCTTTTTAAAAACAGGTGATGGGGATCTTAACACAGTTTACTAACTAAGCCATCTCCCAACTCCAGTTTATTCAACTTTACTGAAGGAAAATGTTATAATGTGATCTTTAAAACAGAATTATGTATACTTGTGTGTGCCTGAATGAGTTTATGTGCATCATCATGCAGGTGCCTGGGGAGACTAGACACAGTATACTCCTGGAACTAGACTTAAGATAGTTATGAGCTGCCTGATATGGGTACTGGATTTCAAACCTGCATCCTCTGCAAGAGCTCTTAACCACCAAGCCCCAGTCCTGGATTTTTTTTTTTTTAATATTTATTTATTTTTATTTAAATGAGTACATGTAGCTATCTTCAGACATTCCCAGAAAAGGGTATCAGATCCAATTACAGATGGTTGTGAGTCACCGTGTGGTTGCTGGGAATTGCACTCAGGACCTCTGGAAGAGCAGTCAGTGCTCTTAACCGCTGAGCCATCTCTTCAGCCCCAGTCTTGGATTTTTAAATTACTTTCATTCTAAGCTTTTCTTTGCTGCTAACTGGTATTCTGAACTCTTTTTATTAGCTTGCTTTCTCAACAAGTAAGAACAAATAACTTAATTCAAAGTACTTCTTAAGGGCAGGGCATGGTATGCATGCCTTTAATCCCTGCACTTGGGAGGCGGAGGCAGGTGGATCTTTTAAATTCAAGACCAGCCTGTCTACATAGAGAATTCGAGGCCAGCAAGGATTATATAGTGAGACTCCATTTTTTGTAACAGTTGAAATGCTGTTGAATGTGGTGATAATTTAATAGCTCTTAATTGTGTCTGCTCATCTATAAAATATGTCCCAATGCATGAGATTATTAATTGATAGTGTTAGAAGGAGTAGTCAAGTAAAAATAGTTAACGCTATAACTGAAAGAGTACCCTTGTAACCATGCTTTTACTTATTCTATTGGGTTCTTTTTCCTACCACCCTTCTCCACCCTTATTCTACCCTTCCAACCCCCAACGCTAGGTAGGAGAGAAAGAAGGATAGCGAGTAAAGGGGGTGTCAGACTAGTTAGACTGTTTTCTGCTGATTTGGGGCATTGAGTTCCTTGGAGCAAGTCCAGTTTCTTCTGTTTGACAAACAGCAATCAACAACATCCAACCACCAGCAGCAGCAGCAGCAGCAGCAGCAGCAGCAGCAGNAGGAGGAGGAGGAGGAGGAGGAGGAGGAGGAGCTACAGCCAGCTGCCAGCCTTGAAGCTCTGGCATTTAAATATCCTCTTAGGAGCCCTCAGAATTCCAAATGTAAACTACCTTCAGCTGGCAAAATTATGCCCCTGCCAGAGCATGAGACAAACCATAGTTAGCTGCCTGAAGCATAGTGGACAATCTGAAGCAGCCCCATATCCCACACCTAGGATCTAAAAACAAAACCATTCACATAACATTGTTGTGCTCTTAAAACACCAAAATTCTTGCTACATATCCTTAAATTTCAGTTAAAAATCTGTATATACACATATTGAAATACTATGAATAATTTCAAATGGGATTATGAAATGAATGTATACCTTTAAATTTAGTTTTGACATAAATATTCTTTGGAAAAACAAAAATGCTAAAAAGTTAATAAGTTTGTAGTAAATTAGAAATTTGCATAAAACAGGAAGTCTTGTATATTAGAAGCTGGCCAACATCAAGGACTAGACTGAGTCATTTTGTCAGTAAACTTAGCTAAGATTGAGAGTGTTACATAAGATATATAATCATTTTTAGCTTACTTACCATCTACAGAAGAGGCAGTGAGCTAAGTTTGTTCCACAGGTTGTAGTTTGCAAAATTCTGTGTCATATAATGTGTTTCTGAGGTCCAGAATACCATGACTTTTTCTCCAGTAAACAGTGAAATTGCACTGTATTTTAGTATAGGTATATTTTCACATATTCTTGTGTACACAAATTAATCACTTTCCTAAAATCTTGACTGAAAATTTCAGTGTTAAATGTACTACAGTGTTGGGCCTTTTCTAAAAGAATTTAACCTGCAACTTAGAACACACAGAAACAGTGCTCAAGAATGATGACCAAGGGCTGGCAAAATTATTTACTGGATAAAAGTGATTGCTATAGAAGCTTGAAGACCTGAGTTCAAATCCCCAGACAGTCAGGAATGACTGTGTATGCCTGTGCCCCCATAGTTGAGGAGCAGAGACAGAGGGCTCACAAGAGTCACTGACCAGCTAGACTCAGTGAAACAGTAAAGGAATAAGAAGAGAGCAATGGAAAAAAAACAGTATTCTCTAGCCTCCAAATATATGTGCTCAGGTATTCACATTACCACATGCATGCATGCCAACACAGACACACACACAAAAGAAAAAAAGGAATTGATAGTTTAGTCTCTGGATGTTAAGGGTCTTCAAGACCACCCTCTGATTCAGTGAAATCTTCAAAAGAATGAACTTGTTTAGACTCAGGTTCAGAGCTAAGGTTGGTTTTGTTTTGTTTTGCAATGGAGCACTAGAAAGAAGTCTCTACAAAGGGGAAAAGGCACATGGGGGGGAAATCGAGAGAAAGTCAGATACAAGTACTCTAGAATTTGCTCTTAGAGTTCCCTAGTACATGCATAATTCTGCCAATAATTAAATGGGAAAACAACTTTTGTCTACCAGGGAAGCTGATTAGCAGTTTCCAAGGCTATTATTATTGGCTGGTCACAAATCCCCCTGCCTACCAAATACTGAAATACCAAACTCCAGAAATGCAGGGGTTCAGCATAACTTACACTGTTTACATAGGCAAAAGTATGATGAGCGACTATCACCATGAAGGGAAAGTTTTATGTGAACACTTGGAACTGTGCTCTCCAAGGGCTCTGCTACTTCTAGTTTCTCCCATCTACCTCTGCTCCCACTCTGTTTTTGTCTCTTGTTAGAAAATAGATTTTTTTTTTTTTAAAGATTTATTTATTTATTATATGTAAGTACACTGTAGCTGTCTTCAGACACTCCAGAAGAGGGCGTCAGATCTTGTTACAGATGGTTGTGAGCCACCATGTGGTTGCTGGGATTTGAACTCTGGACCTTCAGAAGAGCAGTCGGGTGCTCTTACCCACTGAGCCATCTCACCAGCCCCCTAGAAAATAGATTTTTAAGGGATAATAGTAAAATATAATAAGATACAACAAAACCTAAGACATTAAAATTGAACAAAACAAATAGAAGGAAAAGAGAAGACACAAGAAACAGAGACCCACACCCACAGATTTAATAAAAACACTAGGTGGGAGCCATGATGCATATGCAGAGAACCCAGTGCAGACCCATGCAGGCCCTGGGAATACTGCCTCAGTCTGACTTCCTATGTGCTTTACCATGTTGATTGGAGGGCCTTGTTCTCTTGGTGTCCTCCATCTCCTCTAGCTCTTACACTCTTTCCACCCCATCTTCCACAGGATTCTCTCAGGCCTAAGGGTAGGGATTTGATGGAGATGTTGCATTTAGGGCTGAGTGATCCAAGGCTCCCCACACTGCATAGTATCTTGCTGTGGCAGTAAGAAGCCTCTCTGGTGGCTGAGCAAGGAACTGATAATAAGTTTTGTAAAACATTAGGAGGCATTTTATTTATTTTTTTAAAGAACAGTGTTGTTTTGTTTTACCCTAGGTCTCTGTGCTATCTAATCTCAGGTTCTTGGTCACCCAAGCAGTGTTGGGTATGGATTCTATCTCCTGCAGTAGGCCTTAAGTCAAATCAGACACTGATTAGTTAATGTAAGCCCCCGGAGGTGGGAGTGGCTAGGCCCCACCTCTAGGCTTCTCTAACATCCCTCAAGATTATTTGTTGAAGATGCTATTTTTCCACCAGGGTATGTTTCTGGCTTCTTTACCAGGTGTCCATAGGTGTGCATTGTCTGGGTTTTCAGTTCTATTCCATTGATCACTGTGTCTGTTTTATGCCAATAAATGATGTTTTTATTACTATAGCTCTGTGGTACAGCTTGAAATTGGTGATGGTGATACCTCCAGCAGTTCTTTTTTTATTTGGGATTATTTTAGCCAACCTGGGTTTTTTGTGCTTCCATATGAAGCTGAAGATTATCCTTTCAAAAATCTATGAAGAATTATGTTGGAATTTAGGTAGGACTTACATTGAATCTGTAGATTGGTTTTTGGTAAGATGACTATTTTTTGTTTGTTTGTTTGTTTGTTTTTGTTTTTGTTTTTGTTTTTCGAGACAGGGTTTCTTTGTGTAGCCCTTGCTGCCCTGGAACTCACTTTGTAGACCAGGCTGGCCTCGAACTCAGAAATCCGCCTGCCTCTGCCTCCCAAATGCTGGGATTAAAGGCGTGCGCCACCATGCCCAGCAAGATGACTATTTTTACTCTGTTAATCTTACTGATCCATAAGCATGGCAGATCAATTTCTTTCTTTGGTGTCTTGAATTTTTTTCTCAGTCTTTTTCTCGTACAAGTCTTTCCCTGCTTGCTTAGATTTCCCACAAGGTATTTTATAATATTTGTGGCTATTGTAAAAGGCGTTGTTTCCCTGAATTCTTTCTTAGTCCATTTGTCATTTTAGCAGGGCTACTGATTTTTTGTGTGTGTGTGGTGGGGGTAAACTTTGTACCCAGGTTTTTTGCTGAAAGTATTCATCGGGTGTAGGAATTTTCCTGTGGAATTCATTGTGTCACTTATGTATACTGTCATATCATCTACAAATAAAGATACTTTGATTTATTCCTTTCTAGTTTTTATCCCCTTGTTCTCCTTTAGTTGTCTTACTGCTCTATCTAAGACATTAGGTAGTATTTTGAATAGTATCAGAGGGAGTGGACAACTTTGTCTTGTGCCTGATTTTGGTAGAATTGCTTTGACTTTCTCTCCATTTGAGTCTATGTTGGTTTTGGGCTTGCAGTGAAGTACCTTTATTATGCTTATTATATTATCTCTCCTGGACTTTTATCATGAAGGGGATGCGGATTTTGTCAAAGTTCTTTTCTATATCTAATGAGATAAACATGTGCTTTTTGTCTTTCAATCTCTTTATATGGTTTATTTATCAATTTATTTATGTTTATCCCCAAATCACTTGATTGTGGTAGATGATTTTTTTATGTGTTCTTGGATTTGCCTTGCAACTATTTTATTGATAACTTTTGCATCTGTGTACATAAGGGAATCTGGTCTCTCTCTCTTTGTTGTGTTTTTATGTGGTTGGGGTATCATGGTAATTGTGGCCTCATAAACTAAATTGGGCAAAGCTCCTCCTGATTATATTTTGTAGAATAATTTGAATAGTATTGACATTAGCTCTTCTTTGAAAGTCTGGTAGAATTCTGCACTAAAGCCGCTTGGCCCTAGGCTTTTTTATTTGTTGGGAGACTTTTAATGACTGCATCTATTTCACTAGGGTTTATAGGTCTGTTTAAATTGCTTATCTGACCTTGATTTAACTTTTGTAAGTGGTACCTGTCAAGAAAATTGTTTATTTCCTTTAGATTTTTTCAGTTTGGTGATTACAAGTTTTTAAAGTATGTTCCTATGATTCTCTGGATTTCTTCAATATCTATTGTTATTCCCCCTTTTCATTTTTTATTTTGTTAATTTGGATATTCAGTCTCTCTCTCTCTCTCTCTCTCTCTCTCTCTCTCTCTCTCTCTCTCTCTCTCTCTCTGCCTTTTTATTAATTTGGATATAAGAGTTTGACAGTATTACTGATTTTCTCAAAGAGCCAATTCTTTAAAAAAAAAAAAGATTTATTCATTTTATGTATATGTGTACACCGATGTTATCTTCAGACACACCACAAGAGGGCATTGGGTCCCATTACAGATGGTTGTGAGCTACCATGTGGTTGCTGGGAATTGAACTCAGGACCTCTGGAAGAGTAGTCAGTGCTCCTAACCATTGAGCCATCTCTCCAGCTCCCAAAGAACCAATTCTTATTTTCTTGATTCTTTGTATTTTTTTTTGTTGTTTGTTTCTATATTATTAATTTTAGCCCTGAGTTTATTTCTTGCCATCTGCAATTTGAGAAAATTTTATATGTCTTTTTTTCTTAAAAAAGAATGTATTTATTATGTATACAATGTTCTACCTGCATTTTTGCCTACAGGACAGAAGAGAAAACCAGATCTCACTATATGATGGTTATGAACCGTTGTGTGATTGCTGAGAATTGAACTCAGGACCTCTGGAAGAGCAGTCAGTGCTCTTAACTTCTGAGCCATCTCTCCAAGCCCCTGAATTTCTTTCTTAATTTCAGTCTTTTACACATTTTTATTCATTAGTGATTTGTTCAGTTTTCATGAGTTTGTAACTTTTCTGTTGTTGATATCCATCATTACTTTATGGTGGTCAGATAGGATGCAGGATGTTATTTCAATTTTCTTTTATCTATTGACACTAGCTTTATGTTCAGATATGTGATCAATTTTGGAATTCCATTCGGGGAACATACTATGCATTGCTGAGAAAAAATGGTTAATTCTTTTGTGTGTTTGGGTAAAATGTTCCATAAATAACTCTTAAATCCCTTTGATTTATAAAGCCAGGTAGTTTCAGCATTTCTCTGTTTAGATTTTGTCTAGGTAACCTGTCTCTTGGTAAGAGTGGAATATTGAAGTCAATGTATATAGTAAATATATGATTTAATCTGTATTAATACTACGTTTGTTTTTAAAGAACTGGGGTATGGTTGTAACATCTATCTTAGCATAGATGTTAAGAATTACAATGTCTTGTTGGTGGAGTTTTCCATTGACAAACATGCAGCATCCTTTCCTATCTCTTCTGATTAGTTTTGATTTGAAGTCTGTTTTGTCAGATATTAAAGTAGTTTTACCAGCTTTTTAAGTCCATTTGCTTGGAATACCTTTCCATTCTTTCTCAGTCAGGGCACATCTTGATGTTGCAGTATTTCTTGGATACAACAGTGGATCCTTTTCTCCTATCCATTCTGTTCATCTGTATCTTTTTTTTTTTTTTTTAAAGATTTATTTATTTTTTATTATATGTAAGTACACTGTAGCTATCTTCAGACACTCCAGAAGAGGGCGTCAGATCTTGTTACAGATGGTTATGAGCCACCATGTGGTTGCTGGGATTTGAACTCCGGACCTTCGGAAGAACGTCTGTATCTTCTTATTAAAGAATTGAGATCATTGATTGATGTTGATGGGAGACATCAATGACCAATGATTTGATTCCTATTTTGGTGGTGGTGGTGTGTGTGTCATAAACAAACACAGGGGTTATTTATTCCCTGTGTTTTCTTCTGTGTAGTCAACCTCTTTAGATTGGAGTTTTCCTTCTGGTGCCTTCTGTAGGTCTGGTTTGTAGCTAGGTATTGTTTAATCTTAGTTTTATCGTGGAATGTCTTGTTTTCTCCATCAGTTGTGATTGAAAGTTTTGCTGGGTTTAGTGTCTGGGCTGGCATCTGTGGTTTCTGTAGAACATTGGTCCAGGTTCTTCTGGCTTTTAGAGTCTCCATTGAGAAGTCAGCTGGGATTCCTAATAGGTTTGCCTTTATGTGTGGCGTGGTCTTTTTTTCTTGTAGCTTTTTAATATTCCTTCTTTGTTCTACATGTTTAGTGTATTGCTTGTTTGTACTGAGAGGACTTTAAAGTCCAGTCTGTTGAGAGTTCTGGATGCTTTTTGTATCATGATACACATCTCATCCTTTAGGCCAGGGGAATTTTCTTCTATGATTTTGTTGAAAATATTTTCTGTGCCTTTTATCTGGGTTTCATCTCTGTCCTTTATTCCTTGGTCTTTTCATAGTGTCTCAGGCTTCCTGGGTATTTTGTGTCAGGATTTTTTTATATTTAACATTTTCTTTCTTTGATCAAAGTATCTATTTCTTCCTGGTGTCATTAGTTCCTAAGATTCCTTCTTCCACTTCTCATATTCTGTTAGTGAGGTTTACCTCTGAGGGTTCCTGTTTGAGTACCTAAATTTTTCATTCCTAGATTTCCCTTAGTTGAGTTTTCTTTATTAGTTCTATTTGTACTTTTGTGTCTTGAATTGATTTATTCAGTCAATTGGTTTGTGTTTTTAAAGGTTTCTTTGAAGGATATACTTATTTCCTCTTTAAGGACCTCTATCATTCACTTAAAGACTATTTAAATTTTGTTTATTTTTGTTTTTCTTGTGCTTCAGCTATGTTGCAGTACTCAGACCTCCTGTGATAATGTTGCTGGGCTCTAGTGGTGATGTTGTCCTGGCTGTTATTCAGTGTGGTTTTTCTACTGGTGTTTGGGCATCTGAGTTTTGGAAGACTGTAATTCTAGGTGCTTATATCTCATCTTGTTTTCATTGAGGAGTGTTTTGTTCCTTGGTTTCTGTTTCCCTCTGGCTTTTTAGGAGGGGGTGGTGGTTGTGTATTGCCTAGTAGAAAATCTTCTAGGATCCTGATAGGTGTGGCCACTGGAGAGTCCAGGTATAAAGTGCTTGTTTCTAGGTATTGAGAGCTGACACAGGGATGGGCATAGACTACAGAGGAGCTGACAGCAGGGTTCCACCAGGATCTGCTTAGTGGTCTGGGAATGGGGGCAGAGTGAGGAGAGACTGCAGCAAATGGTCTGCTACAGATCTGGGGGTGAGATTTGGGATTAGACTTGGGGGAATGGAGGGGAAGGTAAGGATCTACAGTTAGCCTGCCTACTTGCTTCTCTGGTTAGAGTAACCTGCTGGTTCCCAGGGAGTGCCTGCTGGGGTTAGAGGCTGGGACAGAGCATGAGTAAGGAGGGAGTTAGGAAGGGAAGATCTGTGTGAGCAACTGGAGATGGGGGAGGGGGCTGGGGATGCTACAGGAGGTCTGCTGAGCTCAGATGAGACATGGGGTTGGCCTGGAGGAGCTGAGGGAGAGGTCAAGATCTACATTCGGTCTGCTTGCTTTCCTGCCTGGAGTCACAAATGACTCTTGATTCACAATTTGAAGAGAAAAGCAATTTTATGATTCATAAATTATATTGGACTTCATAACTTCCATTTTAGTTCTTATAGACCTCTTAAAATAGAACTTGGTACGTGGTACATATCCAGTAACGTTATCCACAATAAATGTTAGATATCATTTTTGAACTATAGATACATCAGAGAAATATGTTCAAATTTATTGTTATCTTATGTTGTAATAAGATGGTGGTAATTGTTTCCTTATAATAATCTTTATTTTTGGATCATAATTATGACTTTCATGACCTAGGACTTGCAGAAAGTACCTTGTTTAACGAAATAGATGAATTATTTTTAATGTAAAGCCCAAGAATTTTCCTGTAAATTATAACTTAACTTATTCTAAGCATGTACATCTGTATTATGTTTGTGTCAGTATAGGAAGGGACAAAAAATTTCTAAATCTGTCTATATTTTAAATGATTTCTGGTCTTTGACATTTACATCTGCTTACCAACAGAGTATTGGAAAAGATGATGATAGGTTTTAGATAATTCAAGTGTGCTATCTACTCAGACAAGTTGTATAGTTCCTTTCCCACATTTTATAGTAAATTATTACATAATCAGGTAAAGTGAAATATCATAGGGGTCATCTTTGTTTTTTTTAGAAAAAAAGAAATTTTCATTAATTTATATGTAATAAATATGAACCAAACAAACTATTAAACATCTTTTTGTTTTTGTTTTTTTTTAAAAACAGGGAATTAGTGATGGTATTCCACTATTAAAGGCCATCATCCCCCAAAATCAGTCTCGTTCTTTTATGTCTCAAGGCAGCCCTGAGTTACTGGTAAGTCAATATATACCTGTTTAATACTGCTATGTTTCTATTCATTAATTTACCAAAAAGGAATAAATGTAAAAATATTTCAATTATATTTTTAAAATTCATTATGTGTGTATGTATGAGGGTATGCACATGCCAGCCTGCATCTGGAGGTCAGGGGACCATAGTTGATTCTCCTCTTCCGCCATGCGGTAGGAATTGAACTTGGGTCCTCTGCACTGGTGGCATGTGCCTTATCCGTCGAAGCTATCTCAATATATATCTCATATATATTGACCCAAAAATAAACTTTAAAAAAAAAAATTTTTTTTTTTTTTTTTTTTTTTTTGAGACAGGGTTTCTCTGTGTAGCCCTGGCTGTCCTGGGACTCACTTTGTAGACCAGGCTGGCCTCGAACTCAGAAATCCGCCTGCCTCTGCCTCCTGAGTGCTGGGATTAAAGGCATGCGCCACCACGCCCAGCAAAAAAAAATTTTTTTTAATTTCATATGCATTGGTGTTTTGTCTGCATGTATGTCTATGTGTCGGAGCCTCTGGAACTGGAGTTACAGATGGTTGTGAACTGCCATGGGGGTGCTGGGAATTGAATCCAGGTCCTCTGGAAGGGCAGCCAGTGCTCTTACCCACTGAATGATCTTTCCAGCCCCAATAATAAGCATTTAAAAATAATTTTTTAAATATATTTTATGTATGTGGAAGTTTTGCTTGTTTGATGTGTACTACATTCATGCCTGGTTCCTGCAGAGATCAGAAGAGAGAACCAGATCTTCTGGAACTGGAATTATAGATGGTTCTGAGTCACCATGGGGGTGCCAGGATACAAACCTAAGTCCTCTGGAAAAGCAGCCAATACTCTTTAACTACTGAGTCACCTTTCCAGTCCAAAAAAAAGAGGGGTAGCCCCATGGTAGAACTCCAGCCTAGCGTGTGTGAAATGGACACATTGAAATAGCTAGGAAACATCGCCATACTATAATAATGATAATCAAAACTAATACAGCTTTTATTTTCATTTTTATTTTATTTTTTTAAAGATTTATTTATTAACCGGGCGTAGTGGTGCACGCCTTTAATCCCAGCACTTGGGAGGCAGAGGCAGGCAGATTTCTGAATTCGAGGCCAGCCTGGTCTACAGAGTGAGTTCCAGGACAGCCAAGGCTATACAGAGAAACCCTGTCTCGAAAAACCAAATAAATAAATAAATAAATAAAAAGATTTATTTATTATTATATCTAAGTACACTATAGCTGTCTTCAGATGCACCAGACGAGGGCTTATTACGGATGGTTGTGAGCTAACATGTGGTTGCTGGGGTTTGAACTCAGGACCTTTGGAAGAGCAATCAATGCTCTTACCTACTGAGCCATCTCTCCAGCCCTTATTTTTATTTTTTTACATCAATGAATTCCACACAAATTCCATAGAATATTTTATTCCATTAGTTGCTCATGTGTATGAGATGGGTAGACACCTGTAACACTTATACAGGTACACATACAAGGCAACTAATAACCCTGTAGTTAGATTTACATGCAGTTGTAAAAAACCTGACATGGGTGCTGGAATATGAACTGAGGTTCTCTAGTAGAGCACAATATTCTATTTGCAGCTAATCCACCTTCCTATGCTTTTAGGCAAATTGTCAAATAATAGCTCTCCAAAAATACATTGTTCTAGAGAAAAATTCTTAAAAAGTCTAGGAAGCACATCATCACTCTCTGCAAAGACATAAAAATTAAGTGCAATTGCGACCACAGATCATACTGTAGCCACGGTGGGAATTACAAGTTAGGGATCGGGTAATACTGCCTAAGACAAACCATCTGAGTTAGCACTCACGCTCGAGGGTTCCTGTTGTATTGCTCATTCTGTTTATCGTTACTGATCTCACCCTTGATGAGTACATTCATAGACACTGAGTCCCATAGGAATGGAAAGGATGCAAGAAGGAAGATGCTCACTATTCCCGATGATGAAGGAGTCAAGGTGAAGGATGTTTTAGTTCAAAGTATCTATAGAGGTTTTTTTTCTTTCAGGGCTAATATGAGTGAACATCCTGAACAATAGTCTGAATTTTTGTGTACTTATTGCCAGATGAGGATACAACTGAGGGCATATTTCTTTAATGGTTCATACTTTTCAAACATTAATATTATATTACCTCTCATTCTCCCCCTTCTGCTGAGAAGGAGGTGTATTCTTTTGCTGTAGAATGAAATGTTCTATAAATATCTGTTAGATCCATTTGGTTCATAACTTAGTTTTCATAACAGTTAGTTTCACTGTGTCTCTGTTTAGTTTGTGTTTCCATGATCTGACCATTGCTGGCAGTGGGGTGTTGAGGTCTCCCATAATTATTGTGTGTGGTACAATGTGTGCTTTGAGCTTTAGTAAAGTTTCTTTTATGAATGTGGATGGCCTTGCATTTGGAGCATAAATATTCAGAATTGAGAGTTCATCTTGGTAGATTTTTCCTTTGACCAGTGTGAAATGTCCTTCCTTGATAACTTTTCTTATAAATTTTGGTTGAAAGTTGATTTTATTCAATATTAGAATGGCTACTCCTACTTGTTTCTTGGGACCATTTGCTTGGAAAATTGTTTTCCAAACTTTTACTCTGAGGTAGTGTCTGCCTTTGTCACTGGGGTGCGTTTCCTTTATACTATAAAATGTAGGTCCTGTTTACATCTCCGATCTGTTAGTCTGTGTCTTTT
>NC_034594.1:39466645-39468330 GCF_900095145.1 Mus pahari
GCATCTCTTTCTTTAGGTTAGGGAAGTTTTCTTCTATACTTTTGTTGAAGATATTT
The DNA here is from genome assembly GCF_900095145.1 of Mus pahari. Lineage (NCBI taxonomy): Eukaryota > Metazoa > Chordata > Mammalia > Rodentia > Muridae > Mus > Mus pahari. The sequence goes on from NC_034594.1 coordinate 39,466,702, forward strand.
ACTGGCCCTTTAAGTTGAGAATCTTTGCTCTCTTATATACTTATTATCCTTAGGTTTGTTCTTCTCATTGTGTCCTGGATTTCCTGGATGTTTTGTGTTAGGAGCCTTTGCCTTTTGCATTTTCTTTGACTGTTGTGTCAATGTTTTCTATTGTATCTTTACACTTGAGATTCTCTCTTCTATCTCTTGTATTCTGTTGGTGATGCTTGCACCTATGACTCCTGATCTCTTTCCTAGGTTTTCTATTTCCAGTGTTGTCTCCCATTGTGATTTCTTTATTGTTTCTATTTCCATTTTTAGATCTTGGATGGTTTTGTTCCTTTTCTTCGCCTGTTTGATTGTGTTTTCTTGTAATTCTTTTTGTGTTTCCTTTATAAGGGCTTCTACCTGTTTACCTGTGTTCTCCTGTGTTTCTTAAAGTCCTCTATCATCATCATGAGCAGTGATTTTTAGATCTGAATCTTGCTTTTCCGGTGTGATGATGTATCCAGGACTTGCTATGGTTGGAGAATTGGGTTCTGATAATGCCAAATAACCTTGGTTTCTGTTGCTTATGTTTTTATGCTTGCCTCCCGCCATCTGATAATCTCTAGTGCTCCCTGCTCTGCCTATATCTGACTGGATCCTGTCCTTCCTGTGACCCTGGTTGTGTCAGAACTCCTCAGAGTTCAGCTGTCTCTGTGATCTTGTAGTTCTGGGATCCTGTGATCCTGAGATCCTGGGTGTGTCAGAGCTCCTGGGAGTCTGGCTGCCTCTGGTACCCTGAGATCCTGGTGTGACCAAGCTCCTGGGAACCCTTGATCCTGTGATCCTGGGAGTGTTAGAGCACCTGGGAATGGAGCTTCTTCTGAGTGTTGTGGGACTGGCTGTGGAGTTGGCACCCAAGGTCTGTCCAGGGCACCAGACCAGACCAGAAGGAATCCATGCCACTGGTTGGGTACAGTTCCTGGGTGCCCAGGTCCCACTGGTCCCAGTTACTTCCAGTGTTGGGGCAGCTGTTGTGTCCTCCTCACCCCAGATTTTATTGAGTATACATCCTAGGGCATTTCAGTGAGTATGAGTGAGTTTTATATGAATTTATATTTATCTACCCAATAGCCCTGTGAAGTAGAAACTATTATTTTCCTTTTACAGATAAGAGATTAAATCTCAGAGGTACCATACCCCAAATCACAGAGCTAGCAAGTAGGGATCTGAGATCTTGGCACAGGAGCTAAACCTAGGTTTGTCGCATTCTAATTTTTTCACTCGAGCATGATAAAGATGTGCTGTAGCACAGGAAACAGATTGCATAGTACTGATAGTAGTTTTCATTGACAAGATACTGTAGTTTTTCACTTTAAAATCTATATTTTTTTAAGTTTCCTAAATCTGGGGGTGGGTAACCTGTTGCTCTATAATGAGGGAGTAAAACACTTCTCACTTTTAAAATCAGGTACATCCTAAGACTGTTACTTCAGAAACATTGTAACAGTTCATAAACTCTACTAATTTGTTCTAAGTAATGTTGATTTCACATTTTTTTTTTTTTTTTTTTTTGGTTTTTTTCGAGACAGGGTTTCTCTGTATAGCCCTGGCTGTCCTGGAACTCACTTTGTAGACCAGGCTGGCCTCGAACTCAGAAATCCG
>NC_034594.1:39468853-39485649 GCF_900095145.1 Mus pahari
CTAACTACTTCACATTCATCAAGGATCAAACGGTGACCAACCCAAAGTAAGTAATTAAGCATTTAATACAGAACAGGTGATGTTTTTTATGTTTGTTTTTTTTTTTTTTTTTTTTTTTTTTTTTTGAGACAGGATTTCTCTGTGTATCTTTGGCTGGCCTAGAACTCACTATATAAACCAGGCTGGACTGGAACTCAAGAGATCCATCTGCCTTTCTTTCTGCCTCCTGAGTGCTGGGATTAAAGGTGTGTGACACCACTCCCCAGTGATTCTCTTTTTTTCTCACTTTCCTTCTCCTCTGTTTTTAAGTCATATTCTGATGATATTTGATAGTCAGACATTACTGAATTTCTTTTATAACAAATATGGAGTAAAATATTACTCTGGGAATGGTAAATTGTCATTATTCTTTACTACTTGCAAATGTTCTTTATTTGGGTTTGTTGTTGTTGTTGTCAGACAGGACAGGATCTCATTATGGAACCCTCTCTGGCCTGGAACTCACGCTGGAGACCAGACTAGCCTCTAACAGTGATCTCCCTGACTTGCCTTCTGAGTGCTAGAATTGAGCAGTGCATCTTCGCCCTTGTCTGAGAGATACTTTGTAATTGATAATCGTCTAAGTGATCTCTTAAGGCAAAGTCTAAAATTCAGTTGTGTTTACAGAGCTCAGCGCACCATCAGTGGTCCTTTTGCCCCAGGACTGGAAATCACTTCCAAACTGTTTGTAGTGTCACATGATGCGAAGTTGCTCTTCAGTGCTGGACACTGGGATAATAGTATCCAAGTAATGTCACTTACCAAAGGCAAAATTGTCTCACATAACATTCGACATATAGGTAAGAATTAACTTTTCTCCAAAAACTTGGCTTTTTATTTCTTTTATTGTATAAAAGTGGCACATGCACCTGATAGGAATATTTATTGTATTGGGTATACATTTAAGCACCATATAAATTAAATATACTTTAATATTACATTTAAAGATATTAAACCAAGTTTTATTTTTAAATTAGATTGTAGATATGACAATGTTGTTGCCACATAATAAAATTTGTCATTAATAGATAAAACATTATTAACAGTAAAGTATGAGAGATAAAATTGTTGAATATATATTAACTTGGTGTACACCTTATTATTTCAGGTCTTGATATAATATGTGCTATCTTATTCATTCATTTATGTTATGTGTACAAGTATTTTGCCTGCACATTTTCTGTGCACCACATGTATGTAGTGCCTGCTAAATCAGATCCCCTGAGGCTGGATTTACAAATAGTTGTGAGCTTCCATGTAGGTGCTTGGAATCAAACCTAGGTTCTCTGGAAGAGACTCCCATAAAATCTTAACTGCTGAGCCATCTGTCCAGCAGCCCCTTTACTGTTTTTCTTAAGGATACATTTCATAAAATAGTAATTTTCATTTAGAGGAGGATGTGAGTAGGATTAGAGAGTAGAAATAGCAAAATTACCTCTGGATCTGTCCTGAGTTCTCTGTCTGCACAGTGCTAGCAGGACTCAGTCAGCACATCGCAGGTCACCCAGAATGAATGGCCTCAATCACAGCTCTCCAGATGACTGGCCCTGTGAATGTCCTGTTATTCTCATCTGATATTTTTACATACATTTAATTATTCATTAGAGGGAGGCATACACGTGTGCACCTGGAGGTTTGAGGACTCCTTGTAGGAATCAGGTCCCTGCTGCCATGTATGCCCACAGGGTTTAAGTGTAGATCATCAGTGTTGGCAGCAGGATCCTTTACTTAACCATCCTGTAAGCCCTAGCTTAGTAATAATTTGGACATTAACTGAAATTGCCCTTAAAATTCTGTTCTATCAGAATATATCCATTTTATTTTATTTTTTCTTCAAACAGATATTGTGACTTGCTTAGCTACAGATTACTGTGGATTACACTTGATTTCTGGTTCCAGGGACACTACATGCATGATATGGCAAATAACACAACAGGTAATAACCATACATTTTATGGTCTTGGATAAGTTTTTCTCTGGCAGTAAATGACCTTTGAACTTCTTTGTACTGTGTTTTCTGAGTTCTGCCCTATCTTGAACCCCACTCTTTTCTAGGTTTGTTGCCTGACTCATGGTTTTATATCCAATAGTTATCAAAAATTACTCCTTGCAGCTTCTCTAGAAAAATATCGTGGTAGCATAAGAACATTTCCTCCTGTCCTGTATGGTGGAACTGTAGGAATTACATATGTCCAGAAGTTCTTCCTCTTTACTGCATTCTTATCATGGCATTGCTTTAGAGAGGTTTTTTTTTTTTTAATTGTAATAGTTTATAAGTTTTCTACCTTGCTTACAGGCTGCCTCCCATGCCAGTATCTCCTCTGCTTCTTGGTATGCTACAGTATTGATAGCCTCAATTATAAGGCTTCATCTCTGGCCCGATGGGAGCCTACAATTGTGTACCTGTACTGGCTACTTTTGTGTCAACTTGACACAGCTGCAGTGATCACAGAGAAAGGAGCTTCATTTGGAGAAATGCCTCCAGGAGATCCAGCTGCAAGGCATTTTCTCAATTAGTGATCAAGGCGGGCAGGGGTTCCCTTGTAGGTGGTGCCATCTCTGGGCTGGTAGTCTTGGGTTCTATAAGAGAGCAGGCTGAGCAAGCTAGGGAAAGCAAGCCAGTAAAGAACATCCCACCATGGCCTCTGCATCAGCTCCGGCTCCCTGACCTGCTTGAGTTCCAGTCCTGCATCCTTTGGTGATCAACAGCAGTATGGAACTGTATGCTGAATAAACCCTTTCCTCCCCAACTGCTTCTTGGTCATAATGTTTGTGCAGGAATAGAAACCCTGACTAAGACAGTACCCATTCAACTGAATTTATTTCTGTGTTCCCTACTCTTTTCTGTTTACCTACTGTTATATGATGCCAAAATATTTTTCTTTGGTAACTTAATGTTTGTGTAGGCAGATTTCTCTTTCATGCTACTTTTACTACAAGTTTTTCCACAGAATCTCTTAGATGAGTATTCTTTTCTTTATCTGAACTTTTAGCGAGATGGCTCAGTGGATAAAGTTCTTGCTGTGCAAGCATGAGGCTCTAGGTTCAGATCTTCACTCGTGTAAAAGTAGGCATATCAGTGTGCCTGTAAGTCTAGCACTGGGGCAGGGAGATACAGATACAGGAGAATCTCAGCAGCATCAGAGCCAGCCTGCCCACCCACTGGGAATGACTTCGGGTTCAGTAACACTGTCTTAAAAATTAAGGATGAGAAACAATTGAAGATATCCTGACACCAACACCTAGCTTCCACACATGTGTGCACAGGCAAATGGACCCCTCGCCACACACAGCACACACACGTTTACACACAAAACCAGTTGTTCAAGAATTCTGTGGTAGTCTTACTGAAAATTGTTCTTTTTTTTTTTTTTTTTTTTTTTTTTTTTTTTTTTTGGTTTTTCGAGACAGGGTTTCTCTGTATAGCCCTGACTGTCCTGGAACTCACTTGGTAGACCAGGCTGGCCTTGAACTCAGAAATCCGCCTGCCTCTGCCTCCCGAGTGCTGGGATTAAAGGCCTGCGCCAACAGGCCCGGCTCTGAAAATTGTTCTTAACTGGGCATGGTTAGTGATCACCAAAAACTCAAGGCCTGAGGTTATGTAGTTTTAGTTTTTGAGATTATAATTTAATTACACCATTTCTCCTCTTCACTTTCCTTCTTTCAAACTTTCCCATATAACCCTTCCCACTCCCCTTCAGATTTCATGGCCTCCTTTTTCATTAGTCATTATTGCATGTCTATGTGTTATACATATACTTATATATTCCTAAATATAACCTATTGAGTCCATATCATGTTACTTGTATGCAAGTTTTAAGAATTGACTGTGGGTGCTAGATAACCATTTGGTGCGGTCTTCCCTGGGAAGTACACCTCTCTCAACTTTACTCAGTTGCCCGTTGATTGTTGTTTGTGTAGGGTCCCATCCATTTGGCATGTTCATCATTGCCATCCTTGTTCAGTTCAGGTCTGGGCAGTTGTGCTGGTGAGACTGTATGGGTGTAGCATCCGATGTTACTAAGAGACAGTCTCACAGCAAACTGGCTTATCCTATAGCTCTTATACTCTATCCCATCTTTTGCAATGATCTCTGAGCCTTGGAGATGGGAGTTTTTTATAGATGTTTTTATCAAGGTTGAGCTCCATAACTCTGTATTTTAATTAGTTGTGCTTCTTTTGCAGAGGTCTCCATCTGTCAAAAAAAAAATTTCCTTGATGAGGGGTGAAAACTTCACATCTGTGGTCATAAGGACAAATGTTTATAGATTATTGTTAGGGATGATTCTGGTTTAGTTAATTGGTGGTTGTAGATACTTCTCCAATAACTCTCATAAGACCTGAGCTTTTTTTTTTCCCATTGAAATCTAAAATTTTCTTGAAAACCAGTATTTTGGGGTTAATAAAATAGCACCCCACTTTTAAAAAGTGATGTGATAGTTATTCAGGTGACTGATGGTGGAGAAAAATCCAAAGGGGGAGAAAAAACAACACCACGTTTACAAGCTGGGGAAAGATACACTGTCCTCCCATTACTCATTGTTGAAAGCAATACTCACTATATAAATACTTAATTAGTGTATTGGTAGTGGGTATGTCCTCAGTTGTATATGTTCACATGCCTCAGATCTCTGATGACATTGCAGATGGTAGCAATTCCCCCAACTCCAATAGAAACAAACAAACAAACCCAGAGACTTAGATTTGTCAGACATTAAACATGATAGAGCCTAGGTCTTACAGACCCACTCTGTGGTTATCTGCACATGTACAAAATGCACACCACTCCTTTAAATATTGATTCCTTGATGGCTTCCTTCTATCTCTGTCCTCGCTTTTAACCTAGAGAAATAACTCTGGCATTGCAGGTCATTCACACTGATTATTTTCTACCACTGTACCATTATAAATTTTATGATAATTAAAAAAAAAACCTTTAGGTGGGTGTAAATATTAGTTATAAGATTTTATAGATGAATCAGCTGTTGTAAGGGGAGTTAAATATCCACAGACTCTGACTTTGTTTAGTCAGTATGTCAGAAAGTCTCATGTCAGATAAAATATGCAGATCCTCTGGGTACATAGTAATTATGTAACTCCAAGGACTAAGTAATATGCCCACTCCTTTGCGTCAGTACACTAAGATTTGATCTGCACATTGCATTGATGAATTGAATCACAGTGACTTGGCGTGGCCCAGCAGCAGGCTCATTGTGTTCATTGACTCATCTGTGGAGACCTTTTAGGTGTTACCCATGTGGATTACCATTCACTCACCCCTGAGTCACTACTCCATCTACGGTTTCACTTTCGACTTTGCCGCTGTCCTAATCTTCAGCGTTGTTTGGCAAAGTCCTACAGTCTTCTGAACCTTCTGCTTAAACTAAGGCAGTATTACACCAGCTCTCCTTCCTGCACTAAGGCAGTATTACACCAGCTCTCCTTCCTGCACTAAGGCAGTATTACACCAGCTCTCCTTCCTGCACTTTCTTTTTTTTTTTTTTTAATATTTATTTATTATTATATGTAAGTACACTGTTGCTGTCTTCAGATATACCAGAAGAAGGCGTCAGATCTCATTATGGGCGGTTGTGAGCCACCATGTGGTTGCTGCGATTTGAACTCAGGACCTTCAGAAGAGCAATCAGTGCTCTTAACTGCTGAGCCATCTCTCCAGCCCTTCCTGCACTTTCTTTTTTCTTTCTTCTCTCCTTATTTGACATTTCATTGTTTTATATTAATGTGTATGGCTGTTTTGTTTTCATGTATGTAGGTGCACCACATGCATGGCTCATGCCTACAGAGGTCAAAAGAGGGTGTCATATTCCCTGGAGATGGAGTTACAAACAATTGTGAGCTATTATATGGATGCTGGGTCCTCTACAAGAACAAATGCTTCTAACATCTGAACCATCTCTCCAGGCCTTTGCTTCTGCTTCTTTCCTGTTGTTTCCTAAACTGGCCTGCAAACTGTTTGGGGCTATGCTCACTTGTGTACACATCCCATCTCTCTATTATATTACATACATGCCCTCATTGTGGAGGGGAATACTGAAACAGTCATCAAAGCTAACTCTGGGTGCTGGTTAGGCCAACTTACCTGATTGGTTTTTTGATAACATGCCACTAGAAAGAAAACCCCTTCCAGAAACAGATGTTATTTATCCCTGATAAATAACCAAAGTTGAGAGGAGTCAAGGGGTGGAAGGAGAACAAAGTGTTCTGTTCCTATTTTATAGATTGTAAATCTGGCCCACCTACTCAAAGATGACCTGAAGACTGCTGCCTCAGTCAACACACCCTACTCTTACCACTCCTATTCCCCTCCCCCCTTCCTCTTTTACCCTCTTCTTCCTCCTCTTCCTCTTCATCTCCCATCCTGTATTGTAGAGCCCTAATTTTAAGACTTCCCCAAAACCTGTTCCCTAGATCATTAGGAATGTGGCTAGTAAAGAGCCTTTGTTCTTTTAGGGCAGCTGAAGGTCTTCTGTTCCTCCACCTGACAGCTAGCTAGGCAATTATCTCAGTTGCCCCAGCCAGGCACCCATCTTCCTATGTTTGAAACTAAAAGAAATATTCAAAGGCTCAAGGCCGAACACTGTAAAGACGGAGCCCACCCGGCCGCTGAGACTAACAAGGCCATACAGATAAAGGAGTGCCAGAGCCAGCCGGGGCTGTCAAGGTTAGCTCATAAACTCTGCCAAGGAGGCATCTCACCCCGGTTCACTCAGGGTCACACACTGACCAGAGGTGCCCCAGACTATGCCCCCACTCCGGCTGGCGCACGCATACAATCTTGTTGCATTATATGTTCAAATGAGCCAATCACTTGTGGCTGCACCAACTCTCCTGCCCCCCCCCCAACCCTAACCCTACAAAAACCTCTTACTTCTGAGGGTCGGGGTCGACTCCTCTGTCTCCTGCGTGAGATACGAGTCGGCCCGAGGCCTCGTAAATAAAGTACCTCATGTGAATTACAGCAAGGTGTTATTCGAATTACTGGGGACCCAAGAGAGTACTGGACCAGAGGGAGTTCCCTCATTGGGGTCTTACAGTATCTCCTCCTCCTAATTCAAATCCCTGAATGTTTATACTGAGATTGCCAAGCACAGAGGTTCAATTACAAAGGTCAGAACTTGGCTAATTTCCCTGATATGTATTGTGAATATATGTATTAAAAAGTACATTGTAGTAAGCTACTGTAATTTGGGGACTATTTGTATTTGCAAAATGACACAACCAATTCTGATGGAATCAAGTAGTTAATTAAATTTTAATGGCCTGGGCCGGGCGTGGTGGCGCCCGCCTTTAATCCCAGCACTTGGGAGGCAGAGGCAGGTGGATTTCTGAGTTCGAGGCCAGCCTGGTCTACAGAGTGAGTTCCAGGACAGCCAAGGCTACATAGAGAAACCCTGTCTCAAAAAAAAAAAAAAAAAAATTTTAATGGCCTGGACTTTACAGTCTGATTTACATAGCAAAATTCTATCTCAAAAAACAAAACAAAACAAAAAACCTTGTCTCAAAAAAAATTGGAAGAAAAGAAAAAGGATAAATCATATTTAATTACATTTTTATAATTATTTCCATGCAGAAACACACCTTTTCATTATTTGTCTCATACCCTTTTAAATGTCTTTGGATAACCCCTTAATATTTTCATCTGTGCTCTATACTGTGCTATACTTCATTTCTTACTGATTTTTACTATTGTGAAGGAAGGTTGTATAGTGATGTGATTGATTGCTGTATGTTTATTTTATTTTCACTAACTTTACAACATTTTTAAATTCATAGTTACTGACATTCTTAGATTTTCTGACTGTAAGGTGGCTATAGCATCATGTGATTTAGAAATAATGGTGACATTCCCTGTTTTCCAATCTATCATTTTACTTGCTAACTATTACAATTATTAGCTAATGCAGTGGAGTAAAAACAGTGGTACTGGGCTGGAAAGATGGCTCAGTGGTTAAGAGCACTGACTGCTCCTCCAGAGGTCCTGAGTTCAATTCCCAGCAACCACATGCTGGCTCACAGCCATCTGTAACTTCAGTTCTAAGAGATCTGATGCCCTCTTCTGGTGTGTCTGAAGACAGCTACAGTATACTCACATACATAAAACAAATACATAAAATCTTTAAAAAAATGATACTAAGAGTCTTGTCTTATGTCTGATTTTGGTTGAAAATGACTTTACAATTCTGTTCTTTGATGTAGAGTTTGCTGTCAGTTTTTATCAGTATTATATTAATGTTTTTAGTTATTTTTATCCTACCTTTTAAAAGTTCATTTTAATGAAATTTCAAACTTATTATAGAGATGTTGCAAAAGTAATTTTTCCTTTGTCTTAACATCCTCACTGTCTGTCCCCTTTCAGCATCTTTATTTTCCTCACCTATTTAAATGTTGGAAGTACTTCCTCTTCCACTGAGTATTTCTGTGTGTGTCTTCCAAGAACAATGATTTTCTTTTTAATTTTTTATTACGATTATGTATTTACTTGTGTATGGATGACACATGCATGCCTATGGTGCATATGGAGAGGTCAGCAATAGCTTTTGGGTGGGTCAGTCCTCTTCTTCTACCATGGGTGATTCTGGGGCCAAACTTAGGGAATCAGCCTTGGTGGCAAGCACCTTTACCCACTGGTCCATCTTGACAGCCCTAACAGTGGTTCTTACCACCACAGTGCAGTTGTTGACATGAGCATGTTATACATGCGTACAGTGCTAAACTCATCCTGTTGGTATTATGAGTAATGTCCTCTGTAATTATTTTTCTATGGCTACTTTTAGTCTTTTCTTTTTCTAACTGCAGTTAATTAAGAAATTTCTTAGTTTTGAACTGCCTTGAATTCATATAATAAATTAGCATTATTCATTTTTTAATTTTTTATTAAATATTTTCTTCATTTACATTTCAAATGCTATCCCAAAAGTCCCCTATACCCTCCCCCCACCCCGCTCTGCTCCCCAACCCACCCACTCCCGCTTCCTGGCCCTGGCATTCCCCAGTACTGGGGCATAAAATCTTTGCAAGACCAAGGACCTTTTTCTGCCAATAATGGCCGAATAGGCCATCTTCTGCTTCATATACAGCTAGAGACACGAGCTCTGAGGGTACTGGTTAGTTCATATTGCTGTTCCTCCTATAGGGTTAAAGACCCCTTCAGCTCCTTGGGTACTTTCTCCAGCTCCTCCATTGGCATTATTCACTTTTATTGTTACCACATTTTGCTATGAATGACCTGATTTGTAAACATTAAATAAGGTGAAGTGTATAGGGGAAATCACATGTGTCACAGGAAGTAGAGTTCACAGGGGAATTTGTGCTGTCTAGACAGACCTGTCTAGAATAACAATGGATAAAACAATATGAATCAAACAATACATAGCTAACATTTCTTCAAATATAATATAAATGTATACAAATAGATTAAAATCATAGGCATTCTAGAGAAATTTTCTTCAACAGATTTGTCTTATGAGCCTGCAGTTTCATCCTGTATAGAAGCTGAGGCAGCAGCATCACAAATTCAGGATTTGCCTGGATACAGAGTGATAGTTTTAAGTCAACCTGAGTAACTTGGTAACACTTTTGTTGCAAAAATCATTGTTTTAAAGCTGAGTATATAGCTTAGTAGTAGAGCATCTGCCTAATACATGGTTAGAGGACTGTTAGAGATGGTGCACACTTATATTTCTAGCAGGAGGATTTCTGGGACTCAGTGCCCTGTCCGGCTAAGTGTAAAACAGCTCCAGTTTTAGTGTGAAACCCTGTCTCAAGGGAGTAAAGCCAAGAGCAGTAGAGCAAGCTACTGTGCATACGTACATACACAATTGAGAAAGTGAGTGGTAGCTATAGAAATTAAAGGCAGGGGCTAGAGATGTGGTTCAGTGATCCACACTTACTGCTGCTTTTTCCAGGGACCCAAGTTTATACCAAGCATTCATACCAGGCTGCACATGACAGCCTATAATTAGCTCCAGGGAATCTAATGCCATCTTCTGACTTTAACATGCATTCACACAAGAGGCATATATTCACACAGACACATACATATAAATAAAATAACAAAAAAACAAAATTTTAAAAATTAATGGCAAGTCAGAATAAATATAATTGAGATCCCTAAAGTTCTAACTCTAGGTATTAGAGTCCAGGAAGTATTCAGATATATAAAATGTTTAGTTTAATTTAAGGAACAATAAATTTATAGATTAAAAAGAGCAAATACCTTGGAAAAATTAATCTAAGATATATGTCAGCATTGATACCATTCAGTTTAATTTTGAAGTTCAAAAGACAGAATAATTAAAGAATCCACAGAAGACTGAGTGTTAGTGACCTCAGTCATTATAGCTGCCTGTCATATTACTTTGTTATGAGAAAATATATAACATAAACTTTGATATAAAAACAAACCAAAAAATACAGCAAGACTCTTGGGAGTGGACGGGTAAATAACAAGAAGCCATTCATCTTCACTTTTCCTTTTTTTTTTTTTTTTTGGTTTTTTGAGACAGGGTTTCTCTGTATAGCCCTGGCTGTCCTGGAACTCACTTTGTAGACCAGGCTAGCCTCGAACTCAGAAATCCACCTGCCTCTGCCTCCCGAGTGCTGGGATTAAAGGCATGCGCCGGGGCTGGTGAAATGGCTCAGTGGGTAAGAGCACCCGACTGCTCTTCCAAAGGTCCGGAGTTCAAATCCCAGCAACCACATGGTGGCTCATAACCATCCGTAACAAGATCTGACGCCCTCTTCTGGAGTGTCTGAAGACAGCTGCAGTGTACTTANATATAATAAATAAATAAATAAAAATGAGCAAGAATTTAAAAAAAAAAAAAAAAAGGCATGCGCCACCACACCCAGCTCACTTTTCCTTTTTAATTGTAGGTAGGCACTCCTGTGGGCTTAGCACCTAAACCTTTTCAAATTCTCTATGGACACACTGATGAGATACTGAGCGTGGGTATCAGCACTGAACTCGACATGGCAGTATCAGGATCAAGGGTAAGAGTCTATTTTTAAGAATTAACTCTTTCTAGAAATTGAATAACAGTGTTTGTATTTGAAGTTTCTGGTATGAAAATAGGAGAATTTTTATAGTAAGCATTGTTAAAGTAGAGTAATGCATAAAGAATGGATTTAAAGGGGACTAGTATTTAGGGATCTTATTGGCCTTATGAGTTAAGGAAGATGGCACTTAAAGATAAATACTACTTGAGGTTGCAAGATTAGGGTCTTTCCTGAAGTATACATGTCTGTGGTGGGACAGTTGTCTCCTTGGTTTCTTTCCCACATTTCTTTATCAGCCACTTTGCCCTCTGATTTGTTGTTTTCTGTTTTCGTCTCTGGTCTCTCCTGTGTATAGGATGGCACTGTGATTATACATACCGTTCAGAAAGGTCAGTACATAAGAACCTTACGACCACCTTGTGAGAGGTCCCTGTTCCTGACCATTCCCAGTTTGGCCATATCCTGGGAAGGACACATTGTCATCTATTCCAGCTTGGAAGAAAAGTCTGTCCTCAAGGTATACAGCCCCTCCCTCTCTGCAGTAGGTATAGATAGTCCCTAGTGTGTCTTTCCTTCCCACAGTACAGAGGCGGCTCATATTCTCCTAGGATCCAGTTACTCATTTCTCACCATGACACACTTTATTTCAGAGATTTCTTTTTTTTTTTTTTTTTGGTTTTTTCGAGACAGGGTTTCTCTGTATAGCCTTGGCTGTCCTGGAACTCACTCTGTAGACCAGGCTGGCCTTGAACTCAGAAATCCGCCTGCCTCTGCCTCCTGAGTGCTGGGATTAAAGGCCTGCGCCACCAGGCCCTGCTCAGAGATTTCTGTTGACCAATATTTTACATGATTTCAAATGTAGTTTCTTAGAGCCAAGGATATAACTCTATTAGAAGACTGCTTACTTTCAATTAGAAGACTGAGGCCCTAGACTTAATCCCCAGTTCTACAAACAAAAATTCTAAGCTTTCATTATAAGGGATGTCATGAATTTTAAGTAGCAGTGATAGCAAACATAAGTTCTTTTGTGGGTAAGACAGTATAGAAATAAACTTGAGCCTTATATATTCATTTCTTTAGAGTAGTAAAGCTTTTAAATATCAAGAGCATCTTTTTTAGGAATGTGAAATATTTTTAGACTGGAAAATATCTTAACATTTTTATTTAACTATTACTTGTCTTTGTAGCAATATGACTTTAAGTCCATCTGATATTGTCATACTTTTTCTTTAAATATAGCCATGTTTTTACTCCAAACTAATTATTTTATAGTTTTAACTGACAATATAAAAACTCAGCTTTTATTCAAAACTCTTAATGTTTCCTAATTCTTTATAGGATAAGAACCTGTTACATGTGTTTTCTATAAATGGAAAGTATCTGGGGTCTCAAGTCCTGAGTGAACAAATATCAGACATGTGCATAATTGGAGACCACATTATCACTGGCAGCTTACAAGGGCTCCTGTCTATAAGAGAGCTCCACAGGTAAGTATTTAAAGTGGTCAAACTGTTAGCGAAGGAGAGGTAGCAGTAGGGGATGGATGGGGAAATGGTTCAGTAGGTAAAAGTGTTTGCTGCATAATATGGGGATATGGGTTCGAATTCCCAGCATACCCATTAAACCAGATACAAAGTCATAGTGTAAGCATCTGTAATCCCTGTGTTCCTAGAAGCTTGTGGGCTAGCTTGTCTGGAAGATAATGACAAGCAACAGAGGTGACCTCGCCTTATAAAAGAGGAGCACCTGACATTGTCCTCTAACCTCCATGTGCACCAGGCATACACACATAGAAAGAAGAGGCAGCCATGATCTCAGCATGTTGGGATATGCCTGTAGTGTCAGCCCTTGGAGAGAGACGGAAACAGAGACAGAGAGAGACGGGGGGGGGGGGAGATGGAGAGAGAGAGACAGAGGGAGAGAGAGACCGAGAGATAGAGACAGAGAGAGAGACGGGAAGAAAGAGCCAGAGAGAGGGAGACAGAGAGACACACACACACACACACACACACAGAGAGAGACAGAGACAGAGACACAGAGGGAGAGAGGAAGCATATTATATATACATTTAGTATATCTGTTGTATGGAATATCAGACAAAGCAAATAGACCTGTTTTGTTAACCACAAAGATTCACACGTGCACTTTTTGAGCTTTGGGGCCTTTTTATTCACCTTTCATTTCTCAATCAACATGATAAAAGTATTTAATGAAAGAGCTTATATTCTCAGTATTGTGATGTTTGAGTATAATAGCTGACCTTGAAGAGTTGAAGACTTTTTACAAGTTGCCTGTCAAGGTGGTCCATTCAGGTCCATACTCAGGAGGCTGATTGTGAGTTCAAAGTCAGCCTAGCCTGCGTAGCAAGACCCTGTTTCAGACAACACCAAGAGAAGCAGTGTGTGCAGGAAGAGCTTAAAGATTGCTAGGGTCTGAATAATCAAAGGAGTCTTACTGAGGAATTAGTAAAATTTGAAATGGAGATCAAATTAAGGAAATTATGAGAGAATGAGTTGGAGATAGTGGTCATAAATCTGACATGTGTAAAGTTGGAATGCAGAACTAGATGATCAAGTCACCTTCCATGTATCAACTTGTGTGTATCCATCCTGTGTGCATGAATAAAAACTGTGAATGTTTTTTTTCCAATTTTTTATTAGGTATATGCCTCATTTACATTTCTTTTTTTAATTTTTTTATTATTATTTTCTTTATTTACATTTCAAATGCTATCCCGAAAGTTCCCTATACCCCCCCCACCTCTGCTCCCCTACCCACCCACTCCCACTACTTGGCCCTGGCCTTCCCCTGTGCTGGGTCATTATAAAGTTTGCAAGACCAAGGGGTCTCTCTTCCCAGTGATGGCCGATTAGGCCATCTTCTGCTACATATGCAGCTAGAGACACGAGCTCAGGGGGTACTGGTTAGTTCATATTGTTGTTCCACCTACAGGGTTGCAGTCCCCTTCACTGTGAATGGTTTTTATCTCTTCTAGCTTGAAGCTCAGCGTCACTCCATTAGCCATGCGATTACCTATCCACTGTGTTTCCGTAACCAAAGAGTACAGCCACATTCTTGTTGGCTTAGAAGATGGCAAGTTGATTGTCGTGGGTGTTGGCAAGCCAGCTGAGGTAAAACTTAGCAGCATGTGTTCCTTCTTATTGTTGTGTGCTCCTTTGGTCCTTCATTCTAGCTAATTCAGAAGTCTCCATTATGGATAAACTGAAACATAAGTTTGACTTTTCAGAAAAATCCAAAGTAAAAAGTTGTTAATCAGTAGTATTTATACTATGATATAATTGAAAGCAAGCTTGTGTATTATTCTTTGTATTAATGTGTGAATAAGTATAAGAAAATTATTTTACTCCAAGTCAAGACTCAAGAGGAATATATGGATTTGCGGCATAAAAACCCTTGTAAAAAAATAAAATATAAGTTTCATCAGTAAGACTAATTTGATTTAACAGATACCAAGCAGGAGTATAAAAAGGCAGTTTTTTTGGAACTATAAATATTTCATATCTACATGCTTATTCTTAGTGAGTTTACTATAATGATAAATTTACTTGTTCAATAATCTTTTATAGATAAAACATATGTTCCTCAGAAAACATAACAGCTGTAACCCAGTAACCTAGTCACTGAATGTTTTTGATACATTCTTGGCTTCTTCAGAGAATCGTAATATGGTATCTGCAGGTGTTTTTTTGAGAGCTGAGGTTAAGTTGGGTATGGTAGCGCCTACTTACAATCCCAGTGCTTGTAAGTTTGGGGCCAGACTGGTCTACATAGTAAGTTGGCAAGACAGGGCTATGTAGGAAGATCCATTCTACACACAACCACAGAGGAAGGCTGGCAAGAGATCACAGCAGGTCAGAGCATTTGTTGCTCTGCCAGAAGCAGTTCAGTTTCTAGCACTGACAGAGCGCCTTAGAACCATTTGCAACTCCAGTTAACCTTCACAGGCACTATGCATGTGGTACACATACATGGGTAAGCAAAGCACTCATTTACATAAGTAAAATTAAAAAAAACATGTTTCCATTCAACATTGTGTTTCTTGTTAGTTTCCTGACTCATGCCCACCTTTCCCTTGCTGGTGTGATAATTACATAATACTTCTCCTCAGACTTTATTCTTTGGGTACACACCTGTAGTCCCTGTTGGTTGGAAGCTAAGGTAGAAGAATCACAAGTTGAAGGTCTGCCTATCATATAGGGTGAGTTCAAGGCCAGGCCAAGCAACCAATGAGACCATCTCAAAACAAAAGTACGAAGATGGTAAGGGATGAAGCTCAGTGCTAGGGTATTTGTCTAACAAGAAGAGGCCTTGAGTCTAATCTCTAGTACTGCAATGTATAAATAGCTTTTGTTATTAATCAAGAATCTTTTTAACATGGTAGTGATTTTGCTACTAAAACCTGTTCTGCCCTTTATAAACTCAATGTCTTACAGGTTGATTTTGTATATCCTTGTTTTTTTCCTTAACTCCTATTCTTCATTTCTCTGGATTGCCTTAAACAGATGCGATCGGGTCAGCTTTCTCGAAAATTGTGGGGATCTAGCAAGAGGCTCAGCCAGATTTCAGCTGGAGAAACAGAATATAATCCTCAAGATTTCAAGTGACTGTTCTTCCGCCTTCTGTGATGGAGACTGAGCTTTGTTTATTGTTTTGTCACTTTAGCTGTACCACTCCACTCTGAGAGTCTCTAAGGGTTTTATCCTGAAAAATGGACTACCATGCTTTGATATTAGAGCATATGCCTGTAACACTAATACTTGAGAGGCTGAGGAAGGTCGATCTTAAATTCAAGGCCAGCTTGTGCTACATAGCAAGGCTGTGTCTCAAAAATAAATAAGTTGTAGATTGTATTAAGTCCATATTCAAAGCTTTGCCAATATGAGTCTAGTTTTATTAACCAGTACTAAAATTCAATTGAGAAAATATTGATTTAATTTAATAATTTGATTAAATAATTCCAAATTATTAAATCCATATAAAATTATAATATTATATTTTGAGGTTAAATTCCCTTAACCTAAGTAGCAAAATTCAAGATATTCCTAATAAAGTAGTCGTATAAGATAATAGAGAGTTGAGAGATGTGGCTTTTCATGTGTTCTTTAGATAATCATTTTTTTGTTTATTGGCCATTACATTAAAAACATCAGTTTACTCATGAAGCTCCTGGTTAAGGTAATAACCTTGTAGACATTTTTTTACCATTGAATTTTCATAAGTTACATGTCTGCACAATTGGATTAAATACAAACATTGAAATAGTACAGTGGTTCATTTTCCTATCCCTAATATTTAATATATTACTAATACAATGTATTTAATTGCAACAAAAGTTTAATAGGAAAAAGGAAAAACTAGAGATAAGTTTTACAAATGTACTTCATTAATAGTATATTTAAGCAAAAAAAAAAAATGCTAATTGTGGCTTTGACCAGTCCAGTCCTTTGAGTAGCATTGCAGCACAATTTACATCTATGAAATTCACATTTTTGTGCATTTGTCTTTGTTAAACAAACACTGTATGTACTCTCTCTTTATTTAAGCATTTTTACCCTGTTGATTACGAGTTATCAGTAATGCCCTAAAAAGGTCATGGTTTATGGAAATAACACTGCATAATTCAAAATAGTTATTTAGATAAAGTAATATTATGAAAAATCCTTTTTCTTGCTTGATATATATATATATATATATATATATATATATATATATATATA